>NC_050574.1:367811899-368148983 GCF_011100635.1 Trichosurus vulpecula | reverse complement strand
TTTCTTGTACAGGAACTTTATTTAATTGTGGGAATGGTGAGAAAACTTTAATTAATTGTTTGGACCTAGTCCTGCATGGCTGGGAAAATGGACCAACCCTACCTGTTGCTTAGAGACACTTAACTAAGGACCTAGGTTATGCTGACCAGGAACCCAGGCTGATCCAAAGATTGATACATGGAGTTTTTCCACAATTATGCATCTCAAGCAACTCATTTATCTTATCTGAAAACTGGCCCTGTACTAGTCAATTAGTTATTGTTTCTATATTCCTTGGACTGAATATAGATATTGGCGGGGGTGGGGGAGTGGGATACCTCTTTTTCTGATTTCAGAGAATTAAGCCTGTTCACTCTTTCCCTCCCAACTTAGAAAGCCCCCAATCTTTCCTCCAATTAGAAATCAGATTACCTAATTTTGTGTCCTGGTTAATTGTTTTCTTTTAATTAATTGGTCTTATTTGATTGTTTTTGATACATAAAAATCTCCCTCTCCTTGTATTCAGGGTCCAGTGCCAAAGCTGAGGAGTCCTGGTCCTGATTTGTTATGCAGTTGGCATGCATTGCTTAAATAAATTGGTATGCTTAGAAGCTCAAACATTTGGTTTCCTCAGTTATTTCATCTTTCATCCACTACACATTCTACCCATGCCTTCAACTGATGATTTATGCTACCTTAAAGGCTAGGGCACCAGAAAGTAAAAGATCTCTTTCAGAGAACAGAGTCACAATCTGAAGCTAGAAGGAACCTTAGAAGCCATGCAGTCTAACTCATTGACTTTACGGGCGAGGACACTAAGGCTTAGAAAGGTTAATTTACTTGCTGGAGGATACACAGGTAGTAAGTTACAGGATCAGGATTTGAACTCAGGACTTGTGACTCCAAATTCAGCACTCTTTCCACTGCATTGTGCTATTTTTATTCCATGGGTTGAGTTAACTCATTCAAAGATCCAGCAGGGATGTCAACAGATCTAGCCCTCTGCCTAGATTCAATAGTTATTTTTATTTGAATGTTATCTGAAACAGCTATCTAGAGCAGTTTCAAAAGCCGAGATTCCATAGTCTCCCTCAGAAAGCTGCTCTCACATTAAATACATGAATATGAATACACGAAATAAAATTGGGCCTAAGACTTATCTCCTGTGGACACAATTCAAAATATACCTCCTTGCATCAAAAAAGGGAGGGGTACCCACTCTGAGTATGATACTCCTGCCAGCGCTACCCTCTCTGAGCCCAACGTCAACTAGCCCACAACTTCCTATCTTGAAGTGATAGGAATTCCACATGTAGAACTCACAGATCTTACTGGGGGTTAATCCAGTGCCATATTGTTCAGACTACATGAAACATTCCTTCCTAAACCTGATATCACCCTGTAGCTAGTAAAGCCTGAGAGTCTGTTTAGCTTTGGGCTATTCTCCAAAGAGGCAGTCACCCAGGGACTCAAGAAGTGAAGCTTCCCACAAAGCAAAGACCAAAGAGCATGCTCTAGTGGCCATCCTGCTTGGCGATGAGCTCCCACTCCTGGCACTTGGGAAGGTCCTAGAAGAATAAATGAATCAGTGTCATATGGGGGATATGAAGGATCTGGGAAGGAATGTACTGAATCATGGTGACAGAGACACAGAATGGTGGAATTACAGAGGACCTTAGAGATCATCCGGTCAGTCAATCAATCAATATTCATTGCCTACTATGTGCCAGGCACTGTGCTAGGTAAATAGAAAAAAAAAATGACGGTCTCTGTCCTCAAAGAACGTATACTCTTTTGACCAATCCCCATATTTTGGCAGATGAGGAAAATGAGTCTCAGAAAGGTAAACTGACTTGCCTAAAGTGTATTAGTGGTCAAATAAGACCTTGAATTATCACTGAAATCATCTACAGTATTCAGTACCTGGGGTGGGGGGGAGGGTGGCAAGGAGAGTGGACAGGAAGATGTACTTCCCAAAGACTCCTTTGGGGGACAGAAGAACCAAAGGGAGGGACAGAGAACCTTAACCCTCAGGGAGGGAGGAGGGTGGGGAGAGAGTGACAGGATGGGGGGGGGGCAGGTAACTGGAGTCTCTTTGAAAAACTGGTCTGGAACTTTTGTGTTTTAAAGTGCAAGAATGTGTAGAAGATTTAGAAATATGTGGCACCAGGAGAAACTGTCACTAGTGCCATTGGTACTCACATTTCTTTCTTTTTTTTTTTTGAGGGGGAAGTCAGGGCAATTGGGGTGAAGTGACTTGCCCAAGGTCACACAGCTAATAAGTGTGTCAAGTGTCTGAGGCCAAATTTGAACTCAGGTCCTCCTGACTTCAGGGCTGGTGCTCCACTCCCTGAGCCACCTAGCTGCTCCCCCCACCCCCCTGACTCACATTTCTGAAATTCACATTTCTATAGTATTTTAAGGTTGGTAAAGGCCTTTCCTCACAAGAATGTATTACTATACCCATTTTATAGAAAAGGAAACTGAGACTCAGAGAGGCTGTGACATAGTCACATGATCGCAAGGGGCTGATTTAGGCCATGAAATCAGGTCTCTCCTGGATCGCAACCTAGCAGTCAGTAGTTCACTATCGTCCCTCTCTGTTTTCTAATATGGATTAGAGAGAGCATGGGGGGAAATTACCTAGATCTTTGATTTGGACTTATAAAAATACTAATTATAGTCATTGGCACAAAGATATTTTATACCTAATTACTTCCCTTCCCCACCCCCAAACTATATGTTAGGTAGGTACCACCTTGGCTTGGGATTATCCTAGAATGGCAATACATAGCTTAAGTGAGGGAGAGATAAATCATTTGACCAAGGTAAATGGTAAAAAAAAAATTATTAAATAGATGAGAGAGAAGAATTCCTAGGGAGAATTCAACTTTGAGTATTCATCTTCACTGGAATCTCACTTCACTTAATTAGGGGACAATATTTCTGGAGTTCCCAAAGAACTTTCTTATATAGCAAAGCAGTCTGTGGGTCAAACTGAGGTTATCTATGATGGTTGCCTTTGAAGTTTTATCTAATAGACTCTTCATAGCGTAGGGTAGGGGTGGGTAACCTGTGGCCTCGAGGCCACTGGTGGCCCTCTAAGTCCTCAAGTGTGGCCCTTTAACTGAATCCAAATTTCTCACAGAACAAATCCCCCTAATAAAAGGATTTGTTCTGTAAAACTTTTGACTCAATCAAAAGGGCACACCCAACGACCTAGAAGGCCACATGTGGCCTCAAGGCCACAGGTTCCCCACCCCTGGTATAGGGTATACAGGCATTAGAAAGAAGTATTTGACACAAACTGGGAACTGAAGCTGTCATTCAAAGGAGGCAGCACATTTTGTTTCAGCTTCATGTACTCTCTCATATACTCTCGTTATACTCAGATTCACTGATTCAAGTATTTTTTTTTTAGTTTCTACCATAGTTCTAAATATTTGGAGGGGCAGAGGGAAAAAATTTGTTTTTCTCATCTGCAAAATGAGAGGTTTGGACAAGATGATCTCAAAGGTTCTTTCCAGTTCCAACATGCTGTGATTTTATTCAAGAATTCAGATCTCTTCACGTGTATAACCTATATCAAATTGCTTGCCTTCTTAATGGGGTGAGGAGAGGGAGGGAGGGAGACAATTTGGAACTCAAAATTTGAAAAAAAAGGATGTTAAAATTGTTTTTTCATGTAATTGGGGAGAAAATAAAATATTAAATTAAAAAAATAAGAATTTAGATCTTTTAATTTCCTGCTCAATTCTCTGGGTACAACATTGCTTCCTGCTTTACCACTATTCTAAGAAAACATTTTGCTTCTTCCCTGGCAATAGACCTATGACGTAAAGATGCAAACTTCTTCCTACTTTTCCCAGAGGATAAGTCTCATGTCATTTAGGATAGTCTTGGTGTCCTTTATACAATGGTTATTCCATCAAAAATTCACACATAGTAAAACACCTGGCCAAACAACTCTCAATCAGAGCTCCCCATTTCACAATGTTACCACATTTCCAATGAAGCAACACCAAAACGGCGCCCTCCCCATTGCTGTTTTTACCTCTGTGACTAACTGCAGGTCATTGACATAGTTCTCTTCTGTAACAAGTAGCTCATGGATATATCCCTGTCGCTTCCTTTCTGTTGGTGTCAACATATCCAAAAGATGTAAATCTGCACACCCTGGAAAATACAATGACATTGGACAGTTTATTCAGGGATGCTTAAAAGCTAAAGTCCATCTGCCTAAAAGGTTACCCCCATTCTTTATTATGTCTGAGTTTGGTTACTTTGGTTTGTTCCCTTACCATATTATCTGTTTAACAAAAACATTGAAAAGAAAGTTAAGTATCACCAAAAAAATGACTACTCTGTAAGCCTCTGGACCAGGGTCAGCAAACTGAAGACCAAATTCAGCCCAAGGCTTGCTTTGGTACAGCCCCAGCTAAGACTGTTGTTTGGTGTTTTTTTTTTTTACCTTTTAAAATACAATAAAATGTTATTTACAAGTGTAAAAATCATGGGTTATAATAAAGAGGAAGGATTTCGTCCCACAGGCTGGTTTGTCCACCCCTGCTCTGGGCTAATTCTTTGGGGTTCAGGAATGGTGCAAAGTTCAATCACTGGAAAATACACCTTGAACAGAAACACTCTATTGAACTAAGTACATCTATAGCTTCAGCCGGATCATCCCAGATCTTCCTTAGGAAGGTA
Organism: Trichosurus vulpecula; assembly: GCF_011100635.1. NCBI lineage: Eukaryota > Metazoa > Chordata > Mammalia > Diprotodontia > Phalangeridae > Trichosurus > Trichosurus vulpecula. The sequence continues at coordinate 368,144,297 of NC_050574.1, read as the reverse complement.
AGAGTCTTAGGAGGTGGTCTCAGGTTAGGTTGGGCATCTTCTCCATCTATGGCATCCTCAGGTTTAACCTACCTCAGGGTGGTCTCAGAAGTTATTGGGGTTCCCACTGCTTATTATGGCTACAAGATATTCAACGGCTCTCACCTAACCTGGGTGTTTTTATTGGGAGGCTCAGCATTCCCTGAAAGATAGACGATTTTTCATATGTGACAGAACCTCAGGGCCAGAAGCCACTTCCAACTCACAGCTTCCCTGGCATATTATTATAGTTTCTATATAGGTTATTGTAGTGGCTGTTCCTGAACAGATATGCCCAGGGAGTTCTGCCATTTGAAATCTTTCTCTCCCTTCTAGGCTTAGAGAAAGTATCATCTCCTCCATGAAATTTTCCTAGATTCTTCAAATTTCTCATTGTCCTTTGTGTCTCTCCCAATCACATTCTCCTTTGGATCTTATCCACTTGTGTACATTCCTCCTATTAGATTAAACTTTTTCTGAGGGTAAGGATTGTGATATTTTCCACATTGTAGCCCTAGAATCCAGCACAGTGCCTTGCTCTTAATAGGCACTTAATAAATGTGGTGATAAATTCACTTAAATTCCATTTAAGGTGATGACAGTAGCAGGAGGTGCGTACTTGGATAGCTACAAAAAGAACTGAGCAAAAGTATTAGGTGTCATTTTGAATTCTCATCCCTCAAGGTCCATTGGCTTCTTTTTTTTGAGCTTTTATTTAATATTTTATTTTTCCATTGGCTTATTTCATTGAAAGCTGTGATCTGCTAAAATTAAAAAGAGAATGGTCACAAAAATCAGTGTAAGCCCTCCTGTAGGGTTGGAGACACAAACTTTGAGCTAGGGCCCATTGCTAAATCTTTCAGTTGGCTTCGTTGCATTCCATTTCAAGTATTTATAAGTGGGGGGGATGATAAATGCTTTTTATTAAAATTTTTGTACTGATTATGAATTAGCAAGGAGAAAGTAAGCCATTATTACTCATTTGGGGGGGTGGTATTTTGGGGCATTTTGTAACTCATTCAACTTGTAAGTGAATTAAAGTTTTAAAGAAAATTAATTTGTAACTCAGTTTGATTTATATTTTTAAGGTAAAGTATAGCTGCTATTTGAAAATTTAAGTTTGGGTCAGTTTTAGTTTCTTTGGCATAATGAATAAAATAATTTTCCTCATGATTGAATATTTAATATTTGCCTAAAAAACCCACTCTCTGTGTACACACAGTAATGATTTCATCTTACACGTCTATGTTATTTGAGCACCTGCTGTGGACAAAGACGTACCAAGTTGGCTGGTGTCACCAATTTTTCCAGATGTCTAACTAGTACAACTCTTCTTAAATTCTTACTGGGAAAAAACAAATTCTACCTGACTAGCTATCCTATTAATAAAACATAAGGTTTAGGGGAAAGGCTATTCTTTCTTTTCAAAGAGGGGTCTTGCATTCCAGGAAACTATGACTTTTTAGAAGAGCATGTTTTCTGAAGTTTTTCAGGATTTCTTGATTTAGAAAGAAATATTAAAATGTCAGCACATGGTGAGGTCTGAAAAGCAGTCACAGCAGTGGGATACGTTAATGCGTAAATAAAATGCAGGAATTCACAAATACGAGGCAATTTGTCAGCTGCTTATTGGAGTAAGCCACCCAGCTCAGGGCTTCTCTGGGTAAGAAGTGAACAGAAGAGAGCCATCGGATAAGATGGGAAATCAGTCAAAACTCTAGAGAATTCTCCAGCAGAGAAGATGCCAACCTACACTGGCAGAGGGAATTTCTTCACCTGGAAGTTCATTATACCAAGGAAATCACAGGTCTAGTCCTGATTCCCCATCTGAGAAAAGTTAATAGCAATTGTGAGACCAGCTTGGAAAAGAAAAGACTAAAGAGCAACTTAATACTTAAGTTTCAAGTTCTGAAAAAGGCTCTTTTAGTTGAATAAGTTTTTACTAAGCACCTATGATATGCCAAGTACTGTGCTAGCCACTGCATTTACAATGACTAAAACAAAACAGTTTCTGCCCTCAAGGAGCTTCCATTCTGCTGGAGGAAAACAACATGTAAGTAGATAAGAAAATATAAAATATATTCAGGATAAATACAAAGTAATTTCAGGAAGTGGGAGGATCAAGAAAGGCCTTATTAAGGAGGTAACATTTAAGAAATTAAAGGACCCAAAAGGTGGAGATGAGGAGAGACAATCCAAGTGAGGGAGGTGATGAAGGCCTGAATCAGGGTGGTGGCTATATGTTGTGTGTGGTTTGTCTTTTACTCTTGAAGAGGACCAGGACATCAAGGGGATGATGCTGTGACTTGCAACTGACTTTGATTTGAGTGAGGAAGGGCTATGCAAAGTCACCAGCCTCACTTTCTCCTCCAAAGTCATCTGGGTCCAGTGGCCAGTTATCGATCAGGATGACTGGAGAAGGCCCAGGATGCAGTGGGAGACCCTGGCCCTTTTAAGCTAAGGTCTTTTCAAATTCTCACCTCCCTCAAGGCTATGTGAAGTGAGAGAAGAAGCCGGATGCAAGAGATTGTATCTGGTGTGTAAAGGATAGCAGAGAGGCAAAGATGACTCCACTCCAAGGTTGAAAACATGGATGATTAGAAAGTTGATGGAGCTTTAACAAAAACAGGGAAACTACAGAGACGGGCTTGACCAGAAAGTTATTTCCTCTTGGCTGTGTTGGGTTTGACATGCTCCATGGAAAATGTGACAGATAAAAATGAGCTTTGGGAAACAAGTAGGAATCAGATAAGACTTCAGAGAAGAGGGGAGACAGCTGTCTAGCACTCATACAGCACTTCAAGGTTTACAAAGCACCTACAGATTATCTCAACTGATGCACCATTCCAAACTGAAATAATGGCCTGAACAAAAGTTTACTGAGAGTAACTAGTTCATGGTGGACAAATAATAGGATCGCAGACTTAGAATTGGCAGGAACCTGAAAGGCCACTTAGTCTAATTTATCCCAACCTCTTCATTTTTTGTTTAGTTGTTTTTCAGTCTTGTCTGACTCTTCATGACACCTTTGGGGGTTTTCTTGGCAAAGATACTGGAGTGGTTTCCTGCTCCAGCTCATTTTAGAGATGAGGAAACTGAGGCAAACAGGGTTAAGTGACTTATCTAGAGTCACACAACTAGTAAGTGTCTGAGGCTGGATTTGAACTCAGGAAGATAAGTCTTTCTGACTCCATACCCAGCACTATATCCAGTGTGCCACCTAGCTTCCTTCATTTCATAGGTAAGAAAATTGAAGCATAGTAAGGTCACACAGGTAATTTTGACATGTGAAACCTCTGACTACAAATGCAGGATCCTTTCCATCTTACCTTTTCTGAGTCCACTTTTTACACTGGAATTATCAACTGTATCAAAAGATATTCTGATTTGGTTGAGAGAGCCTTACCAAATTTCTCATAGAATTTCTCCAGACCTCTGCTTCCTGTTTTAGTGCGTAAGCGACAATTATCTTTCATGTAGTCTTTTGCTATTTATTGACCTGTACCATCAGCATTTTCTTCATCATTCTTCTGAACAGTGTAAAGGAATCACCACAAGACCTAGACTGGTTTGACCAGCAAGCATTTGATATGCCTGCCAATCCAGTCAAATCCAACATTTATTAGTACCTACTATATGCATAGCACCATGCTAGGCATTGAAGTACAAAGATGAAAAAAAATGTCCCTACCCTCAACAAATGTGCACCTGCCAATCAATGGCAACACCAGGTTAGAAAGATAATTCAACTGCAAAATTTTACAGCGGGGGATGGTGGGAGATTACCCAGTGATTTGTGATTGCTTCACAAAACAATGAAGAGTCTTAGAAAAAAAAAGAGTGCAGCAAGTTTGGCAAAAGATCTAATTAAACCAGATTATCCTCAGAACCTTCATAGACTGACTCTGAAGGACTTGGGTTCATATTTCAGCTCTGATACTTACTATCTGTGTGACCTTTGGAAGTTACTCAACTTCACTTTTCTCATCTGCGAAATGAAGGGGTTATATTAGATGTCCTTGGAAGTGCCTTCAGTTGGCAAAACAAATAAATGAAAAAATGGAACACTGCTGTCAGCATTCCTACAATAAACTTTTACCATTTATGACAATGGAACCACCACATTTGAACTAACATCTCAGAGGCCTCCAAGATGGAGGTGAAAATGATGCTCAAGAATGCTACTGAGAAGTACACATAGAAGAAATCTATATTGGCAGCACTACACTTTTTAAAGCACCAAGGGATTGATTTTTAAGATAGATAAGAGGGTATAAAGCCCAAAACCGGGGTGGGGGGGCAGGGAAAGGATTGCAGATTATGCAGATTATCTTCCCTAAAAAGCTAATCAAGAGAACATTAATGATTATTGACACAGATCCTCTTTCATCTCTATGAACAATTTTACGAGAATGATCCATTTTAAAGGTATTCTTGATGAAAATATAAGAAAGGAATAGGAATGTTTTTGTAAACAATTTTCTCCAGAAGATTACATCTCAAAATCACATGACTGAAAGGTATAGAGTTTGCAAGGTCCTTTTGTCTTTATTGTTTGGTTTATTTTGTCTTCCCATTGGACTTCAACGACTTTGGAGTAAAGCGTGAGGCTGATGACTTAGTGCAGCTTTGCCTCATTTAAATCTAATTCAGGAGCAAGTCAAGACAACACCCTTGTGATGTCACTGGTCCTCTTAGAGAATAATGGATGAACAATTACAACATTTATTAAAAAAGTATTTGACTCACAAAAGAGCAAACTTCCTTCAAGGCTCTCCTCAAACAAAGTATCTCCACTTATGTTAAGCTCACATGCAATTTTGTGATATATGTAACCACTTTATCCTTTCTGGTTATTAATGTCATGCAAGAATAAAAAAGAGAGAGAGATGTATTTGTCAAAGATGTTTACTACTCCCAAGGAGGATGTTCAGCCCAGAGACTAGATGGAAGAAGGGTTCCCTATAGATAATGAGGTTTTCCAGATGCTTTCTCCCCTGATAATGAATTTATGGAAAAGAACTCTTTTTTTGTCCTTTGTACAAAGGGAAGAGGAGAAGGAGCTGAGGCTCCTGGGTAAGTGATGCTCCCCCCAAATGCCCAGTCCTACAGACACCTCAGTCTGTAGAATACCCAAGAGGTAAGGCTAGTTTTGAATTACACCAAAGATTTAAGCCTGGTATGGCTCGGTGCTTGCCAGAAAGCTCAGACCAAATTAAACACTGTCCGCTGTCCAAGTGGGCTTAACTGTAATCTAAGCTCCACACCTAATGAACTTTCTGAGAACTTGGTTAAATGCCACCATCAGTAAATGACATTACAATATGAGTTCTTTGAGGAGGGTACTGTCTTATTTTTCTATTTGTATCCCCAATGTGTCACACAGAAATTTGTACATAGCAAATGTCAATTAATGCTTTATTCATTCATTCATTCAAAGACAATTCTTGGTATATTAATTAATGTATTTTAGAGTACTTTAACAACCATGTGACTTAGCAGATAAGCATGTATTCAAGATAAAAAAAGAAACCACTGAATAGGAGTATTAATTATTTAATAAGATTTCTCCTTTTAAGTTAGTTTTTCATAGGACTTTATGTTTCAATCAATCAAACATAAACAGCTGATAATGATTATAGCTGACATTTGTATGACATTTTAAGGTTTATATAGCACTTAGTGTACATTATCTTATTTGATTATGTGAGATAGGTTTTATTAGGCACCTCACATTGTTATATGATAGGCATTATGTGAGAAAAAGTATTATTATCCTAATTTTACTAGTGAGGAAATTGAGGTCCAGTGAGGGTCCAGATTCACATGATTTTAGTGTGCAAGATGAAATTCAAGCCACGGTTTCCTCTGTCTTCAAATTCAGAGTTTTTTCCACCTACTCTATGTACCTCACTGTCAGGAAGGAATTATGAGTAAACCAAAACCAATACAAACATGGACCCTGCTCTCCGGGAGCTTAAATCTAGTTAGGAAGACAGGGGCAGCTAGGTGGTGCAGTGAGTAGAGCATCGGCTCTGGAGTCAGGAGTACCCGAGTTCAAATGTGGCCTCAGACACTTAGCTGTGTGACCTTGGGCAAGTCACTTAACCCCAATTGCCCTGCCCCCCCCCCAAAAAAACCAAAAAAAGGGAAGACAAGTGAATACATGAAACAATTTGAAAATAATACAAGACTATATAATAATGCTAAGTAATACGAGAGACTATAGCATTGTAGGAATTCATTGAGAGAATTATAGTAGAATAGAAAAATGGGTAATAGTTCTATGGAAAAGATGAGACACATTGAGTCTTAAAAAATAATGGGCAGGATTTGAAGAGACAGAGAATAGGGAAAAGGTATTCCCAGATGAGAGGTACCATAAACTAAGATCAGAACAAAGGAAGTAAAAGGGGTATGGAGTATAGGTTTCCTGTGGGCAATTATTGGGAGGTAAGATGGCAGAGGTAGGTGATGAATTTAGTTGCAGGAATTCAAACTTGATGCAAAAGGGACTTACTGAAGGTATTTGTTTAGGGATTCACATTCAAAAATCATATTCTACATGAGATGAACGGGAGATAGAAAGAGCTTGGGGCAGAGGGGCATCAGTGAGAAGAAATCCGTCTAGTCCACCAAGTGTGAAGTGATTCCCTTTTATGAGTGAACAGTACATTGAAGGAAAAGGCAACGACATTAAGAGGAAAGGGGAATGAACTGGGAATGTTGAGACCTGGGTTATAATTCCACTTATTTATCCACTCTTGGCCTTGAACAAGTAGTCATTCATTTGTCTCCCCGGCCCTAGATCCCTCATCTATGAATTGAAAGGGTCAGACTACATTGTCTTTAGGGTCCTTTCTAGCTCCAGCTTTCTTCGTTTCCTTAATTCTTGCGTGTATTTCAGTGCTTGTGAATGATTAATCTTCCTTTCGTCTTCTAGAAAAGACAGAATGAAGAAATAGTAGGTATGACTTAGCCTAATAGGAGAATGATACTGGGTTTGGACTGGGTGTAAGCCAGTGGAAACTGGGGGGACCTTTACAGCCTCAGAGTCTGCCAATAAGTAACTCAGTGAAGTATGGTGTAAAGAGAATCAGACAAGGGAGTCAGAGGACCTGGGTTCAATTCCTGGTTCCAACAAAGCTATATACCTTGGGCAATTTGCTTTGGGTTCAACTTCCTCCTATTCAAAATGGACATCATTCAACACAATAACCAAACACAATTCCAAAAGACTTAAGATGAAACATGCTATCAACCTACAGTTAAGAGAAATCATGGTCTCAGAGTGCAGCATATTTTTCGTTCCTTCCTTCCTTCCTTGCTTTTTCCTCCTTTCCTTCCTCCCACTCTCTTCATCTTTTCTTCTTCCCTCCCTTCCTCCCTCCCTTCTCCCTTTCATTCTTCCCTTTTTTCTTCCTTTCTTCTTTCCTTTCTTTTTTCATTCCTTTCTTTCTTTTTGGCTTGGCTACCTCAGGAATTTGTTTCGCACAACCATATGTATTTGCAATGGGCTTTGTTTTTCTTGCCTTCTCAATAGGTAGGGGCAGGACAGAGGAAAGGAGAGAATTTGGAACTGAGAATAAAGGAAAATTGAATTTTTAAAAAGTGGAGATAATACTAACTGTACAACTTACACCTACTTCACAGGGTTATTGTAAAAGTCAAAGGAGATACACACACACACACATATACACACACAGTGCTTTGTAACCAGATGCCTTATCATGGCATCGAGATAACCCTAAGTGAGGCAGCTAGGTGGCGCGGTGAGTACAGCACCGGCCCTGGAGTCAGGAAGACCTGAGTCCAAATCTGGCCTCAGACACTTGACACATGTGACCTTGGGCATGTCATTTAACCCCAACTGCCCTGCCAAAAACCACAAAAAAAAAAAAAAGATAACCCTAAGTTCTTGAAGGCTCTGGTGGCAGAACGGATTATCTTATGATGCAAAAGCTGCATGTACAGTCTTAGTAATAGATGATATCTTCTTCCTGAGGACTAGTCTAGCTCAGTAGAGAGAAGCTCACCACCAATAAGCTGGTCACTTGGAAATTAATTCTTTGGCCATGAAACCCATGGATGAAAATATAAAGAAACTTCCTCCAACAATGCACATTGTTACCTGCTAAGAAAGTTGCATTTTTAGAGAGCTGAGAAGGAGTAATGGTGTAGTGATCAGAGAGCTGACCCTGGAACCAGAAAGACATGAGTACAAGTCTTCCGTCTGACATATTTTCATTATGTGACCCTGGGCAAATCTTATAACCTTTCAATTCTGTTATTTAGAATTACTATTATTCTCTATAAACTCCCAGAATAAAAAGCACTAATCTCTCTAAGAAAATCAATATCAATAAGTCAGTATCAATAAATTGAGTACTTGTCAATAGTCACTAAAATATTTAGTAAGTAAACTTGTATGTACAAAGCACTAAAGTTAAGTGAATATGTACTAAGCACTAAAGGGAGGCAAAGAATTTGAAGGGATGGTCTCTGACCTCCTAGTTGGAAAATAAGAAATATACAAATGAAAAGTTAACACAAGGCAGCATTTGTTAAGTGCCAAGTGTGTATAAGACAATAACTACAATAAAATTTCGATGAAGTCGGAGATTACAGTAAGTCCCGTGAGGGGCTAGGTGTGGGTGTGTGGGTATGGGTAGGGATGGTCAGTTGAATCACCCCACCCACCTCAAGCAACTAACAAGATAACTCTGGTACTGATACCTTTTTCTGGTGAAAATACTTTTATTGAATGAATCAAAGGCATTAAACTAAGCGTGAAAAATCCTTAATCAGCATGGAAAGAGTAAAAACTTATGGATGAAAGGAAATGACATCTACATGGGATGTGTATTAAGACTGAAGAGACTTCTTTGTGCCCCATGGACCTTAGATAAAATATCAAACAAGTCTGGATTTGAGTCATGGGCCAGACTGGAGAGAGCAACTTCAGTGAAGGAATCACTTCGGGAGGAAGGAGAGATTGGGAGCTTCTGTCTTCTTCCTCTCCCTGCTCCCCTTGCCTGGAAAATGATTTTAGGAACTTCAAAAGGTTCTTAGATTTTGGATTTTCCAAGGGCATCCCAGCAGTGCCCCTGGAATTGCTGATGGCAGTGTCTTCCTCAGGATCTGAGGACAAACTAGACACACTGACAAAAGAACACTTAAGAATCTTACAATGAGCCCAGAAAGAAAAAAAGAAAAGAAAGAAACTGTACTGCATCTAAGGAGAACTTCACGAGAGCTCCACAAAAGGGAGGAAAGGACTTCCGGAAAAAGGACTTTCGGAAACTGAGATTTGCTCCCCTTTGCCCCACGCGCTCTCAGGTGCCCACTTTCCCCTGGATTCTCTATGCACTTGTGGGAGCGTGTGCCCAGTTCTACCTATGTTCTTTCTTCTCACCCTAATAAGTACTGCCTTTTTCTGAAAGCTGACTGGCTAGTTGATATCAATAAATAAATCAATGAAGGAAGCATATGGGTGAAGGAAGGATTGTGAGCTCTAGTATAAGAAAATCCAAACTCAGGGCTGTGCCTACTGAGGGGCTAAGTAGTCACCTGCCTTGTGGTGACCCAATTGGCCAAAGGAGGGGTTGGGGGGGCAGTGAGGGAAAGGTTGGGAGAGTGAGCATGGAAGACAGTGGTGTTGGTGTGGGAAGGCTTCATGGAGGAAGCAGGACCTCAGCTAGGTCTTTAAGCTGGGTAGGGTTTGGATAGGCAAAAAGATTAAATCATACTGAGTGAGGAAGAATGGGAGAGGCAGCTAGGTGGTGCAGTGGATAGAGCATGGAGTCTGGAAGACCTGAGTTAAAATCCCTCCTCAGATTTATACTAGCTGTGTGAACTTGGGTAAGTCACTTAACCTCTACTGCAACAGTTTCCTCAACTATAAAATGAGGATAATAACAGCGTTTGTGAGGATCGAATGAGATAAAATTTGTAAAGTACTTGGCAAAGTGCCTGGCACACAAGAGACAATAAATGTTCCCTTCCTCCCTGCCCCTCTTTTCTTCCTTTCTTTCTTTCCCTCCTTACTTCTTTTCCTTCTTTCTTTCTCTTTCTTTCCTTTTCTTCCTTCTTTCCTCCCTTCTGCAAAAGGGCAGCTATGAGAAATACAAGGTTTGCTTGGGGGACAGACACTAGAACAGCCTGACTGGTACAAAGGAAAGACCTGGGAATATTAAAGGCTAGAATAGTAAGTCGAGAACAGACTGGGGAAGGCTTTGAATGCTAGGCCAGAGTCTGGACTTTATATTGTAAGCAACTGGGGACACAGGAAAAGCTTATGGGGAATAAACATATTGATACAGGAATACGACATGGATAACAGGGACCAACGTCACTATGCCACTCCTGATATCCCCATCTAAACTGATATATGGAGGAGAGGTGGCACAGCAATAATACATGATCCCTTAGTCAGACTACCAGCTATGTCCAAAGCAGATGCCCAAATCCTAGCCTCTGGGACTGTCCTGAGGTTAGAGAATAGGCTTGAGGACTCCAAAGGTCTTTTTCCAGAGAACTCTAAAGAAAATTGAATAGGTCAAGTCCCTCATATGGCTATGATTAGGTTACATTGATGTTCTTCCCTAGGTATGAACTCTTAGAGGACTGGTAAAATTATACTCCCACTGTGGATTTCCTAGACTAGGTGCTAGTTCAGATTCTAAAAATAGGAGCAAGCTCTTCCTTGACTTGGTCCAAATTAAAGGGACAGATTTGTGGGCTGAGAGGCTTCAGAGTCCCTCAATAACGCAAGCATGTTAGTTAAAATAGAGAGCTTCCAAAGTCTAATGGCATTGTGCACTGAGTGTGTGTGTGTGTGTGTGTGTGTGTGTGTGTGTGTGTGTTAGGGAGAAGGAAGGAGAAGCAATTTAACCTCTCAGAAAAACGCTCTGTAAGTGCATTGGGACAACTGCTGTGGAGACAGAACTTGGGAATACACTTGCTAGGAGTATATACATCTCCCTTAGCCAAAACATGGCATCATTTTAAAAGATATTAGTAGTTGGCCTGTTTAGGCACTGAATATCTTAAGTCTTTGCTGGCAAGATCACAGAATGCAATCATAAGAAACTGAACATATTTGTGACAGGTTTATCATAGAGCTTTTCAGAAGCCTGCCAACACATTCCACAACACATGCTATTTAGAAGCCTTGCAAACTCCCTTTTCCCTTCTGGCTATCCAACTCTGAGACATGAGAAACTCAGGGTAGTTTCCCTCCAACAGTGAAGAGTGTACATTGAAATCTGGTTCTGTGGGTCAATCTGCTTGCTTTGACAAAGGTGACAGTCCTAAGGTAGCAAAAAATTCTTGAGCAATAGACTAAGAAGTAAGGAGGAAAAGTTAATTACCTTTAATAAGTATCTATCTACTATCTAGTTGCCTAAAGGTTAATCATTTCTCCTTCAAAAAGTAATCCATGAAAGAACGTTCCCTGATAGTTCTGGAATTATTTTCTTAATACAATGATGAAAACAGAAAGTTACCAGAAAACCTTATTTTAGGATCCTCAGCAAGGACTTAGGTCCCTGACTTTTTCTACCTTAAATCTACATATCCTAAGTTCCCAACATGAAATTGAGAGTCAGTTTTTTGGATTTTTTTTTTCCTCTACCCATCAAAGGCCAAAGTTCTCCAGGATTATAAGGAAGAAAACCTAAAGCCTTGTCAGACTAATTTTGAATAAGTCATTAAAGAGATGCATTACAGAAATCTATAAACTCATGTGGTGATTCCTGCTATTACTGAATCACTCAGAGGAACAGTAGTTTAACAGGATTTTAAAGGGAAACCAATTATTTGAAATGAGTGGGTGGTTCTGTGGCTGCAGGATCACAATATGGTCCCAAAGGAAGACTCTTCAAAGAGAAAAATTGCTTAACAACTCAATCCATTTCTGTTTAATCAGGAAACTGATTACCAATATAATCCCATGGAATGGACAACGAAAGATTAACTCCTTGCCATGGCAAAGAAGATGGAGAGTCCTAACTGGTACAGGATATCATAAGCACTATCAGATGCGGTTACTGTATTAGATGGCTTTGCTTGATTGTTCAATCTGGAGAAGGACTGAAAGGATATAATGATGAAGGCATCAATAAAAGGCATCTTTTTAAAAAGGTAATTTTTTAAATTTGCTGTGACTATTAATGAGAAGAGACAGTTGAAAGAATTCAGTGTCTAATGTCTATTCATTTTTTTTGCTCCACTTGAGTACAGTAATAAATCAATCCAACTAACATTTTAGTATTTCTTTGTCTCTCCAAACTGGAACAACCAATACTAGGGATAATTAAGATACTCAGCTATCTCGGGTACATTTTGAAGGAGGGCACAAGAGACAATTTAAGTATATACATACTACTTTAATTTTGTTACAATCCACAAAGGATGCCTTTTTATATCTGCTTATGATTCCCGTATGCCATAGTATAAGATTAGCTTAAACGTCCTCTGGCATGTGGAGAAATATACATTCTTTAATATTACAATCCAAAAATTTTCATAGGTAAGTAAAATCTAGCTCATTCAACAGTTTGTTCAGCACTACATTTTCTTTATTAGATTTTTTTTTTACTTATAAGTTTTAACAGAGGAAAATTAAAATCTCCTACTATTATTGTGTTACTATCAATTTGTTTTTGCAATTAGGTCTGTCTTTTCTATGAAGAACTTAGCTGACATGCCACTTCAGTGCATATTCATTTAATCTTATTTTTTTTCATTGTCTATACTACCAAGCATAAGGTAGTTTTCCTGTTTGTCTCTCAAGTTTATCAATTTTTATTATGGCCTTGGGAAGCTTACTAGAAGAAACAAGCAGTAAATCTTTTTTTTTTTCCCCTTGTGGAATAAACCTTTTGAAACAGACATAAATATTCCTCAATACTAGCTGTATAATCTTGGAGTTTCATATAGTGAGTTTCAAAAATATCACTGGGACACTAACAAGACAGTCTCTGCATCTGCTTCTCTTTCTGGTCCCAATTCCATGGAACAAAATTTTTTCTTCTCTCTTCCCCCCGGCCCCCACCCCTCCATAGGTTAAAACTCATCACCTCTAATATCATTACCCTGCTAATCCAAGCCTTGATTGACACCACCTCCCTCAGCCTCTTTTCCTCTCTGATTGGAGGGTTGTAGGGTGCAACACCAAACTCCTCCCAATGCCTTCCCCTATAGAGGGCAGAAGCTGGACTTTCTGGCTCCCTCCACTCTGCATCTGCTGCTCTGCCTTGGTTCCATGGAACAAGATGCCTCCACATCACCTGTGCCCCTCTCTTGCCTCCCTCTGTGTGTGGTCTTTCCCCTCCCCACATTAGATTATAAGCTTGAGGACAGGGACTATTTTTCTTTTTATTAATTGTATCCCCAGTACTTAGCACAATGCCTGGCACATTGAGTAGGCACTTAATGTTTATGGGATTGACCATTCCCTAAAGCTTTCTTAAGTCTCTTTCATTTCCCTGACAGCCCAGAAAAAGCTCCTTAAATTAAAAAAAAAAAAGAATTCCAAACCAAGAAGAATTTTAAGGACACCAGATGGTGGCTTTGAGGCACAACTTAGAATATGGAAATAGGAGTAAGGAAAGGTTCTATTTTGGAGTCAAAAAACATCTTTCAAATTCAAAGCAGTTTCAATAAAACATCAAAGCTCTCAGGTATTCTTCCAATTAATAAAAGTGAATAGAATTCATTAGTGAGGTAGTAAAAATAAAATATCTCCACCCCCAAAAATCCTTAATGACTCATTTCATTCTCAAATATCTTCAAACTGCTTAATCAGGAGACTATGTATCTGATAAGGACTAAAAATCGTTTTTGTTCCATAACCATTAACCAGTTGCTATGAATTTTAAAAAAAGCACTGTACTCAGGACTAAGGATGCAAATCAATCAATCAAACAGGGCTTTTATTAAGCATCTACTCTGTGCTAGGCACTTTGCTTGGTGTACAAAAAGGAAATAAAACATAGTCCTTGTGGCCAAGGAATTGGAAATCTAATAGGCAGACACAAAACATACACAAATAAGGAAGCTAAGAGGCAGAACGTGACAGGGACACAAGAAAGCTCAGAACAAAGTGCTCAAGGAAAACTTGAGAGATCACTTCCTAGCAAGACGAGAAAAAAAATCAGGTAAGTCTTCTTGGAGGAAGTGGTGGTATCTGAGCTGGGCCTTGAAGAAAAGAAGGATTTTTAACAGGTCAAGATGATGAGGGGTGTGTTCTGAATAGCGTGTATTAGTGTCCAAGGTAAGCTAGTATAGAACAAGATTACAATTATTAAGTTGTTTGAAGGCAAGGGCTAATTTTCCTTTTGTCTTTGTTTCATCAGTGACTAGCATAGTACCCTTCCACATATACAATTAGCAAATACTAATTGGATTGAACACAGACTACATGAAGGGTAATGTGAAATAATGCTGGAAAAGTACACTGGGGCCAGATTGTTGGGTGTTACAAAAAGCAGCTAAGAAGCTTGCACTTTGTCTGATAGACAGTAGAGACCCCCACTCAAATTTCATCGTTGTTGTGGTTGAGCAGGGAGATAAAATAGTTGGAACTCTGTATTAGGAAGAGTCTTTTGTTGGCTGTGTGAAAGATGAATTGGAAAATAAGACTGGCATCAGAGAGACTAGGTAGGAGGCTGTGACAAACATTTACATAATATAGGGCAAGGGCCTGGGCTATGGTGTTGAAAGCTATGGAAAGGAGGGAATGGATGTGAGATATGTGATAGTAAAATCAATAGGCCTGGGCAATTGATTAGAAGGCGGGGGAGAGGAAAGGAATAAAGAGGTTGCTGAGATTTTGAACCAACATGACTGGGATCATGGTAGTTCCATCAACAGATATAGCTGAGCTGTGAAGCAGAGGAAGGTCTTGGGAAAGATGATGATTTTGGTTTTTGATATACTAAGTTTGAGGTGTAGGTGAGTTTTCTAAGTGAAGACGTCTAGTAGGCAACAGGAACACAGGATTGAAGGTTAGGGGCGCATTTGAGGCTAGACTTAGAGGTGAGAGTCATCTGCGTAGAGGAACAATTGGAGCCAGAAGCACGGATAAGATTGCCAGACAGTGTGTAGGAAAAGGGAGCTTTGTGGGGCATTCACACACAGGAAGGAAGGTTAGTGAATTAGTGAAAGAGAGAGGGTTGGATAGATAGGGAGTAGAAGTGAGGAAGAATGGTATCATGGAAGTTAAACCAGAAATGGAGAGTTATCAAGTTTCAAATGGCATAGAAAATTCAGGGAGAATAAGGGTTGAGGGGGAAAAGCCCACTGGATTAGATGATTAAGAGATCATTGATGATCTTGCTTGAGGAAAAAGTAAATAGTGAGGAAGAAATAGTAAGTCTAGAATATTCTCTCTATAAGTTTAGCAGTAAAGATATACAGGATAGGACAGATACAGGATAAAAGCCTTAGGGGACAGAAAGATCCAAAGAAGGGATTTTTTTTTAGGATAGGACAACTGAACCCAAGAATGTAGGCAATAGGGAAGGATCCAGTGGAGAGGGAGAGATTAAAGATGAGAGATGGAGTGATCTGTGAGGTAAGTGTTCAAGGAGACAAGAGGAAGGGCACAAGTGAAAGATTTTGCTTTGACAAAAAAGTGGCCTATGTCATTCTCTGAAACTGGAGTTAAAAGGGATCAGTGAGGGCAGAGGTTCAGAGATATGAGAAAATGAAATAATACTGGTAAAGCATTTGGTAAACCTTACCATACCATGTAAATGCTTATTATTATTATTATTATTATCATTTTATGAAGGGTGACAGATGAGAAAGCTCACAACAGGTGACCTTGATACCTACTTTACTGAGAAAAATAAAGGTATCCAATTAAGTGGAGGGTTTAGCAAGGGATAGGGCTGAGGGCTTGAGGTTTAGAATCTACTCTGGGATATGGGATACTGAATAAATCTGAGACATTAAGGGGAAAAAAACTGGTGTGCAGCAATGAGTGCCTAATCAAGGATACATATTATGATTTTGAGAGTTAGCATGGTTTTGGTGGAAGAGAAAGAACAAGCATTTATTAATAACCATAGTTTTCTTGGCAAAGAGAGTGAAGTGCTTTGCCATTTCCTTTTCCAGCTCATTTTACAGGTGTGGAAACTGAGGCGAAATGGGTTAAATGACTTGCCCGGGGTAACACAGCTAGTGTCTGAGGCCAGATGTGAATGAGGAAGATGAGTCCTCCTGACTCCAGGCCTGGCACTCTATCCACTGTGCCACCTAACTACCCCTACTGCACCATCTGGCTTCCTCGAATACCTCCGTTGGTGTTCCAAAGCTCTCGGCACAGCCTCTTCAGGCCAACAGCGAAGGTCACTTTTCCTCTGAGATTACCTTTCATTTTCACTTTATATATCTCACAAGTTATTTGCACCTTATCTCACCCATTAGAACGTGAGTTTCTTAAGGTCAGAAACTGTACTTTTGCTTTTCTCTGTAATCTCATTATTTAGTACTGGCACACAGTAAGCTCGTAGATGTTTAGGCAGGGCAGGAACAATGGAAGAATCAGGGCTCAAAAGATGCTTTCTTAATGGGGCAGCTAGGTGGTACAGTGAGTAGAGCCCTGGAGTCAGGAGGACCCGAGTTCAAACTCAGCCTCAGACACCTGACACACTTACCAGCTGTGTGACCCTAGGGAAAGTCACTTAACCCCAATTGCCTTTCTTCCTCCTCCTCCTCCTCCTCAAAAAAAAAAAAGATGCTTTGTTGAAATGATTGGCTTTGAAGGGAAAGATATAAAGGCAGAACAAGTGTGATGGTCTAAGACAGGTTCTTAAAGGGAGGTCCTTGTATTCCTAGGAGTCCCCAAGACTCATTCAGCAGGTCCATGAGGTCAAAACTATTTTCCTAATGCTATCCCTTTGTCAACTACATATCTGTGTGAGGCTGGATTTCCTTCTAATATTTCAGCCAAAACAACTTATTACAACAGATTGTATGCAGAATCATATTTGGGAATTCAGCTTTCTCTTCTATTACACCAGACATTAAAGAGATTTGGAAAAATATGCAAAACAATGCCACTCTTCTCATTAAATTTTTTCTTGGAAAATTTGTTTTTCCTAAAAATGTTATGCTTGCCTATGATGGATTTGTAATTGTTATTTTAAAATGTATTAAGTATTTTTAAAATTTACCAGTTTACATTTCTAATATGTAAATATTTATATATAACTCACATAAACTAAAGCTCTTTGGGGTCCTCAATAATTTCTAAGAGAGTAAGGGAGTCCTGGACATCCAAAAGTTGGAGAACTACTGGTCTAGAACAGGTATAGAGGACCTAGGGGTCAGGATGACAGAGAAGAAAAGGATCTGGAAGAATGAAGCCACAGGAAAGGACTACAGACAGGAGACTGTGATCAGAAAGGAGAATTTTAGGGTTCTAGATTAGGGCTGTCCAAAAGGTGGCCCACGGGCCCCAGCCGCAGTGTGATTTATGTGGCCTGCCTACGAGCATAGAAATGTACATAAATGCTTTAGTAAACGAAGCCGAGCTACTGCAGAGCTCTCACTAAAATGGCAAATCAAAATATATTGTCTATTGTTTCAATAAAAACCTAAGGTTGGACAGCGCTGGCCTAGATGATACAATTTCTGGTGTAGGTGAGGTTTAAGGAGTAACCGTCACTGTGAGTGGCTTAAGTCTAATGGAGATAGAGGTCACAGGAAGAGAGAAAGTTGACAAACTGGCAGGACAGAGTTTTTCGTTAGACGGGTCATGAAGATGAATACTGAAGTTCTCAAACATGATGACTTAAGGTGAAGAGCAAGATTCTGGATAAAGCACTTCCTGTACATTTCTGGGGTAGTTAAGCAGATTACTGGCCAGAGACTCAACTTTCCTTATCACCTAAAAACCCTTCTCTGAATCTAGCTCGGTCAAAACTCAGACATGACAGCAGGAGACCCCACCAGCAACCTTTCCCCTTCCATCATCAGTCACTATTTGGGAGAAACATGGTTCACCCTCTGCAGGTGACTTGATTTAATTTGTGTTGTCTTCTCAGTGGACACACCATGTTCAGAGGACTTTTCTAAAATAGATGCTGCTGGCCTTCTTATCTAGTGGTGGAAGAAGATAGCAAGTTAAAAAAAATAGATACTTTTCATATTCCTGATGAAAACAGGAATAAATAGTAATAAAACAGAGATAAGGGCAAAGGAAAAAACTTTTCTATACTACCTATTATGTGCCATGCACTGTGCTAAGCATTTTACAAATATCATTTAAAAACTTCCCACCATCTTCTTTTGAGATACAGAATTCAAAGTGACCAATGTTTCTTTCTACAAAACTGCACAATCTACCCTCCCCAAACATTCCAGAATTCAATTTATTTACACACCATGATGTCCAATGTCTTTTAACTCGAGAAGGATATAATACCTAAAAAAAAATATCTCACAGAAACACTTTCCAACTTGGAATTACAACAATGATATGCTTGATAAGCCCCTGTGATATGTAAGTTATACATAGTATACACTTCTGCCTTCTCAAACCAGGACCCAAAACTGTGATACTTAAAGGTAAAGTGAGGAGGGAGTATGATTCAGAGTTGGGAGATAGCCAGGGCAAACATAAAGAGAAGGATTGAGTATTTTGTGTGAAGAACAATTCTTACTGTTCGTAAGTCTTTAAAGGCCAGCTTTGGATGCATCAGTGAGTGCATGAGAAGGAGTAATGTTTAATAACGCTAGAAAGAAAGGTATGTTGGGACCAGGCTATGAAAGGCTTTAAATGGCCAATGGAGGAATTTACATTTCAACTTATATACAAAAGAAGTTTTATTAAGTAAGGGAATGACATGGTCCAACTTGCACTTAAGGAAAATCTCTTGTGAGGAAGGTGGGCTGGAGAGGCAAAGAGATCAAATAGAGATTACTGCAAAAATCCAGGTGAGATGTTGGAGACCTGAACTGGAATGACAGCCATATAAGTAAAGAGAAGGAAGAGATGAGATGATATAGAGGTGGAATTGACAAGACCTGGCAACTGACTGGATATGTGGAGTGAGAGTCAGAAGTTGGGGATGACACCAAGGCTTGATACATCAGTTTAAATGAAAATTAATTCCCCAAACAGACCAAAACAAATTCAATGACTTAATGACTACACTTTTTTTTTTTTTTTGCTTTATAAGGTCGTCAAGGAAATACTTCATAGTCTTACATTCTTGGAATAAAAAAAAAGACATTTAGTAATATTTTATTTATTCATTTAAAAGTAGAATGTTTTTTTTTCTAGCTGATCAAATTTTCATGATCAGGTTTTAAAATTCTAAGAACACAATTAATAGAAGCTGTAATAAATGATTCCAAAGTGTAGACAGTATGGACACAAATCTGGAATGGCAACAGCAAATTTAAAGCACTTGACACCAAGGTGTAAAATAAGCATGTGTTTAAGTCATATGGTACAAGATCGCCAAAGAGCTTAATTTTATATACTAAAAAAAAAAAACCTTTACATAGTGATAACCACTATTATTGATATACATCCCACTATGAAAGCACATTAACTACATCATTCCTAACCATATGAGGGAGGTAGGAGAGGAAGAGTGGAGATGGGAGGTTTAAAGGTATGATTCTACATGTCATTGGGCAAAATTTCAAATACATTCGAATGATTTGTCCCTTTAATGGAAGTGCTCTCCTGGGGTACTACTACTGCCAGTATCACAAACACAGAATAAGGTCTAAAATACTAATTCTTTATTGTGGCTATCGGGTATCCTCCTTCCTAAGTAGTTAAGGCCAAAAGTTATTCTTGGGGGAAAACTATTTAAAACTTAACTACTTTGTCAACTCTACTCCTTCAGGCCACAAGGAGTGTGAGGAGAAGGAAACAGGAAGACTACGATAACATGAGGTTTTAGGACTCATAGGAAGCAGTGAGGCTTCCTAGAAAAGTTTCTCCCCTCTAAAAGCTGGCGATGGTTGTACAAGAGCCTATGGGAGTTATTTATGATTCAACTAACCAGCAGCGGAGAAACAAATCAAGTGATAATCTAGATTTCCTACTGGTCCTGGGAGTATAATAAGACCGTAGTTTGATTACAGGGGCCTCAGTTTCTATCATTTATAAAATGAGGATAAAACTTATACTATCTAAATCATGGAACTGTTGTAGGGGAAGCACAATATTGTGTTTAAAAAGCTAAGTAAATATGCACTATTTTCGTTCATCTTTGTATCCCCCACGGCACATGACAAATATCTGTCAAATGAATAAATGTTAGAAGTCAAGCAATCAAGGCACATATGCAAAGATACATTGCTATCATTGCAGCAAACATATTATTGAGACCACCGTCCTAGGGAGGTACAATGTTGACACTGGCTCGACTGCCTGAATAGTAACTTAAATATGCATAGCAACAGTAGTCTGGTAACAGATCTGGAATGAGGATGAAGTAATGTTGACCTGTGGGAACATTACTTTCTGTACTCCTGTCATGGTCAAGATGTAGCGTAAAGCCCAATTATATAACATGCTTCTTGTTATATAGACTTAAATAGGCTACTAGTCAAATCACACACCCCCAACAAAACTATAACAATACAACAAATGGCATTGCAATTAGGTTATTAGTTCTAATCCTGGACGCCAGAATTGAGATGGGGTTGTTTCTACTGTGTAAGCGTAATCTTTTGTATATTAAGTTAACTCCTGGGGAAGCGAACTCAAATATGACTTGAAGATGAAGCTGCAAGATGTCACTCAAGATGATTTGATTAAATCTGGGTTTCAAAGTGAGTAAATAATCATTAGTAACCAGGCAACAGCCCATGTGTTTGCACCATTAGTTGTTTGGTTCACCATTCTTTGCCTAGTGGTAGATTCCAACAGCAAAAACACAAAACCATGTGGATCTAACCTTTATATGAAGAATTTAATTATCTACACATGAAGTTAATTGTAAAGCCTGTATTACAGTTGTTAAAGCTGCAGATTTTATATAGTTATATATTTTACATTCATATCCATTAAAATAATGAAGCGCAGGTTAATGAGTGGGAGTATCCCACTCATTATCTGCACCACAAATGAAAAAGGAATCCTTTAACACTGTCAGCATAGAATTTCAGAAGAAAAGGAGACATAAAAACATAATATAATGAAATATTAAAAGTCGTTAGTAGAACTGATATATTGTGCTTGAGACACATTTTTTTTCTTTTCTTTTCTGTGCTGACAGCACCAGGCATTTTAATAAGAGCTTCAGACTAATGTCTAAAAGACAAACATGCTTTGGCTACAGTACATCTACTACATAAAGTGGACTGTAAGCTCCATTTAATATTAATCTATATAAATTCCATAGTCTAGTTAAAAAATGTAAACACTGGAAATTAATTGCAGGGATATATCTATACATTCTTTCTTGTCAAGATAATCACTTGTTCAAAAGATGTCATTCCATTGTCATAGAAAAGTAATTGTAATAAAACTTCATGTAACAGAGACTAAAAAGAGACTGGGGGTGTTAATAATAATAGCTACCTGGATGTAGTTTCCTGATTTGTGATAAGAAAATGTACAACACCTTCCTCCCACCCCAGGGAACAAAAGAAACCCCAATGAGATAAATCTGAGACAAAACAAAACCAGAGATGCTTCCTTATGGAGGTACAGGGTAACTGTGCAAAATAAAATTAACGTAGTTGGATTACAGTATCATACAAGGGTACTATCTTTTGCCATGAAAGGAAATTGATTTCATCTGTACAGGATGTAGAACGTGCTAACAGGTATACCGGATAACATACAAAAACTAGCACAAAATGCCTTATTTCTGCTTAACTGGTCACGTTCTTAATTTGCTTAAAACTTGATCTAACACCTGTACCTTGGCAGTAGAAAACAAAACAAAACAAAAGACATTTTGATCAGTAACACTGGACAAGATGAAAAAAAAAGTCTCAGATTTATGGATATTTGGAACATTTTTAATAGCACATGCAGCATTCCTTGATAGTGGGTCTTTTTGCAAAACCAAAATAGTAAAGAAGTAGTTTAATTTATATATTTTTTCTATGAAAAGGCTAAAATATACATTTAAAAATAATTTGAAAACTACTGAAAACACCTGTGCAAAGGTGGGGAAAAAATCAGTTCCAGTAACTACGAAAGCCACAAAAGGACCCACTATCCTGTGTATTTTTGTAATTTTTGCTTCTATATCTGTAAATAATAACTCAAACATTGCGATCACATGCAACTAATGTAAAATGAGGTAAACTGCTCTGCAGTGTGTTCTTCTACTCAGAAGGCAGTAGATGATCATGCTGGAAGTCACATGATCAAGGCTGCATCTCCCATCATCCCTCTGGGCAGTGATATGGGATAGTGGGTCTCTTTGAGGACTTTCAAGCCTGAGTGGGGGATGGACAACATATGATTCCTAGAAAAAGGAGGAAAACAACACATAAGCAAAACAAAACAATGAGCAAAATTCAAGCTAGGAAAATGAATCAGGCATGTAAACAGCATGGTGCCGAAATGATTAAAAAAAAGGTAACATGCTATAAAGGGGATGGAACTAAAAAAAAACCCACAAAATAAGGTTTTGCATAATGGAAGGTCTTCAAAGAGACTTTTGCAAATACAGCAATGGTTCTAGCTTTGAGTTCTGCAAACTATAGCAGAATCATAGCAATGCTGCATGTTTTACTGTTAAGATATCACAGAGCAATGGAGCCAATAAAATTACTTACATTGCTGGCTTGGGTCCATGTCTGTTGTCATTTTCACATAATTGGATGGGAAGAGTCCCACTTGTCCATTGACTTCTCCTTTCCACCAATCGGGGTCTTCCTTATTAAGAACATTGATGATCTGGCCTTTGTTGAATGCCAGCTCATCATCATTCTGTGCAGTGTAATCGTACATACCAATCACTTGGCACACTGTAAGATAAATGAATAGGCTTAGGGGGCAATACCGATCATGGATCACTGAGTTAAGAGTTGGAAGATAACCTAAATATCCATCCACCACAACCTCTTCTTTTTACAGATAAGGAAATTATGGCCCAGAGAGGTTATGGTATTTGTCCCAAGAACTGGATGAGATTCTAATTCAGGTCTTCTCTCTATAACTCCTTGTGCCAGGACCTGGGCTAAGTCCCGGAGATACAAAGAAGAGCAAGAAGCCCTGTTCTCAAAGAGGTCACAACGTAATGAGGGAGACTACATGCAAACAACTATGTACAAACAAGATAAATTCAAGCTACAAAAATGAATCAGGCACATAAACAGCTTGATACCAAAATGATTTTTTTCCTTAAACGTAATGAAGGTAGCATGCTACAGAGGGAAATGGAACTAAAAAAAAAACTCCATAAAAATAAGGTTTTACATTATGGAAGGTCTTCAAAGAGACTTGCAAATGCAACGATGGTTCTAGCTTGGAGCTCCGCAAACTATGTAACGCCATCTTAATACTGGAAAGCATTTCAGGCTGAGATCACTAAGTCATCTTATCCTAGAGAGAAGATATCCCAAAGAGAGTACCATACTGACAGAGTTGAATGTGAGACTATGATTCTAGTGTCTGTGATTCCAAAGCTGTGAAAGTCAGTAGTTGCAGTTGATGGTTAGAGACGACTCTGGCTGTAAGCTTTCGCACAGCTGATAGATCCACTGGTCTGAGAGATCCACAGGTCTTTGTATTATACATTATGCCACTTACAAATTACATACCCAGTGACACTAAGGTTTGTCTAAGCCTGCGAGACTAAAGATTGATACTAAAAGGAAATACATGTCAAAAGAAGTTTCTCCAGTTTTATAAAACAAGGTAGGGGCTCAGAAGGAACTGAATAATGAGAAATATTGTAAAATATGCCTCTGCCTTGGAACTGGAACAGTCAAGTAATAGGGTAATATAGAGTTGACATGATCATTGACTAGTGTAGTCAACTACATAGACCTCTTAGGTTTCACACACCACACACACACAGACACACACACACAGACACACACACACACACACACACACACACACAGAGACACACACACACACCCTATTGTCTTTCCCAATAGAACATAAGCTTCTTGAGCAGAGATTATTTCATTTTTTTTGGTATTTGTATCCCTAGTTTGTAAGATAGTGCCTGGCATATAGCAAGCACTTAATAAATGCTTATTGATTTACTGATCTTTATACTCCTCTTTGAATTATCACAGCACTTTACTCATACTTTTTATACTTCTCATACTCTATTCTGTAACAAAGCTATTTGTATCTTTTCTCATCATACTTTATTGGAGCATAAGCTCCATTAGAGCATGGATTAAGCATATTCATCTTTGTATCTTTTGTCTGCTCTCAATTACTGATACAAGGCTACTCTTACCAGAGGATTCATTATTCCAGTCTCCATGGTTACAAGGCTGCTTTTTATATTGATCCAGAATTGTCATTCCATTGGCATTAGGACCTCTAAGTAAGGAAACCTCAACCAATGTGGATCAATGTATATCTCCATTATTTTATTTTTAAATTTTCTGGAAGATTAAGCATCACAAAGCAAATTATGTGATATAGGTAGGTCTTTAACCCATACTTCCTAGATAGTGAGGCCAGTTCTTTATCCATTACTCCATGCCTCTCTCCTGCAAGACTGTGTAGGGATGTAAAAGTCATTATGACATGAAAATATTCACTAAAGAGCTGTCCACTTATAAAATTCATTCCCGCTAAAACATCCTTCCCCCTAAACTGCTACCTGTCCCTGCTTATAACCTTTGCTGGTAAGTCTTACAGATGCTTCAAAAAGTGAATGATTTGAATATCAAAGGATTAAGAGAGGAAAACTGATAAAACTTGCAAATATTATTACAACAGTAGCTCCTCTACAATCATGGTGCAGAAGTCAAACATGTAAAAAAGGACTATGAATTCTAATATCATATATAATATGTTGTCAGAAAAATCACACCAAACAAAAATCAACTTGAGTAATACTTTGTTCTAGGAATTAACATATAGTTGCAATTACAATCTCAATTGTTTATTAATAAGATAAAATAGATGTATTTTTACAGATTTTAGTTGGAATTTTCAAGATAATGTCCAAATCAAACCATTTTCCAATTTACTATGAGATGTTGATTCCCATCTTAAGTGCATTCATTTTAGGTGCCCTTTTCCTAGTAGCAATTAGTTTTAGAAAAGAAGGACCTCCTATATTTATACCTGAAATGAACTTTCACAATTATGTTTTAGTTTTACATTAGTCATTCCAAGCCAAGCTAATTTGTGCTTTGGATTTTCTTCAGATCCTCATTACCACGATCAGGTATTACTCTTTTACTAATTACTAATTACCATTACTCTTTGACTTCATAACTCTAGGGAACCTCAAGTTTGTCCATGTTGGTATGCTAAGGCTGTAGGTCCCTCTAAACAAAGAAAAAGGGCTTAGCTACCCTACCTCTCACAGTTTCAGGTCCAGTGTAATTAGGGTTTAAACAAGGATGCACTGTCAGATTTGGTGGTCAACAACTTTTATTTAATTTAATTAAACAAACATTTATTAAGTGTCAAGGAACTTGCTAGTAGGTACTTCAAGTAGGTACAACAGGGAGACATAACATGCCTACATATGAGTAAGTCAATGTGAGGAAAAAGAAAACATTAACAACTGAAAAGCTATATTAAGTAGGTGGTACTAGAGTTGACCCCATTCTTCAAGGAAGATATTAATTCCAAGATTCAGGAATGAGGAGGGAGGGCATTCCAGGCATTGAGGGTGGCTGCTGGAAATGCACGGAAGGAGGAGATGGAATGTGAAATACAAAGAAAGGCTAATAGTCCAATTTGGTTATGACACAGTTTCTGAAAGGGAGATAAAGTTGGAAAGGTAGTTTAGAGCCAGGTTTTGGAGGTCTTTCAATGACAGGATAAATTTGTATTTTATTTAAGAGGTAGGAAACTACAGAAGGTTTTTTAGCAAGGGGTTGACAAGATTTATATTTGCATTGTATAACACAGCCTTACGAAGGACAGATTAGGGAGAGAATAGAAGCAGGAAGAGCTATTATATTAGTTCAGGTGAGAGGTGCTGAGGGCCTGAAGTAGTGGTGGTCAACTTAGTGGAGAAAAGGAGAAAAATACAAAGGGATGTGGTAGAGGTACGGTCAATTAGATTTGTCAACTGATTTAATTTGGAAGTGAGGGATAGGGAAGACACAAGAACGACTCTGAGGTTATGAAGCTAGGTGGTTAAGAAGATAGGGATGTCCCTGAAATATGTAAATCTAGAAGAGGGGAACGTTTAGGGAGATAGAAGGTGAGTCTCCATTTTAGATGTTTGAAGACCATGCAAGTCTCCATATACTGACTGCCCTGTTGACCAGACACTTTTCCATATAACTAATAGGATGATGATGGCATTATTCCTCACGACAACAGTAGGGAAGAGCTGGATAGGAATGAGAATGTAAGGAGAATTAGAAGCAGAAAAAGATTTTCACCTCTGCAAAGGACAACTCTGAATCACAGAAATAAGGATGCAGAGGCAGGAAATTGCCAGCCTTATAAGTTAGGAGAAGAACAAATTAAGTTGGGCTCCCATCCTCCAGAGTTCTGTGGTGACTGAGCCTGACAGTGTCAAAGGGAGAGGAAGAATATTAACTGAGATGGCTTCTCATTCTAAACATCAGGGAAGCAAGGATGGAGTCAGCAGGGAATTCTGGACATATTTAGGTCAGTAAATACCTGGTAAGTGGGTCCCCAGAGCCTGATGGCGGCTCTGTGACCCTGGGCAAATCAATCACACAATTCTCTCTAACAAAAACATTACAGAGTAGGCACAAATGAACATTGGTAAAGGGAGTTTTCTCACCCAGAGTTCCCTTCTATGCCAATGAAAACTAAAATCTCCCAGAGAAAAGATCTTAGAAAAAATATTTTTTTAATAAATAGTTACTGGAATAGGGAAACTTGAACCAACACATCTACACTAACCACAAATGCTACCCAAGTATTACAATCTAAAAGAGATTTCTGCTTGTCTATCCTCATCTTCCTTCAAATGCTATGAATATATTCAGCTAAATGTTTTCCTGATTGAAGGCACTAAATAACTCAGCTTTAAGACTATAGATTGTTCCCTTTTAGCTCTTTAGGAGGGTACAATAATACATGCTGTGCATTAAAATGTCTCCCCCATTCAAAGTGCCACAGGAGATCATTTTAATCATCAATGTACTCTACATGATTGAAGCCAATATTCTCCTTTATGAATAGAACCCCATATAATTGCTTCCCAACTCAATCTCTTAACTTACTTAAATACCTGAAATATATATATATGCATATATGTGTTTGTATATACACTACGCATATATAGAACATACATAAAACCATCAAACCTCTCAGACTGACCAAAAAACACCATTAAAATAAAATTTTACATAAACTCTTAAGTTTTTAAGAGGATAGAACCGAAGAAATCAACAACAAGCAAGTAAAAATGTTTTTGTTATATTTGCTATGAATTTTTTTTATATCTACATTATTTTTAAATTTTCTAGTCTTAGCAAAGGAACCCCTAGATGCCAGCCTATGCAGCCATGCCAACATTAAATCTCTCTCTCAAAATCCTTTTATCTTTATACATTCAAACCCATCAATAATTTTTCTATTTGTTTGATTAAAATGGCCTCTTAAAGTAAATGTTTTATTCCATTTCTTCCAATTTTTAAGTAACTTTAAAATTTTAGATTGCTGACATAGTTTATTATGCGACATTATGGTACTTATGGACCTAAACCCATCTTTTGGCTACACAGCAGTTGTTCCTGAACAGTGGTTTCATTATCTACGGGTTTTTTAAGTGCGAGCTTATCAAACATTAATTTTTTGTACACACTGATTCTAATTCTATTACACTGATCTATTTATTTAATCTTTTTCTACTACTAGAAAATCATTACTTAATTATTGTTTTACAATGGATTTTGACACTTGGTGGTGCTCGTTCCCATTCACCAGATGAACCAGAACACATCAAAACATGAGAACTCTCAGAGGACTGTACTGACTAAATCTTTAACCAGTTTTCTTTTTCAAAGTTATACTTACATTTAATCTTATATTTCCTTATAGTTTTCATATTTGTCTTTTGTTGGATATTTTTGCTAATTCTAGGATTTTTTTTCCCTCACAGTTACCTAGAAAAATTGTTCATAGGATCGTAGAATTAGGGTGTTGTCCAACCCAGTCATTTTATAGATCAGGAAACAGATCCCTAGGGGAGATACTATATGCCAAGCACTGTACTAAGCCCTTTTTACAAATATTATCTCACTGGATCCTCACAACAATCTTGTGAGGTAGCTGCTGCTATCATGTTTATTTTACAATTAACGAAACTGAGGCAACTAGAAATTAAGTGACCTGCCCAGGGTCACACAGCTAGTAATTATCTGAGGCCACATCTGAACTCGGGTCTTTCTGATTTCAGGCCCAGTACTCTTTCCCCTGCACCAAGAGCTGCCTCATAGAATTAAAATGACCTTCCCACAGTTATATAATGGATTTGAACCTGGGTCTTTTGGCTCTAAATTCAACAAAATCGCTTTACTAAATTTTCTTAGATGTCAGAAATCCTGAGACTGCCACACTGGGGTCTGTCTTCTACAGCTGGTAAAGGTCATCCAGAGTCTATGTATTTTTTAATAATTTTGATAATTTGGTAATTTTTTATGCAGATTTCCAACCAATCATACAATACTATTTCCCAAGATCTACTGTCAGTTGCCTCATTAGATTTTTAGAAATTCCTTTTATATTCTCTATATTGTATTCTCCATATAGGAGGAAGCACACTATAGAGTTTGCCTTGAAGACAGAACCTAATTCTGGGTTCAAGTTCCAGCTCTGACACATAATGGTTGTGTGACACTGGACAAGTCCCCTGGTCTCTCAGTGGGGTCAAACTCAAGCAGAAACAGATCCCTGTGGGCCTTGCAGTGACTTGGAAAACCACAAATTAACATGATCTGTGTTTTATTGTATTTTTATTTGTTAAACATTTCCCAATTATATTTTAATCTGGTTCTGGCTGCATTTGGAAGTTTTGTAGCTGCTTGGAGGCCAAGTTTGAAATTTCTGTCCTAGGCAACTCTCTAATAATATATTTATTTTTTGTTATTTCCATGAAGTATGTGGTGTTTTTTTTTTTTTTAGCATTTTCTAATTCTAGCTTGATTTCCTCCCATGATTTTTTAAAGTTTTTCTTATATTTAGTCTTATGATAAACTTTTCTTGCCAGTGTCAATTCTTTGAATCTGTGGTCTACGTCTGAGAGAGTCTCTCAGCATATCCCACATGGTTTCTTTTTATTTCTTTTTCTTTCTATAACTTCTGCTACTTTAGCAAGTTCAACTGCTGAGTATTTATTATTTTCATTATTAATATATCATAATTTTGCTATTATTAGCAATTTTCATTTTTATAGCAAATTCAATTGCTCTAGTACTTAATATTTTTATTACTATTATTGTTAATTGACATCTCATCTTTTTTAATGGAGTTCAGACAGAAATAGTCCAAGGACAAGTCTCTTTCCTGATATTATTCTTTTATATTGAATGTGTTAGTCAGCAAACATTTATTAAGTACCTACTATATGTAAGGCACTTTATATCCTATAGAGAAGATAGGAAAAAAAGGCAAAAAGACAGTCCTGCTCTCAAGGAGTTCACATTATAATGGGGGGAGGGGGGCGGGAGAGGGTGTGCACGAGCAGAGGACAACATACAACAACTATGTACAAATAAGCAACACATAGGATAAATTGGAGATAGTCAATAGAAGGAAAATGCTAGCATTAAGGCATTCTAAAGAGTACTGTACAGGTTGATTTGTGCTTTCTGTAGTCAAATAAAAATATTATGCTATAAGCCCATCCTCTGTAGGCTCACAGAAACCATCCTCAGAATGACTCCAATAGCAAATAAGACAACAGCAATGGCCTACAACTCATCCTGTTCCTACATGATTTAGATCTCTTCTCAAGGTCTCTACATATTGAAAACTTTTCATTACATGCAGCTTGGAGGTTATGAGTATTTGGCATCAAGACATCAATTTAAAATGTTACTCTTAAAAGTTTTTTAAGGATCTATGTTATAGCCAGATGAGTGTGGGCAAGACTTTGGCCTGTGATGATGGTTGGTTCCAGTATGATTTACTGGTTGAGTTCTTTAGGATATAATAAGGTCTATAGTCATAATATGGGGATATGTCAACCTATTCAATTATATTTTTTGTTCTTATTCTTTATTCATTTAAAAAATGTATTTGTTTTAATTTTGTTTTCTTGTGTGGATTTTTAGGTTTTTTTTCTTTGTTGTTTCTCTTTGTTGGTTTTTATGGGGTGTATAAAGTAAAAAAATCTGACTTCCTTCTCTCCATTCACGCTGTTATCTTGGATCATCCTCTCCTAACATTTATTATTTTAAAAACTCTTACCTCTTGCTCCTTACTCTACCCCCCGCCATGCCTTCCCAACCACAATTCAAATCTTTAGACGAAAATCAATAAATAACACTTTTTACAATAAAAAAGTAAAAAATAAGCATGATTCTTTCTAGAAGAATTCCAATAAAAGCACTATGGTACTTAATGTTCAATTGTTTTTCAGTCACATCCAACTCTCAGTGACCCCATTTGGGGTTTTCTTGGCAAAGATACTAGAGTAGTTTGCCATTTCCTTCTCTGGTTCATTTTAAAGATGAGGAAACTGAGGGAAACAGAGTTAAACAATTTGCCCAGGGTCACACAGCTAGTAAGTGTCTGAAGTCACATCTGAACTCAGGAAGATGAGATTTCCTGACTCAAGGTTCAACACTGTACCACCTAGTTGCCTATGTACTATGGTACTACACAGTTCCAAGAGCTATCAAAAATGCCAAGAGAACACTTTGATAGAGAAAGAGAAAACCTTCACTATGAAGACTCTAAACTGAAAAGCCAACTTCGAGATAAAACTATTTTTCAATTAAAGAGTCTAAGTTACTTACCAGTAGGTAGTGCTATTGACTTGGGTGGCTCCGTTGGCGTTATTTTGCTGGTACCAGGACTTAAAAGTTTTACATAATTAGCTGGGAACCAGCCTATCTGACGCTTTTTCCCACGTGCCTAAGAAGAAAATAAATACATTTTAAAAGTTTCGATTGTAACATCTTAGAAATAAAAATTATAACATCTCAGAAGTAAAAATTGTAACATCTTAGAAGTAAAAAGCAAGCTATAAGCAGTAGGTGTTTGCAGTTTGATATTTTTTTTCTTTTTTGCTTTATGTAAGGAAATATTTTATTTAATATTTGTTAACTTCATTGTTCAAAAAATTTTTAAAAAGTTTGAAAAAAAGAAAAATAAACCTTTCAGATGTTGAATAACCACTAAAATTACACAAGAAGACAATAATCATAGAATCCTAGCATTGGAAAAGATCTCAAAAACTTGAGTCCCATTTACAACATGATTGATAAAGAGACATCTACCCTCCACTTGAAGACCTTCAGGAATGAAGAACTCACTACTCCGCTCATGAACCTAATTATTACTATTATTAGGAATTCTTTCCCTTATGTTGAACCAAAATCTGCATCCCTTAAACTAGAAAAAGAATGAACCTAATTCTGCTTCCATATATCAGTCCTTCAAACATTTGAAGCCAATGATCATGTGCATCCTAAGATTTCTCTTCTCTAGATTAAACACCTCTGGTTATTTCCACCAATCTTTGTGTGGCATAATTTTACATCTTCTCATCATCTTGTTCACCTTCTAGTTTTGTTCATTTTGCTTCTAAAAGGTGGTGTTCAGAAATGGACACAATGTCCTAGATGTGGTTTGAACAGGGCAGAGATCAAAACAACTAACCTCTCTTGCCCTGGACACTATATTTCTTTACTTAAAAAATTTTATATCTTTTGATTTTATATCACCTTCTTTTCCAAATAAATTCTTCCATCCTCCCCTACTCAGAGCCATCCTAGGTAACAATGAGTAAGAAAGACACTGGTGGGAGAGGGGAGGGCGGGTGGCAGGGGAGAGACTTCAGTAAAATTAAGCAACATATTAACCGAATTAGGTAGGTTTGCCTATAATTTTCCATGCCTATAGACCATCTCTGGACAAAGAGAGAAAGGAGCATTTCTCATCCCTTCTTCAGCACTAAGCTTTGTTACAATTACACAGCATTCGAGTTTTGGGTTTTGTTTTCATTTACACGTCATTATGTATATTGTTTTCCTGGTTTGGCTTACTTCATTTTACAGAAGTCCATAGAAGATTTCCTCATGCTTCTTTGTATTCATCATATTCACCATTTCTCATAGCACAGTTTATGCCATTATAGTCCTATTTCTCACTTTGTTCAATCATTATCAAATTTATAGGCATCTCTTCTGTTTCCAGTTCTTTACTATTGCAAAAAATCTTTTGGTATATAGGAGGCCTTTCTTTGTCACTGAAATCCTTGGTATGTGTAAGTAGCAGCATGATCTCTGAATCAAAGGATATGGACATTTTAGTCTCTTTCTGAACAGAAGTCCAAATCTCTTTCTAGAATGGTTGAACCACTTCACAGTTTCACCAACAATCCATTAGTGTGCCTGCTTTCTCACTGATTAGCCAACATTGGCTATTAACATTATCACCTTTGCTAATTTTGGGGATCTAATTTGGAACCTCAAGATTGTTTTGATTTGAACTCTTATTTTTAGTTATTTGGAGCAATCTTGTATTGATTAAATAACAAAGCAGCTAATCTAGGTATGATTTGAATTCATTGCGTGGATAATTTCCATTCTGAATTCGGAAACTCACTGAGGTAACTGAAAATAAGAAGTAAAGCCTCTTCTTAAATTAGTGTGGTATATTGTTTTTGTCTTTCTTTGTATCCCTAGTACTTAGCACAGCACACAATAAGCACAAAGTTTGCTTGCTGACTGAATGTTTCTACTGGAAAAAGCACTGAACCTCACATCAGAAGATCTGGGTTGGAAATATCGTCTGGCCTCTTACTAGCTATATAAACTTGGGCAAATCACTTAATATCTGAGTCTCAGTTTCCACATACATAAAATGGAGATAATACCATTTATACTACCTACCTTATTGAGTTGTTGTAAGAAAAATACTTTGTAAACCTTCCAGCATCTTCTAAGTATGCACTGCTCTTTGTTCCCTTAGTTATTTGTTTTAGATAATCAAGTGGTTCACTTGGGAACCATCCCATGAGAGATATTCATGTACAGAGAGATTTGCTATATGTACATATATCATGCTTTGAATTTTTTTAATGTGCCTGTGATTTCATTGATGTCAAGAACTCCTGGTGAGGAAATTCCCTCAACCAAAGCAGACTAGCAATTTCTCTGGAATAAACAATCTTAGACAGTTGCCTGAGGTAGCTTAAGCAGACACATGGTGCGCCGGATAGTGAACAAAGCCTTGGACACATACTGCCTGTGTGTCCTGGGCAAGTCATCTAACATATCAGTACACCAGGCAGCTCTCTAAGATTGTATATTCCAGAGAAACTGCTAGTTTTCTTTGTTTAAGGAAATTTCCTCACCAGAAGTTGTTGGTATTAAAGAAATCAAAGGCCCATTAAAAAACATTCTAAGCATGGCATGTTTGCTGTACGTGTCGCAAATCTCTCTGTACATAAGCATCTCTCTGGGATTCTTGCAATTTGCACTTGTACTCATGCGATGGATCCCAAGATCCAAGGTAGCTGGTACCTCAGTTTCTAGGGGAAAGTATATGGGACTACATTCTTAACACCATAACTCATGAGCCCCCATTAGTGTTCTTTCCTTTAACTGTCAGCCAGTAGACAATTACCTCTTGGGAAAGGCATTTACTAAGAGGAAATAATAAGAGCACTGACTATTTATGAAATAGTAAGAAAACTACAAAATATCCCTCCTATAAACTTAGGATAAACTCTCCAACAAATATGCACAGCATCCATGGGAAGAGTGGGCTCAAACTTAGGGTATAATGGCAGTGAAATGTGTAAGATCTATGTGGGATAAAGATAAATCACAATCTCTGGTACCTGGGTTAAAAAGTTCCTTTGTTCTTCATAGGGTTTTAAGTTTAATTTAAAATTCTTTAGGCCTAAAAATTTCCATTGATTACATTCTTATTTTCCAAATGTCATCCATTCTTTCTTCAGTTCAATTCCACAAGTATTTACTAAGCACCTAATATACCCCTAGCACTATACTAGGCACTGTGGTCAACGAAAAGAGATAAATGATATGGTACCTACCTACCTGGAGCTGTCAATATAGCCAGAAAAACCATATAGTGATAAAGTGTCTTTGGCTCTTCTTAATATTAAGCAGCCTACTGGTTCCCCTTAGCAGTATGGGCAAGAGGAGGAAGATCCTGCCCCTTTTCTACCTATCTGTACTCAATATGGCTATGATACCTAAATAAGTCAGGGGGTGTGTTGGGGGGCAGGATGGAGATAACTTTTTGTTATAAAATGGGATAGTTTCTTCTCAAATACTATGATCCCCAATGAGTCACATGAACTCACTGTAGCTTTCTGTTTGTATGTAGCAACCAGATGCTACTCATTCCAAACTGATTTATTCATTGGCAGATCTTTTAAGAGGAAATTTTATCAACCTAGGAAGTAGAAGTGAGATACAGCCTTGGGCCTAGCTGAAGGTTACATGACCAGAAGCAATGTAATCTAGTTTGACCAGAAGTAGTAGGCAAGTGTTTCACAGTTCAGGTCTGCTAGCACCTTTTACTCACTGTCTGGCAATAACAGCAGATGCCTCCTGGTGTTGTACAGATTTCCCCTTCTGATAGTTCAGGAAAGTGGCCTTCCCTTGTCTGTGGCCCTTAAACTAAGTTAAGTTGCAGAAGCCTGGCTTCGAAGAGTGTGTGTGTGTGTGTGTGTGTGTGTGTGTGTGAGAGAGAGAGAGAGAGAGAGAGAGATTTCTGGGTAACACAGGGAATGGAGAATAGCTGGCATAAGAAGCACAGTAATACACACACTATTTAGAATAATTGGCTTCAGCAATAAAACTGAAAAATGGTGAGTTTTTAATCTAGAACAAACTGCTTGCATTGTAGACTGAATTTTGTGATTTATTTTATAGAAAATATGAATGTGAATTGGCTAATAATACCTGGACTTTTGGATAACTTATACAGCAAAGGTTGTATATATCCCATTTCATGGGTGTGGATGGTTAGAACTTCCCATTTATTGATTTAATAGCTTTGATTTAAGTTTTCCTATCTGCTTTTAGATTAATGTACTCCATAATGCATTTTTTTAACCTGACCTGTGATTTCACTGGTGTAAGGAATCCCTGGTAAAGAACCTGCTAGGACTAGAGTTGCTTCTTACTATTTGACTGTGATTCTCTTTTGATTTGGGGGATCACAAACTAGATCAGATGCCTGATAAGTAGCCATACTAAACTAGAAGATCAATTGACATTAGAAATTCTTAGTGATATGGTGGATATGCTAAGACATCAGCATCCCACCAATAAAGGAGAAATGTGTACAGGCTACTTACTGAAATGTGAATGAAAGACATACTGAAGCCATAATAATGGGATGCCTAATAAGTAGCCATACTAAACTAGATCAATTGACATTAGAAATTCTTAGTGATATGGTGGATATGCTAAGACATCAGCATCCCACCAATAAAGGAGAAATGTGAACAGGCTACTTACTGAAATGTGAATGAAAGACATACTGAAGCCATAATAATGGTCCTTTATAACATGTCTAAATACTGAATCAGTGCTAGGCCAACATAGAGCAGCAAAGAAGAAGGACCAGACTCACAAATGTGGTAGTGACAGGACTTTTCTGACAATTTTGAAAACAAACTTTACTCAGGATCCAAAGAAACTAGGCCCAATAAAACAATGCAAGGTTAGTCTATAATTTGTAGGCCCAAACCTGGCAGAACACAATCAAAGGCACTATAAGATAGCCCATCTTTCACTTTTCCCCAGTAAAGTCTACTGGTCTATAGTAATCTTTTGGGTAGTTATCTAATTTGTTTACAGAGAGTAAAAAGTTGGCAAGTCCAGACTAAAACTGGAAAAGATACTCTAGAACAGGGTTGTCCAAGCTTAGGTTTTTATTGAAACAATAGACAATATATTTTGATTTGCCATTTTAATAAGAGTTCTGAGGTAGCTCAGCTTCATTTACTAAAGCATTTATGTAAGTTTCTATGCTTGTAGGCTGGCTGCATAAATCGCACTGTGGGCCACATGCGGCCTGCGGGCTGCATTTTGGACAGCCCTGCTCTAGAAGAAAAGAGTATTTCTAAAACATCCATACCATGGGAATCCTTGGTAGCAAAAAGGAGAGGACAGATAGAGGTGTGCTGAAGTCTGCCGGAACTAACTGAGATGTTAAAATTTCAGCGTGAGCATTTACACTTCAGAAATTGGTTAACGCTGTAAATCAGGTTTTGGTTTACTGTTTTGTTGATTGTCTAGACTTAAAAGAAAGTGATGGAGAAAATGTTAATGATTTAGATTAAACTTAAAAGTGTTGTCTACCCAGGTGTTAAACATTGGCACACCCCTGAGGACAGAAGAAATGTACCCTTAACAATAACTCTAAAATTCTTAAAATTCTGAATAACTCAAAAAAATCCCATAATTGTCTTTTTTTTTTTTTTTTGCTCTCCCTTCTTGTTTTCTTTACTAACCAAATTTTCTCTTATAACCCTTTAGGCTAGAGATAGAGTAGCCTTTCTTTGGGTGTTATCATCCTAGTTCCATTGGGATTACTCAACCCTCAACCATGAAACCCAATTCTTTGTACCACTAGGGTCAGCTACCAAAAGCATAATTGGGATGATGGACCACTTTTGGCTTAGACTACAGGGCCACAATGACTGAACTAGCCCAGTTGTGTCCTGAATGCTATCAACAGAAAATGCAGTTTTATATATCCTTAAGCTAAGGATTTTTTCAGCATTATTTATAAGTTAAATTGTTTATCCCATCTGCAGGTGCCATCCCTCTCCCCCCAAATAGTTTTACCTTGTACATATTTTATAAATGCTCACACACACACACACCCGCACACAGACGTGTGCATGCACATATGCGCGTTATCTCTCTGTTAGGGGACAGACACTTTTCATTTTTGTCTTTGTCTCCCCAGAACCTAGCAGATTCCCTGGCACAAACATGTTAAAGAGATCATAGCTCTGGAGTGATCCGGGGATGTTTGGGGTGATGGTTCAGGAGCTGCAGCGGCAACAATCACTATGGGAGGTAATGCTGGCTGACACCTGTTCTGTATCCCCTACTTTGTTCGATAACCATAAAGTCTCTCTCGTCAAAGTAATTGCCTACACTGTGTGACTAGAATCTGAACACTTATCAAGCAAGGCTGGAAAGCTAACTCTCTGGTCTTCCTCATTACACTTTATGCTATATTTGCAGCCCTCTTTCCCACTTTCACACTCTACTTTATAATAAAATTGTTTTTATATGTGTCTTATTTGATCCTTCTATAGAAGGCGGGATGTTCCACAATGGCAGGACCTTGTCATATTCATCTTTTATAATCTGATCAGCATTCAACACAGTGCCTTATACGTAGTAAGTACTGGAATTGAATTTGTCTTTTTGTTTTGGGGAGTGTCACGGTGAAAACAAGAGATGGAAATTGTGTGTGTTGTGTGTGTGCACACACGCACACGTGCTTTAAAGCAAAACAGGACATCATAGGAGGAGCATGAAAGGAAAAAAGTAGTGGTAGTGTAATAATAACAATAGTCATGATGATAGCTAACATTTCCATGTGCTTTAAGGATTATACAATGCTTCCCGTACATTATTTAATTTTTTCACATTTCATTTGTTTCATTTTTCATATTATATTTATTTCATTTTCATTTTTTTCAATTCGAAGATGCACTATGAAGAAGTACAGTCCCCATTTTAAAGAAAAAGAAACTGAGGTTAAAGTGAGAGGTTAAGTGACTCATCCAACCTGACACAGCTAAAAAGTGGTAGAGCTAAGCCTATTTAACCCAACGTGCTTGGATTACAAATCGAGTAATCTTTCCACCCCACCACAAAGAGGAAGGAAATGCATAGCAGTGTGCCTCTAAAGACAAAGTTTGCTGACTTCATATTTCTGCCTGGGTCAGTCCTGAAATGTTCTGGATTAGGAGGGGAGAAGCATACAAGCCGCTCAGACCACAGGGTAATTTGACTCTGAAATGTATAGAAATGTGGCTTCCCATTTTGGATCTCAAAAGTTCCATCTTTAAAATGTATGGGCATTTGAAGAAGCACACACACTTGGTAGTGTTCTCTCTTTGGCATTTTATGTGTTAGAATTAGAAGATAACGTTTTACACAGATTATATGGAAACTAACTTGAAGCTCTCCTTCCCACCATCCTCCTGGATTCTTCTTTCGGATCAAAATCAGTTGTCCAGGTGCCAGGGTAAGTTGTTCAGGGCCAGTAGCAGTATAAGATGCGATAACTTGGGCAATTTCTGAAAATCAAAACAAAAATGAGTGACTCACAGGAGTAAATCTAGCAGCACCTTTGGTTTGTCCACAGATAGCATTAAAAACTGATTTATAGTTGGTTTAACATCAAAGCAACTAGAAAAGTTCTTTGGTATTTTTATCCCCTCATGTCCTAATTAGGTAGGGAGATTCACCTCACTTCCTAAGGTCCTGTTGTAGTCCTCGGTTCTATATACAAGAGACATAAGGAGAGTTTTTCATTCTTCTAGTCTAGTAAGAGAGAGAAATTATGTTTTTCTTACAAACTACTCAATTTCTAAAAGCTGATTTTAAAATCTGAATTTTCAGTATCCCTTGCTAATACCATTACGATCCTTTTCTTCAGAGAAAACATTTTCCCACTCATCAATTTGTAGTCTATAAAGGTATAAACAGTCTTCTGACTTCAGGGGCTTCAGGTGGGAAGCACCCAAAAGTTAGAGAAGGCATTTACGCACAGTTATCAATTTAGCACATACATACAAAAGGGAAATAGTTCTATACTTCTCCTGAATGTTGAAATCTCAAAGGAAAAACTCCAAGAGTATTACAGAACAGTTCTGAAAAATCAGCTCTAATGGCACTGCAGGTTTAGAGAATAATAAAAAAAAATCTTCCTTTCAGTGAACACTGGCACATCTATAATCATTCTCTGAGACTCCAGAAGCAATACACAACAAACCTGTCTATTCTCCTATTCCCTTTGGACAGAATTCTGCCAGAAAAATGCCTTGGGCCAATGGCAGAATTTCCTCCTTCCTTGCTCAAACTTAGGAGGAATGATCACAACTTCCATCATTTCCCATTCTACATTTACAAGTTAAGCTGCCCCCATGGAAATGCTCATACCAGTGTAAAACTGAATAAAAGTATAGATGATTCTGCTTGGTGCTTAGAGAGTAAGCAAGAATGGGTTTGAAAGCCCTCACCAGGAAGACTGGTGAAAGCATCTAGATTAGAGGACTTGTTTAGGATGGACAAAATCCAAAGTAGTGACCTATTTGGCTTCAGATGTTCTTTCTTAAATGAAGCTGGCACATGCAGGAAGCAATCTGCCACCAACTTTGCTTCTCCCTTTGTTTTCTCAAGATGCAGACAAACTACACCCAGCTCACTTAACCCAAGGAGGGTTTCAAGTGAAAGCTTAAACTCATCTGGGCATCAAATATAAAAGCACTGAGGCACTCTAGAATCATTCAATTATTCTCAGCAGGGCTGAACTTTGAGATAAAGTTTATTTGCTCTCAATGCCCTGAGCCAAATTTCTGGAGCTCAAGTGAAAATCCATAGTGACTGGTTTATCTATTTTTCCTTGTTGTGTAAAAACTGTAGGCCTCAGAGAAAATACTCTTTCTCCCAGTAACGAATAATCTTTCTTCCAATAGTCGTTCAATGGAACATCAAAATATGTCAGGTGAGATAAATATGTGTTGTAAAAAGCCCTTTAAGTACAGCGGTATACTTGTTCTCTCTCAAGAATTATCTGTAATATTTTTGCTTCCAAAAGTATGATTCACACCAACTAAAAACCATGTAAAGACAGAGAAATTCCTGCAATCTTGCACCTTCAATGGATGTGAGAGAAATCACCTGATGCCTCTGAAATGAACCTGCTCTCACTTACAACCCAGCATTATGACAATTATGCTACGTCATTCTCGTCTGTTGGGTGTATTAACTGTTGGATGAGCAAAATCAGGCCTGCAACATCCATCCTCCCAAGTGTGTCTGTGAAACTGCCAAGCGCCAGCTATCTGGTAGCTCCATAATACCCTTTTCATCATCCTGAAGTCATATATTTCCTTACTATCACAGGAGAGCTAAATTAGTACCAACTGCCATTTTATATTTTCCCCTTTACATTAGGTGCTTATGGCACAATGCCAATCTTGCTTAACTACATACACAATTCTTATACATCCCCAGAAAACAGAGATGGATAAGAAAATGTCTGAGGAAAAGCTTCCTTTGTTCTTGTTCTAAGCTTTTGGCCTTAGTTAACATGACTGGGATCAATTATCACTTACATTTAAAATATTTCAAAATAAATACTAGGACTTACAACTTACCAGGTTTCTTTCCTAAACTCCCTGCTTTCCCAATAGTCCCAGGGGCCTAAAACAGAAGGAGAAATAAATTTTAGATAAACCCTCATACAGGTATCATCTTCACCCCAATATTTTTTTACATGGGGGTGGAAGGAGGTAGTGAGAATAAACCAATTCAAATGATTTCAATGGCATAGTGAGGAAACTCCCTCTACCAATGTAAAACAAATAAAAACAACCCTAGAGAACCATTCATTTTTGACAAATTTTTAACACATTGTCCCAGAGAAGACACAGCATAAGTTTTGTGACTCCATGAAGTTATGGTGGGAGTCAAGTTATTAAATATATAGTGAGAGAAGAAACCTTGGCCCTAGAGACCGAACTGTGGACTTATCGAGAATATTGTTGTTTTACAATAGTGGGGAGACTGCCGCAGGTTTCCCCACCCCTGTGAATCCAAACATTGCATTTTTAATGCACATTATTGTAAGATTCTATTCCCATATAGTGGAAAAAAAGATTCAGTGTCCAACTTCTTTTCTATTCTATGGATAGCTATGGACTAGAGAGGGACAACAGCTAGTGCTCACTAATACAAATAAATTTCTTTTGCATTGTTGTCACCCTTGAAGCCACACCTCAAAATTTAGCATGAAAGAATGTAATTCAGAAGTCCTTTGATAACCCAATTAAGATTAAAAAAAAAGTGGGAAAGAAAAAAAAATGAAGCATGATCTTTTTGGAAAACGGTGAAACTTCTTATTGTGCTTTCAGTGTTTTGTGTCCATTATTTTGAATGAATAAAATTTATTATTTTTAGCAAATATTTATTAAGTGCCTTGAGTCTAAAATCTTATGTCTTTGTTAACATTTTGTTAACAAACAATTTATAGGCACACCAATAGCCCTGATTTTATATATAACAAAAAAGCTCTGAGGAGCAAAATTCCGAGGAAAGGAAAGGATTATTGTTATAGCTCAAAGAACATAAAGGTTTCTAGCCAAGGCAGAATCCATTAAGTATCTTGTGGACTAGCTATGTCCTCACCAAGCAAGCAGCACGTTCAATAAAAATACCAATGGACAATCACTGTACAAGCAAGGTTAAGAGGGGATTACTGGAGGAAAGAGGATGAAGAACTTTAATCAGGAACATGAATACCGCAAGCAAGTGGAGAGGATCATGTTATTCAGGGGAACGTGATGTAGATAAAGTGCTTTATATGCCAGCTATTATTATATGTCCTGATAGCACCTAAAGGATGTCTCGGAGAATCTGCGATAGACTATCTGCTACTCACTGCCTTTACCTTAGCCTGGAGAAAGAGCAAGGTCACGAGGCAAAACTCTACCAACTTTGGCCTTGTAGGTGTAGTTTTGCCATTTAAACTTGGAAAAAAATACTTGATTTTGCCATTATACACTAATATCCTTAAGAATGTAACTTCTTGGGGCAGCTAGGTGGTGCAGTGAGTAGAGCACCGGTCCTGGAGTCAGGAGGACCTGAGTTCAAATCCAGCCTCAGACACTTGACACGTGTACTAGCTGTGTGACCTTGGGCAAGTCATTTAACCCCAACTGCCCTGCCTTCCCCATTCCAAAAAAAAAAAGAAAAAGAATGAAGCTTCTAGTGTCTTTTCACTGAAACAGCAGTTATATGATTTTTAGTGAATCTAACTCCTCTGCCTGAGGAAGAGTTGAATTCCCCCTTGTCATTTCTGGAGGGTACAGCAGTACCTACTCTTTTGTTTTTTAATTTTTATTTTCAGTTTCGAATTTTCACCCTCTTTCTAGACCCTCCCCCACCCACTGACAAGGCAAGAAATACGATCCCACTATACCTGCAAAGTCATGCAAAACATATTTCCATATTAGCCACGTTGTAATAATAATAACAATGATAAC
The DNA here is from genome assembly GCF_011100635.1 of Trichosurus vulpecula. NCBI lineage: Eukaryota > Metazoa > Chordata > Mammalia > Diprotodontia > Phalangeridae > Trichosurus > Trichosurus vulpecula. Next base: position 368,101,692 of record NC_050574.1, on the reverse strand, counting down.
AAGTCAAGAAAAATAAAGTAAAAAAAAGGTTCAATCTGCACTCAGAGTTCAGCAGTTCTCCCTCTGGAGGTGGATAGCAAATTGTCATGAATCCTTTAGAATTGTGGGGGGAGTAACCTGGCATAAGATAGGTGCTTGATAATGTTTATTTGATTATCATTACAATACTGCTGTTAAATAGTTCCTACCCTTAAATGTCAGAAGGGAGCTGAGCTGTCACAGTAATGTACAAAGAAAAATTTTTTTAAAAAAAGGAGCGTTACAGAGGAGTAGATATAGAAATGCATCTAGAATCTTTCCCTGGCTTGTTTTCAAACTACTATGGGCTCAGGAATGGTCAAGATATTCTTCTTCACTCATACAATGTCACAGGTGGCTTCAGTTTTCCAAATGTGTCTAAAGGCCTCTTCCTGCCCATTGACCGAGGAAGCAGGAGGCAAGAGGGCAAGGTTAAACAACTGTAATGGAATGCAGGATGGAAATGGAGGCCAATGAAAAGGAAACTCCTGAGTATTCTGTTTATCTGCAGCAGATTACCTTAATAAGCAAATTCACACTTCCTGCAAAGTTGCTTTTTATTTTGAAAGCCAACAAAAAAAATGAACAGCATTTAAGCCTATTTAGTGGATTATTAAGGAGGATGCATGGTCAAAATGTATATAGAGTCATACATTTTACATCTACCTATTATGATCAGTGAGAAACCTTCCAGAACCTGACAGATTTAAACAAGTTCAAACAATTTTATTTCTATTTTCCTTTAATTTTTTTTATTTCTGTTTTATTTATATTTACTTAGTTTGAGCAATCTTTAAACAGAGGTGAATGGTCGATATGAAAGATGTAAATATGCAACTTGCAATATTCCCAAGTACTATGGAACAAGATTAAAACGTAATTAAGAAGCATTTAAAATGAATAAAAATACAATCATCATAGATAAGGTTGATATGTGGTTTTCTAAGTCAATATGTGCCTACCGGTTGTGGTTTAGGGATATAATGGTCTCTAGTTTCTATTTGAGTTTGACACCTCTAGTTTTTATTGTCAAATTAATGAGAGGCAAATATTCCTAGGGCACTGAAAAAATCATTAGGAAGATTAAAACATTCATACATAACGCTCTGTAATAAGACAAATTAGGTACTACTATAATTTGCCTTCATGTACCCCATATTACGAAGAAAAATGAACATCATTTTTGCATGTACTGTCATTATTATCCAGTCATCTCGGTCATGTTCAATGCTTTGTGACTCCCTTTAGGGTTTTCTTGGCAGAGATACTGGAGTGGTTTGTCATTTCTCCAGCTCATTTTACAGATGGGGAAACTGAGGCCAACAGGGTTAAGTGACTAGGGTCACACAATAAGTGTCTGAGGCTGGATTTGAACTCAGGAAGATGAGTCTTCCTGACTCCAGGCCTGCACTCTCTCTACTACGCCATCTCGGTGCCCTCTTTGTATGTATGGGATGGCCTTCTTCTGACTGTGTTTGCCTCATTACTAAAACCCTTAAGGGAATCAAGGAATCAATGATTTATAAACAATTATACGTAGAAGTCTTCATTTTCTTGCTCTAAAACTTAGTAACACTCTTGAAAAAGATTTCATATAATTGATTCTACCTTCAAATCCTAAAAGTGACTACACAGGAGAAATGGAAAGTTTCTGAAGATCGAGTTAATAAGGATTTACCTCTGAGTCTTTAAGCCTCACATAGTTAGAAGGAAAGACTCCAGATTTGTCAGCCACTGTTCCTGTCCACCAATCACCATCTTTCTTCGTAACCAAAATCACATCCCCTTGCTGAAAGGTTAAATCGCCTTGTTCAGAACTCTCATAAGTGTACATGGCAATATACTCTGGTGGGGAGAAACGATGACATACAGTTTAACTTCTGAGAAATCCTGTAAGTATATAGACCTTAACAATTGGGCCTTTGACGCTAATAAGACGGCCTTCTGTAATCAATAAGGCATATATTATACAATAAGGCAATATAGCACACAAATGGTAAAATGTCACACTAGACACAAAACCTACACTAGAAACAAAAAAAAAACACACTACAGAAATGATCACTGTAATTTCAATTTACGGCTCTCAATTAATTTCTTATTTAGGCAATTTTACAACTTGGACAATGGAAAAGAAAATCCTATCTAAAGCATCAGTGGGTTAAAGCAAAATTATTGTTCATAACCACCACAGGTATTTCTTGCTGAGATTACATGTGGGCATAATGGAATTTGTTACTAAAGAATTCATTCATTGTTTTGTTGGATAGAAACCAAGGGTGAAAGGTGCTTATTAGATACTTATATGCCTGAAACCATGGAATCAAATAAAAAGAAACCAGCAAAAATCCCAAAGCTCAACCTAGTTAGTAGCTTCTATGGTACTTCTTAGAGAGGTTCTGGCCACATCAAGGTGTCTCCTTTGAATCTAGGATGCATAAGCAGAAGATTCAGTAGAGAACAGGTGAGCTAAAGTGGGTCTGTGATTTCACTGACACAGGGCACACTCCCAAATGATGCAATTCCCTCTACCAATGCAAGATGGAGCCTTAGCAACCTACCATCTTTTTTTTTTGTAATAGCTTTTTAAACTTAATATTTTATTTTTGCCCCAATTACACGTAAAAACAATTTTTAACATTTGTTTTTTAAAACTGAGTTCCAAATTTTCTCTCTCCCTCCTTCCCTTCTCCCCTCATTGAAAAGGCAAACAATTTGATATAGGTTATATATCTGCAGTCACGCAAACCAATTTCCATGTTAGTCATGTTATCAAAGAAAGCAGACAAAAAAGCCAAGAAAAATAAAGAAAGTAAAGAAATAGTATGCTTCGATCTACATTCAGACTCCATCAATTCTTTCTCAGGAGACGGACAGCATTTTTTATCATAAGCCCTCCAGAACTGTCTTGGATCACTGTACTGCCGAGAATAGCTAAGTCATTCACAGTTGATCACCATACAATACTGCTGTTACTGTATACAATGTTCTCCTGGTACAACCTATTGTCTCAAGAGCTTCCTAGTGCATTAAAAGGTTATGAGACTTGCCCAAGGTCACAAAGCCAATATATCTCAGAGGCAGGGAAGATGGGATTGCTTCCCGGAAACATCCAGCTCTGAAAAACAAGACTATTCCAAAGTTTAGGATCAACAGTGACTGTTGGTAAGGATGATCATTCAGCAAGAAGGTTCTCCTAGTTTTCTAGGAGAAACAGGAGACTCTCCTGCCACTTAGTACCCAACCCAATCGCACACAGTTACTCTACAAACAGACTTTCAAGTGCAGAGCAAATCTAAGTTGGAAACTTTCAGTGAGATAAATCTCTTTTTTAACTCAAAGGATTTCTTTTCTTTTGATCCCTCCAATTCTGACCTTTCATTTCATTATCATTCCCTCTTTAAAATAAAACACTGCATGCTGCCAAGGTTTGTTGGCAATCATACTTCCCAAGGAAAGAGAATCTAAAATTTTGAAGCTACTTCCAAAAACATTTGAGAAACTACAGAAATGTGAACCTTGATTGAACTTAAATAATGCTACATGAGAAATAAAGGAGAGTGGAAATATGTTAAGGCCTTGTAGCTTTATCTGAAATACTCCAGGCATGTGCAGACCCATACTTAACATTAAAATGCAAACAGCCTATTATGAATTTTAAGGAGTATCCTAATTAGTTCCAGAAATATCATGGAAAATTTTGTGAAATTGTTTCCAAAAAGAAAAAAAGCAAAAATCATTGTTGGTTAATGCCTAAGTAAATATTTTGAGAGATAATAAAGCAGAAAACCTACACAATCCTGTTCATATTTTCATTACTTGAAACTGTAAAATTCCAAAGTGGCCTTTTCATTATATTGCAAGCACACACACACACACACACACACACACACACACACACACACACACCCCTCCTGTCCAAACTCATGCTTATCTCTCTCCACCCCCCAGAAATCTTATCTTCTAATGACCTGCATTATTTGAAAATCTCGAAACTCAAAGAATCTCAGTGTTAGAAGAAATCTTAAAGAGACCACCTAGTCTAACACATAACTGATCTAAAATCCTTATTACCAAATCTATCCAAAATTTTCAACCAGTGGTCTGTCAGTCTTTACCTGAAAAACTCTAGTCATAACCATAGTCACCTTTTGAGGTGGCCCTTTCCTTCTGTATAGTTCTGTTAGAAAGCTGGTACTAAGTAAAGCCTAAATTTGTTTCTGAAACTGGGGCTGGGCAGAATAAAGCTAATCCATCATCTGTATGACTGCTCTCCAGAAATTTGAAGATAACTATAATCAACAGGGTTTTTAAAATCAATACTCTTGCCCTGGTGTCCAGCTTTTTGACTATCTTGGTCGCTTCCCTCTAGGTGTCCTTCCTAAAATGTGATGCCTACAACAGAATAGGTGTGGTCTTCAGATGTGGTCTGAACACGAGTACACCTCTTCCTTCACTCTGGTCATGAGTCTTTCGATGCATGTAGGATAGCACCATTCTTTATCATATTGTTGATGCATATTGAACTTGTAGTCAATCCACTGAAGCCATCAGATGTTTTGTAGAAAGAAATGATGCTTCACCATACCTCTCTCAGTGTGTATTTTTGAAGTTCCTTTTTTGTTTTTTTAAAACCCAGGGGTAGTAGTTTATGTTAATCTCTATTAAATTTCATCTTATTTGATAGAGAAGCCCATTGTTTTAGTCAGGCAAGAGTTTTGGATCTTGACTGTCATCTAATGTGTTAGCTATTCTTCCTAGCATTGGATAACCTACAAATTTGACAAGGGGATGCTCTTTGTGCCTTCACCTAAGTCAGTGATAAGGATGCTAAAAAAAAAAAGCATATCCCACTCATGAACTCTCTTCAAGTTGCCACTGAACTCTTAATGACTACTCTTTGGGTCTGGTCATTCAACCAGCTACAAACTGACCTCAGGCACTAGCCCAGGGCTTCTTAAATTTTTTCCACTCAACCCCTTTTCACATTTCAGCAGCATTCGTTGGCACTGGGTGGGTGAGACAGCACATGCAGTGCAAAGTTGTAATATCAATTAAGTTGGGACTTTCTTACTGTTTTAAAATGATGAAGTGTCTTTGAATCTTACTAGATGCTAAGCCCCAGGCCCAAATCCCAATTAGGTGCTAAACCTATGTGGGTGTGAAGCTTCCAGGGTCCTAAGGGGAGGTGCTAACTCCAGAGCCAATCATAGCAGCCTAAGTTCTGGTCATTCAGATGATGTTTGATGACATCTGAAACGGTATAAGAAGAGAAGACAGAGCTATTTGCTCAGGGGCTTTCACGCTGATGTGGAGACTCTGGGCAGCTGTAGTTAAGAGCCCTCCAGCTTGCCCAGCTGTCCGGACTTGGCTTTCTTGGTAACTATGAATTGTATTTGGTCTGTCTGTAATTTGTTTGTATTTGCTCTGAAGTTCAGGGTGCTGGCTTTTTCCCCTGAACTAAGTGACTGATGTCTGTACGTTGGAATGAAATAAGATTGTTAACCTCTTAACATTGCTTTCCTTAGTAAAGCAGATCAAAAGAACCTGAGCTTTTGCAGCGTGCTGGTAGCATCCTTGTTGTTGGGCTTGTGTTGGTCTTTCACCCCCACAACAGCTGCTAGCCAGACTGTTGAAACAAAAGTGTACATGTCATGTGTTCAGAACCAAGGCTGCAGTGAAGTTGTGTGAAACAACATGGGCAACTCCTGCCAGAAACACCTTGGAGACAAGTCTAACACCTCTTCCAGATTCTTCAAATATTTGAGAAGAACAGACATGTTCTTCCTAACTTTTCTCTTCTCCCGGCAAAATATCCTTAGTTCTTTGTACGGCATTATCTCTAGTCCTTGCACCACTGTTTGCTTTCCAGTGAATAAACTTCATTTGCCTTCTATACCTTGACCCAAGTCACTGGTTGATTCATGGATCTAATATAAACTTCTCTGTTGACAATTAAACCCCCTTCTCACATTCCAAGGTCCAGCCATACTGGCCTACTTGACTTTCTGTATCCATGACACCTCTCTGGACCTTTGTATTGACTATCTTCCAGAGAGGAATGTTCTCATTCCTCACTTCTGCCTCTTGGAATCCTTACTTTTCTTCAAGACTCAGCTCTTCAAAACTTCAAGGGCCACGTTGAATCTTTTCCCATTGCTTCCAGCTGTGAGCACAGCCCCTTCACAAATCTACATTATATTTGTTTTGTATATATTCTGCTTATACTCATAGGTGTACATATTGCCTCCTCCATTAGGATATAAGCTCTTTGGGGGCAAGGACTTTCATTTATGTCTTTGCGTCTCCAATGTTTAGCACAGTGCCTGGCACGTAATAATAAATGCTTGTCAATGGACTGATTGACAAAACCATTGAATAAAACAGAACAATGGATTGATTGACAAAACCATTAAATAAAACAGAAGCATGGGCTTGGGGCATCCCTTTAGAGATCTTCCACCAAGGTGACACAGACAAATTAATGGCTATTAGAAGACTAATCATTCAACTAGTTTTGAATCCCAACAAACTGCACTACGATCTAACCCATATCAGTATAAGAGACTTTGTCAAATGCTGGGCTGAAATCTGGATACGCTAAATCTTTAGCTTTTTAAAGATCTACTTAGTCTTAGAATCTTGTCAAAAAAGGAATTAAGGTTGGTCAGGCAGTCCCTATTTGTGAGAAGCCATATTGATTATATTAAACATCATTTTTCTTTCCAAATATTCACAAACCATCCTTTTAATAATGTGTTCTAAAGTTTTGTAAGCAGTATCATCTCATACTTGTACACCCTGATTATATAACTTCCTTCATTCTTCCACTTCTTTTCTTTAGTGTATTCCTTTCCCCCTGCCTTCCCTTAAGATCATTAAAATATAGCAAAACCATTCCTTGGCCCTCTGTCTTATTACACCCTCTTTATGACCCCTAAGGTTTTGAGGGGACTCGTATCGTTGCCTTCCGTGAGAATACAAACAGTGCATCCTTGTTTAGTTCTTTTTGGTTGCTCAACCATATTGTTCTTTTTATATTTCTCTTGTATCTTTTGTTTGTATTTCAAGGTTTCCACTCAGCTCTGGTCTTTTCATCAGGAATGCTTAAAAGTCCTCTATTAAATATTATTTTTTCCCCTATAGGATTATAGTCATTTTGACTGGGTAAGTTATTATTCGTTGTAAGCCAATGTATCTTCTGAGTTTTGGAATATTGCACTCCAAGTTCTCCACTATTTTAGAATGATGGCTGCTGAATCTTGTGTGAGCCTGACTGTGGCTGTTTGGTACTTGCATGTTGTTGTTTTTGTTTTTTCTGGCTGCTTGTATGTTTTCTTTGATCTGGAAACTCTGGATTTTGGCTACGATGTTCCTGAGAGTTTTCATTTGGGGATTTCTCTCAGGAAATGACCTGTGAATTCTTTCTATTTCCAATCTGCTCTCTGATTTTAAGAGGTGGTTTTCCTTTATCATTTCTAGACCCTTTTCTAAATGCAATGGCTTTAACACATTCCAACGATGCTTAAATTATCTCTCCTTGTTCTGTTTTCTAGGTTGGCTGTTTTTACTATAAGATAACTTAACATTTTCTTCAATTTTTTTCTCTAGTCTTTTGACTTTATTTTAATATTTCTAATTGTCTCATAGAGTCATTCATTTCTGTTTTATTTGTTCTAATTTTCAAGCATCTGCTTCTGCTAAGCTGTTAAATTCTCTTTCCAAACCTTTCATCCATGGTTCTCATTTCTTTTCCAGTTTTCTTCTCTAGTGCACTCTTTAATTTATAAAATCATTTTAAAACTTTTGCTTCATTTCCTCCAGGAATTCTAGTTGACTGGTTTTTGCTTTGAGGTTTTGCTTATATGTTATTTGGAGTCATTCTTCTGCATTCCTGTTAGGAATATCCCTTTATGGTGAGATTCTTTTTGGTTTACTCATTCTTCCAACCTTACTTCTTGAATTGGGGCTCTGTGTTAGGGCCAGGCTTTTCTGGATGGAACATCTGAGCATTGCTTAGTCCTATTTTAAATTCTCATAGGTCCTCTTTCTACTTTCTCTGGGACTTGAATGCTACATTCCTCAAGGATCTCAGGGGTGCAGAAATGCAGGCTCTCCCTTTGTCTGAGCTAGTGTAAGCAGAATGGCCGTTGTTTTCTTTGAGTGACTCAGTTTATCTCATTGAGCCTTGCTGGGTGCTGGGCCCCAGAGCCCTGTGGAACCTTGGTGCTAACTCCAGGGAGGGCCTAGTTTACATGTCTGGGACAGCAGAGGCTTTTAGACCATGTGGGTTTAGGTCCACCTCTTTGATTCATGGGGCTGGCTAAGGGGAGTTGTTAACTCCCGAGCCATGCCCTACTGGGTGTGTTAACCTAGCTAGTCTACGCGGATGTGAACCTCCCAGGGTCCTGGAGGAGGGGCCAACTCAAGAACCAATCGGCTCTGGTCATTCAGGCGACGCTTGATGATGTCAAAAACTCTATAAGAGGAGAGAAGACAGCTTGAAGATCCCTTTTCGTGTGGAGCAGCAGTGGTGGCCAGAGTGACTCTGGGCCAGCCCTTGTTCCAAGCTCTCGGGCTGAACCCAGATGTTGGTAACTATGAATTGTATTGGGTCTGTCTGTTGATATTTGTAATTTTTTTGTATTTTGTTCTGAAGTTCAGGATGCTGGTTTTTCCCCCTGAACTAAATGAATGTTCTGAAGTTCAGGTTGCTGGTTTTTCCCCCTGAACTAACTGAATGCTGTCTGTATGCTCCCCTGAACTAACTGAATGCTGTCTGTATGCTGGATTAAAGTAAGCTTGTCAGCCCCTTCACCTTGCTTTCCTTGGTTAAGCAGATCAAAAGAACCTGTGCTTTCCCGGCGTGCCGGCAGCTTTCTGGGTGCTGCCCCACAGAAGCTGCTAGCCGTACTGTTAAAACAGCTAGCTGCTCTGGTTTTTCAGCTACAGGCTTCAGACTAGGGTGGGGACTAGAACAGAGACCACACTACAGGGTCAGAGCCACACAGTAGTTGCTTATTTGTCTTACTCTCTTTGTTTAGTACATGGCCTCAGGCCCATAACTGCTCCTTCCTCTGGTCCACCACTCCTAGACGCAGCTCCCCCTCAGTCTGCAGTAGATATGAGACCTAGTTCTGGGGTGTAAGCAACAGGTGTCAACTGGCACCTTTTTTCCTGCTCCTTGGCTATTGTCAGAGCCTTCCAAGCTTAATCCTCTTCTTGCCCTAGTTCACAGCTCCAGGCCCCAATTCTGTCCTCTTGTTAGAAGGTATGGTGTGGTGCTGTCTTGGCTGGTCCCCAACCACAGCATCCAAAAACCTCTGCCTCCCTATGTGGACCTGGACTAGAAAAATGATTCACTGTGATTTTTCCTTGGATTTCCCAATCAGAACTTTGTCTGCTGCTTTTCTAAGACTTTGTTGTAGTAGTTGTAAGGGGACAAGGACAGAGGTAGGCTGTACTTTCTGGCTGCTCTATACTACATCACTTTAAATGAAACTTAAGATTCTATTAGCTTTTTAGCTTTTAGTTACCATATCATAATGTAGAGTTATATTGCTTTCAATCCACTAGAATTCCTAGATCTTTTTTCATTTGAACTACTATCTTGCCATCCCTTCTACCACGTTTGTATTTGTGAAGCTGATTTTTTTTAACCCAAGTGCAAGAACTTGCATTTATTTCTACTAAATTCACTTTATTATATTTAGCCTGATGTTCCAGCCTGTCCAGATATTTTTGAATCTCAACTGTCATCAAATGTGTTAGCTACCCAGCTTTGTGTCTGGCACATAGCTGTCACTTAATAGATACCTGCAAATTGATTAACCTTCCTATTCAATAAGCAGAAAATTTATGCCATTATCCAAGCCATGGATTAAAAATGTTAAAAAGTACGGGAGCAAATACATAAACCTTAGACTCTTCACTAAATACGTTTTTCCATGTTGATATTGTCATTAATGACCACTCTTTGGGTGCAGTCATTCAACCAGTCAATAATCAACTTACACTTTTGTCTAGGCTTCATTTCTCCATCTTATCCACAAGGAGAGCTTATGTGACTTTTTCAAATATTTTTAGATTTTGATAATATGAGCCAATGAAACCTGGTTTGAAAGGTTAATTCCAGCCCCCTGGCTTAATTGATCAAGAGACCTTTCAATTGTCCCAGGAACTTTTTCATATTGTGGCATACCCAAAATTAAGTTTCCTGGCTCCCTGCCCCTCGTTCCTCATTAGACAATTCATAAAATATCTTTAATTCACTGGCCTAGGCCTGACTCACTGCTGACAGAATAGTCTCCTATTAGTGCTGTGTTAGCTCTTAGTTTAGAAACTCTGTATAAGTTTAAGCCCTGAGTAACTCTTGAGCCTTTGATCAGAGTGGGCATCCTGCTGCATGTCTGAGCCACCAGCTGTATGTTTCCTATGAAACTAGGGGCAACGGAGGTCCTATCTCTTTGCTCTTTCCCTTTGGCGTCTGTTCTCCCATAAATGCCATTCTCACTTGGGAGTGAGGAACAGCTCCGCTGTTTTGCACTGCAGATGAATGCTATATCTAGGACTGTGCTTAATTTCTCCAGAAACTACTACAATTTTCTCTAAAAGGCTAATTTTCTATTTTGCCATAACATTTAACACATTATGGATAAACTAATCTAATGATTTTAATATCTGAATGCTTTCATAGCATGTTTATTGGTACTATTATATTACCTTATCAACATTTAGAAAATAATATCCAATTTCTTACCTTCTCCTGGTATTGAAAGTTTAGCTGCTGGTGACGCTACTCTCTTGAGAACAGCGGGACTTTCTGAAGAACTTGAATCCATACTTAAGAAGAGAAAAATATAGAGATACTTTAATTTCCACTGTAGCAAAGGCATGCATACAAATGAAACCTTTAAATATATACCACTTAAAACTTGGAAATACATAGATTGAAATGAAAGTCAAATTTAACTGCAATAAGTAACACATAAGAGAAACAGCATGACATACTTAACTGGAGAGTGAGCTGGCCCCAGAGTAAGAATGACCTGGGTTCAAATCCTATCTTTGATGCATAATGATGCTGTGACCCTGGCCTAGTCACTTAACTTTTCAGTGTCTCAGGCAACTCTCTAAGACTGGAAGTTGAAGAAGAGTTGCTGAGCTGTACTGGTAGAGGGAGTTTTCTAACTGGGGAAGCTCTTAACCCTGATGAAGCCATCCTACTGGATAACCTCCCCATCTCCACCCCCCGTCCCATATGATGTGTACATGTGCAATGATTAGCTCCCATTTTAGTTTTTAACAATATATTACTTTGGACATTTGGATATCTTTAGTATGTTCACCATAATAGTCTAATGTACTTTGAAATTTGAAAAAATTAATTTCATAAATTCACTTTTTAAAATTTTCAGTATGTTAAAACTAGTTTATATCTAAAAAACTCAATGAATACTGGCTTTTTCTGACCATAACAGCTTTATCTTAATTTGAACTAAATAAAGGCCTTGTTTGGATTCTGTGTTAACACAAATATTCCATAGAGAGGGAAAAAATACTCACACAACTGTAATCTACCAAAATAAAAGTTAATTATCATGATCAATGGAATTATTTTTGCATACTCTATACTACGCATTCTACAAAGAAGGATGAACAAACATGGTCACATCTTGCTCCCATGCCTTGAAGTAGATTTTCCCCATTTTAAATTCCAGAGAAATAAGGTTTTCAAAATGCTAAGACAAAGGAAATAGCCATCAAATTTTAGGAACATTTTATTGCCCCTCAAAATAGTCCAAAAGGGTGTTAGGGGCCATACCATCATAGACTATGAAGCAGAAAGGGACCTTAAAGATGACTGCGTCCAACCTCTCTCATTTTACAGATACAACAAAGTGAAGCCAAGAGAGATTAAGTGATTTGCTCAAGATGAAGCATCTAGTAAACATCAGAGCTATAAAGGAGAACCTAGAGTCCTTTAGAGTCCAAACCCCATGATCTTCTGTTTCACCATGGTTCCTTTCTTTTCAAAGTACAACTTTTTTTTTTCTTCTGATAAAAGCAGATAAATATCACAAATACCTTGTTGATTTTCTTATGGGTCCTGAAATGAGCTTCACATAAGACTTGGGGAACCAACCCTTTTGACCTTGAACTTCTCCAAACCACCACATATCTTGCTGTTCCAGGACTGTGATGACATCATTTTTGTTGAAATTTAAATGGTTGTCCTTTTTGGCCCTCCACGGGTACAAAGCTTGTGCTTGTAGCCCCTCTACCTTTTCACCCTTATATGGAACAATATAAAGGGGTCTTTGGTTACATAGTAGTTTGTTACCAAAAAAAAAAAAAAAAAAAGGTAAAAAGAGAGCGAGAGAAATATATGACAAACACTTTTAATCAGGATCACAGATAATAATACACACACATACATAGTTTAGTTGAGATAGTGATGGTCAGAAACTAAGTATGGGGAAGTCTTGACAACTTTTTTTTCATTTTCTGAGAAATTGTGCTCTCAGTGTTCCTTTATATGGGGATTTTATAAAGATATCATGAAAAACAGTGACCAGATTTCCTTTCTGCTGCCTACAAATATGCCCATTACCTCCATCATAAACCTTCCTTTAACCCAACCATTTCCTGCAACTATCATACCATATGTCTCCTCCCTTTCTCAAATCCCAAGAAAAGGCCATCAACTTCCCCTCTTCTCACTCAATCCCTCATTCTGGATTTCAACTTCATCCCTTAACTGAAACTGTTCCCTCCAAAGTTATCAATCATCTCTGAACTGCCAAGTCCAATGGCCTTTTCTCAGCCTTCACCCTTTTTGATCTCTCTACAGCATTTGACCCTTTTGACCACTATCTCTTTTTGAATACTTTCTCCTCTCTGGATTTTGATGGCATTGCTCTCTTAGTTCTCGTACCAGTCTGCATACTCCTTCTTTGTCCCCTTTGCTGGCTCATCATCCATATCATGGTCCCAAGACTTTGTCCTGAGCCCTCTTTCCTTCTTTCTTTATATTCTTTAATTTGGTAACATTTTCAGCTCTATCCAGATGACTTCCAGGTCTACATAAGCAGCCCTTGTCTCTCTTCTGAGCCTCAATCCCACATCACAACTACCTCTTGGACATTCTGAATTAATGATTCATGGGCAGTACAAATCCATGATGTCCAAAAGAGAACTCATTGTCTTTTCCCTCAAATCTACCTTCTTCCATACTTCCCGATGTCTGTTCAAAGGTTCTACCATCCTTCTAGTCACCCAGGTTTTGAACCTTTCTTATTGTTGACTCTTCACTTTTTGCCTCACCACACTTAACCAATCAGTCACCAAGTCTTACCTACTGTACTTCCACGAGAGCGCTTATATCAATCCCCCTCTCTCCAGTCAAACAGCTACTACCCTAACACAGGTATCCTCTCTCACCTAGAATGCTGCAATACAGAAGGGTGCCTATTAGTGTTAACAATGAAACCCCCTGAAATGACTGACTGCACTATTTGAATTTGTACTGAATGTCTCCATCGAGCTGGAAACAATGACTGTATGCAATGATGCAAATAAGAACACATATGACCACTTCAGGGGATTCACTTTTCAAACTAAAGGGAGCCAGCTGAAATCTTCTCATTAGTTTCCTTGTCTCAAGTGTCTCTCCTTTCCAATGTATCTTCCCCTCAGCTGCCAAAGTGATTTTCACACCTCTCCCTAACTCAATGATTTTCAGTTGCCTTGAGAATCAAGTACAAACTCCCAAGTTGGCATTTTAAAGCCTTCACAACCTGACTCCCACCCACATTTCCAGGCTCATTAGAAATTATTCCTTTTCATGTGCCATATGGTCTAGCCTGACTGGACTTCTTGCTTTTCCTCAAACCCAACCCTCCATCTCATATCTCCCTGCCCAGGACACATTCCCTTCTTCTACTCTGCCTTACTTAGAATCTCTAGTCTCTTTCAAAGCTCAGATCAAGTATCACCTTCCACATTAAGCCTTACCTGACACCCTCAAATGCTAGTGCCTTCCTCATCCTTTCCACCCACAATTACTTTGTATTCATTTTGTATATATGTATGGAGGCTCTTTGACGGCAGTGTTTTATCCTTGTTTTTGGACCCCTTACACCTAGGAGTGCCTGGCACTTAGGAAGTGTTTAATAAATGCTTGTGTATTGAATGATGAAAGAAATAAGAGGTGCTTATTATGTTGATTATTGCACAAAACCACCAAAATGTTTCAATGTATCCGGGGAAAATTAAAGATATCTTCAAAGGAGGGAAGCAAATGATAATCCAGAATGGCGAAAGATACAAAAATCATTTATATTTGCCTTTGGAAAATGTTCTTGCACTTGTATGCAAACAGGGGTGAGACAGTTCATGAATTCACAACATATTAAATAAAAATTATGAAACTCATGTTAACTTCAGTCTCAACACAGATCACTCATAAAGCCTGATAGTGCCTGGACCTCCTCAACTTACCTTCATTGGACTTTAGTCACACTGGAGTGGGCATACCTTGGCCCTTTCGAGGTAAAATTGTTTCAAATCCCAGAGGGTGAATTGTGAACTTCTCCTTTCTGACCACAACTTCCTTACCTTCCACTTCTCTTCATCATTCTTGTTCAGCTGCTTCTCTAGCTTCTTCACAATCTATTATTCGTCCTCCTCCCCCCACTCCAACTTACCCCTCCCGCCTCCTAAAGTTTATTTGTTTATTATCTTTTGCTTCGTTATGAGAGCCAAGCTAGGTTATTAACGGTTTCAGCCAAGCTGACCTTTCTGTCCATTATACCTGACACAGTGTGCAAAGAAAGCAAATGCACACAGTTCCTACTAGACTGTTCTTAATCTCTTTCAGGGAAGGGTTCTTAACTTGAGGTCCATGAATACATTTTAGGAGGCTGATGGGGAAAAAAAAATCCACCTTTACTTTCACTCACCTCTAATAAATTTAGCACTTACTTCAATCATGAATGTAAGGAACAAACATTATGCTGAGGAGCCCACAGGTTTTACTAGACTGCCAAAAAAAGTATAAGAACCCCACCTTTAAGGAGAAGCAGGAGGAACTCTCTCACAGTGCCTACACATCTTGCGTAGTGCTTAAGAAATGTACATTGAGCTGAAATTTTGTTAGCAGACTACCAACATCTTGTTTAGCCATTTCTTGGAATTTGCTCTATTAAGTAAGATCTATTATCCCTTCAATCTCTTACATCCTCAATCTCTTACTCCACTGTTTCCTTCCCCTCTGCCTACAGGCACATTTAGTTCTCTATTCTTATAAAAACAGAAAATAGCAACCCTCCAAAAACCTCCCTTGACCTTTCTACCGCCTTGAAGCTACCACTTCTGCCTTGCTTCCTTTCATCAACTAAACTTCTAGAAAAACTACCCTATATTTGCTGATTGTCTTTACTTCCTCACCACTCACTCACTCTAAATCTCTTATAATTTGGGTTCTGAATCCACCACCACTTAAATTAAATCTCTCTTCTCAAAAGCCGCCAATGACTCCATAATTACGAAATCCCATTTTTTTTTTCCACTCAGTTTTCCTTCTTAAACTTTGTAGCAAGTGACTGTAGTCTATTCATTCCTTCCTAAAAGTCATCATGTGGCTCCTATGGCATTGTAATAGCGAATTTCTCCTCTGGCACCTACCTCACATGGTGGTTATGAGGATCAAATGAGCTAACAAATGTAAAACATTTTGTAAAGTTTAAAACATTATATGAACGCTACTGCCACCACCACCACCATCATCACCACCATCATCACATATCCTACACCCAAAGCCAGGACAAAGTGTTTGCAAATCCTCCAAGAGTCTTGAAAAATCACACCCCTCGGCACTTTGACCACCATGCTTCCTGTTACTCTCTACCCAAGAGCCTTCACTCTTGACACATGGCAACTCGACATCATAGAATTTCCATATGCAAGAAAGGACAAAATTTTCTGGCATAAAATCCCATTCTAATAGTAATAATAAATAACAAGAGCTCAAACTCATATAGCAATTTAAGGTTTGCAAAGCACCTCATAAGCGTTATTTTATTTGATCCTCACAACAATCCTGTTTAGTATTATTATGTACTATTATTATCCCCATGTTATAGATAAGAAAGAATGAAGCTTGAGAGAAGTTAAGTGACTTGCCCAGGATCACACAGCTAGTATAGTTAATTTTCATTTTTTAAAAACTTATAAAAACATTAAACTGTATTCCTTATTGTTCTCATATGCCACATCTAGATGGCCTGCCAACTTAGCTTACCCTTAGTCCTAACTCAGCTTATTATATCGCCAAATCGGGTGATGGAGTACTTGTGCTTTTTTTTTTTTTACCTTTATAACTTAATTCCATGATGCCAGGAAGATGTTGCTTCCCCATCCCTTACTCAGAGCTATGATTAAGTCATTCCTTCAAGGAACAGCTCAAATTCTACCTCCTTTGAAGAAGTATTCCTTGATCATCCCAGCTAAAGTAATGTCTTCCTGCTCTAGACTCTTCTGATATTTGATTTATGCCTCTCTTATGATACTTGTTACTTATGTCTTAGATTCCAATTAATTACATAGATCTCACTTCCTCTCCCATCTGTAAGCTCTTTGAAGGCAGCTGGTATATCTTATTGACCTTTTTAAATTCTCCACCCTGCATACCATGTTGCCTTGTGCACAGCAGCCACTGAACACGTATATATTGAACAGTCACCATGTAGAAGTTTGACCTTCCAGCCTTCTCCTTTCTGCTTTCATATTCCCCACTATATGCTGTGAACTACATCACCCTCCCACAGGGTGCAAAGAATTAGTCCTAAGAAGAGCTGAGCCCTCTTTTCAAATTTGCCGGTTCATCTCTTTTCCAGACAGGATATTAGCCTTTTCTGCAAACTTAGAATTTGTCCTATGTTGAAAAGTATATAGACAACCAGGACTACATTCTTTCATGTAGCAGAAGCTTCAGATGAAGAGCTACTGACACACAAACAAAATGTAGCCTCCACCATATACGTTTCTTAAATTCCTAGTTGGGATCATCTGTACTGTATCCTGAGTTACATATTAGGCAGGTTCATTTCCGGTCAGTAACACCAATACGTACTTCGCATTTTACAGAATGTGGTCATCTACACCCAGGCATATTGCTATTTACCTGGCCCAAAACAGGAGATGGTGATGAGCCAGTAACAGTAGCTGGGGTAAAGGCTGATCTTTGCCTTAACTGCCCTGCACTGGGAACAGTGAGCGAAGGCTGGGTTGCCCATGCATCCCAATTATCTGTTTCTGGTTTCTCATTAGTGTTTGTTGGCCACCTGGAAAAGAAAAGAAATACTAGTCTAAACACTTAATACATGCTAATAGATCATCTTTCCATAACGGGCCTCAGATTACTTGGTCACATTAGCTGAAGCCAGGTATGGATAAGCAAATCACTTTGAGAACCAGAGGGGCCTGCCGTCCCCCTGCACCATGCACTGGTCCAACTTAGCACCACTGCATGCTGGTATTGGAAGGCAGGCAAATACTGCTTTATGGACTCCTGAAGTTACTGTGGTCACAGAATGTGTTATTCATCTGTATGGGGAATCTGATGGGAACTATAGCAAAACCAAACCCACAGGACAGCAAGCAACTTTATATAATAGAGTGCATTTGTTTTGCTTTTATTTTGTCTTCTGGGCTAATTAAGGCTTTAGTTAATTAAGCCAAAAATATTGACTAAATAAAAATTATTGTAGGAAAGAAAAGCTAAAGCCAAAAATATATCATCATGTATGTGTATGTACATATATGTATATACGTATGTCTGTATATAGTGTGTAATGGATGAGTTTCCTTCAACACTATAAGGACTACTATATGAAAAAAAATTGCTATGTAAAACTTGTTTCTTCTTGCCCTGACATTCCAATTCCTGTCCTTTACATTGTTTACCTCTCTTCCTTATAATTTTTACCTATTGTCTAATACACAGGTGGGGAACCTGAAGCTTCTAGGCCACATGTGGCCCTCTAAGTCCTCAAGTGTGCCCTTTGACTGAATCCAAACTTCACAGGGCCACATTTGTGGGCCATTTGTTCTGTGAAGTTTAGATTCAAAGCACCACACTCGAGGACCATTTCTCCTGTGAAGTTTCGATTCAAAGGGCCACACTCGAGGACCATTTGTTCTGTGACATTTGGATTTAGTCAAAGAGATGCACTTGAGAACCTAGAGAGCCACATGTGGCCTCGAGGCTGCAGGCCCCCCACTCCTGCATCTGGTCTTCTCTATTGATTTCCTTGCTTTCTTTTATTTTTTTTAAGCTTGCACATTCCAAAATAATATAACTCTAAACAAGGAATTCTTGGTAACTGACACCTTTTCATTATGAACCTTAGGTCACCTGGTCATAGAAACTGAATCACCTCATTAATGATTTTTTCACCCAAGTAGTATTTTTAAACCAATCTAAAAATTTGAATTGTGGGACTGTAACAAGGGCTCACGATTTTATAAAATGGACCATTACAAAATGAAACCACTGTCTAAATGCTATGCTTGAAGGCCAATTCTTCACAATCAAGAACTGAGAATTAGCATAATTTGATAGCACCCGTTATTTCATTCCACTGTACACTCGAACAGAACCAAGGAAGGCATAGAGGAACTGAGAGGAAACAGCTTTGTATCTTCTTCCAACCACAAGTGTGAATTTCATTTCTGCATCTATATCAGCAAATAGGGCTATTTAGATACAGGAAATGACTATGAAGAATTGCTGACTGGCTTCAATTTTAAAAGACATCATTAGGAAATATATGTATGTTTGTTCTAGCAAGAGCAAAGATATTAACCAGTGATTAAACAGATCGCTGATGCTTAACTTTCACTTACACAGAGGTGACTGAACTTTTGTTATAGAGATATAGACATGTCACCCACAATTTTCCTGCCCTTAAGGCCAGGGGCTATGTCATTTTTCATCTTTATTTTTCCAGGATCTAGCCTAGTGCTTTCACATAGCAGTCAATAAACGTTAGTAAATATTTGCTGAATTGAAAGCACCATAAGACATTGGGGATGAAGGCAACCTAGTGAGCTCTTTCTTTGACGGTATAAACAGGAAGGTATGAAGTGGTTGGAAAATCATGATACTTCATTAGGATCTCAACTATAATAAACAATAATACCACACGTACGTGGAGCTGAAGTCGGCCCAGTTGTTGGAGGTCGTAGAGGATTCTGAAGAGGTTGTTGCCACAGGGGTTGGGGTTTCATGTAAAGCAAGTTTAGGTGTGGGCATGGGTGTAGAGTCAGCTCCTGGTTTCAGAGGGGTGGGGATCTCATTCTCTGGGATTTTCTCTGCATAGTTTGCAGGAAACCATCCTGTCTTTCCTTTTAACTCCCCTCCAAGCCACCCAGGTTCTCCAGTTTGGCTTTCATCCACCTGTAAGAAAGCCATAGATAGAAAATAAATAGAGAAACACAAAAAAAGCAACAAAGTCCTTTGTGTCTCTTCCTTATTCCCCTCATCCCCCTCCTCCACAAAATCCAATAAATAGAGCAGAAGCCGCTTCATTATGCTCTGTTATAAGAGTTTGCCAAAATGCACTGAAAATATTTAACTTTGGAAAGAAGTGTAATAACTCAAAGGTTCTTCCATTAAAGTATTTTTTGGCCCACCACACTGTTTTCTAAAAAAGACA
This sequence comes from Trichosurus vulpecula, assembly GCF_011100635.1. Classification (NCBI taxonomy): domain Eukaryota; kingdom Metazoa; phylum Chordata; class Mammalia; order Diprotodontia; family Phalangeridae; genus Trichosurus; species Trichosurus vulpecula. Next base: position 368,081,953 of record NC_050574.1, on the reverse strand, counting down.
GAAATAGTATGGTGTTATGAAAAGGGTAGTACGATTTGGGTTCAAATACTGGCGGGGTGAATTTAGGCAAGTAACTAACCCTCTCTAGGTTTCAGTTTCTTCATCTGTAAAACTGGAAAAGGGGGAAGGGCTAAGTGACTTCTGAGTTCTCTTTTAACTCTAAATCTATAATCTTAAATCACAGAATTTGAATTCTAAGTATTATTCATTTTTGAAGTTGCTTCTGAAAATCTATTCCTAAGAAAGCTCCTAAGAATTCTCGAGATTAAAATACTTTCTCCTTCATTCTAATCATTAAAACATTATTACAGCCTAGATTTATACAATAAGAATTTTAATTCAGGGTACATTTTTTTTTGTAAAATATAAAAGAAAAATACTGTCTTGCTTAGCACAGGGAGAAGTTTGTTTAGAAATCACTATGGTCATACAGAAGGAAGGCTAATCACTTATTTTAGATATATAGATATTTTAGATACACTTTAGATATAAAACCCATAATAAGGAGGAAATGAGGAATGGTTTTATTACAACAACTCTGAATTTTACCAACACCTTAATTTTTTTTTTCTTAGAACAGCATCCACTGAAGCAGAGTAAAATATTAAGGCACAATTTTAATCTGATATTAAATCTGAAAACCTGATTTACTTTCTATTATTTAAGGCATCACAAAGGTCATTTACTACAATGGAGCAAGGTTAGACTTTTTAACATTTTAATTTTAGTGATATATGCTAGTCAATCAAAATTCTGTTTTTCCTCTTTCTTTTATGCTTCTAAAGTTAAGGCATTGGTAAAGGTCATAATTAGCACTGTTTTTTAACATGAACCCTGACTTTATAAATCACAAACATGCAAAAAGGATCAGGACAAGTTTGTTACACACTAATAAAGGGGAAAATAAAATGCTTTCCAAATTTAACAATCATGAGGGCAAATGTTATCTAGCACCCAAAAGCATGAAATTACTAAAACACACCAAACAATTATACTGCTCACCTTTAAAAAAAAACATAAAGAATTCTGCACATGATTTAAAAAATATTTCAGATATTTTCCCGAAATGTTCAGTAGCCTTATTTTTTTTCTTGTTTTAGTCTTTTAGAACCTTTCTCATAAAAGAGAAAAATCTTAGTTGCAACTTTTCAAAACAACAAGAAAAAGGAGCAAAACATTAAATTTCCAAACATATTTTTGCCTCCCCGAGTTTGCTCTGTCTTCTTCCACTGGCTCCCATTTAGCTATTGTTATCATCTCTCTGTTTTGTATTTTATCATGACTTCGTTACTTTACTCAATTTTAACTTCTTTCTAGCCTCAGACCGAACTGCTTCATCAATCACCCTTTCTCTTATGCACTTTAATTCTTTTCCTCACAACTGCATTTACCAAACTTTCCTTTGATCTCCCTGCTTCCTTAAACTACTGTCCTCTCCCCATCACCAAATTTCAGGAAAAAGTAATTGTACTCACTATCTCTATCCCCCCCCCCCCCCCCCCCCCCCCCCCCCCCCCCCCCCCCCCGCCATCCCCTGTAATTTATAGTTGGTTAATTCCCATCAACAAACATGTATTACACCTGCCTAGGCACAGGAATTACAAAGACAAAAACAACAGTGCGTTTACATTTACCATGAAGAGGTGCAACACAAACTAGACAAACAAGAATAATGCATGATAATTTGAGGAGGGAGTAACAATAAGGGGGCGGGGGGGGAGGAGAAGAGACACAAAAAGGTAGAATGTGAAAAGGTTTCTCTGAAGAGGTGGTTCGTAAGCTAAATCCTAAAGCAAAACAAGAATCCTGATAGAGATGAGGTTATTATATGGGGTTATATTACAGGGATTGGGACGGACTACAAATACAAAAGGAGAGGAGATGAAGTGTTAAGTTTGGGAACAACTCATCCAGGCTGGCTGAACAGTAGCATTCCTGAAGGGGAATAGTATGAAATTAAGCTGGAAAGGTTGCTAGGAGACAGATTTCAAAGGACTAAATACCAGATGAAGGAGTTTGTGGAGTTTGTATTTTTTCAGAAGTAATGAAGGTTTTCAACTAAGGGAGTAACATGGTCAGAGCAGTGCTTCAGGAAGATTATTTTGTCAGCTGGGTCAAAGATGAAATTGGAGAGGGGGTAGAACGAAAGCCAGTAAACAAATTAGGAGGGGAGCCATTATAATAACACAGGTGAGAGGTGATGAGAGCCTGAACTAGGTGGAGACTATTGATGGAAAAAAAAAAATAGAAGCAAGAGATATCCCAGAGGTGGAATTAGCACATTATGGTAACTGACTGGATTTGGGAGGGGAGGGAAAAGGAAGAAGCCTGAGTTTCCATAAAATAAGGAAGAGTGCTCCAAAAAAGCAGAGAAGAGTTTGGAGGAGTGGGTTCAGTGGAGAAGATAATGGTTCGGTTTTATACATGTTAAATTTGCGAAATCACCTAAGGTGGTTATGTTTGTCCTTCCTTCTGAAGAGGACCATGGCATCAGGGAGATGATGACATGACTTGCAACTGACTTTGATTTGAGTGAGGGAGAGCTGTGCGAAGTTACCAGCTTCACGTTCTCCTCTGGAGCCATCTGGATCCAGTGACCTGACATTCACCAGGAGGACTGGAGATTGCCCAGGATGCATTGGGAGACCTGGGCCCCTTCAAGCTAAGGACTTTTCAGGTTCTCACTTTGAGTGAGGTAACACTCAATAGGCCTCATCAAGAACTAAATCAACAGATGGCCCCTTTAATCAAAAACAAAAAAAAAAAAAACTGGGAGTGGAAGACCCTCAGGCGTTTAACATATTAACTCTGTGCTGGGAGAGCAGGGACCTACTGTCCAATGTAAGAGTTCCAGAGTGAGTTGGGTTTAAGGCTTGGTTTTTTGAGAAAGAAATTTAGCCAGTAAACCTGAAGTTAAGGAGGCAGCCTTCAGCCATCAAAATGTAACTTCCTTTGGGGCAGAGCACCCTCAGGTAAGAGGAGTGGAGGAGGAGGGAAGGGGAGGGGGGAGAGGAGGGCAGGGCTCTTTTGGACAGGAACTCTGGGGGTCTTCCCCACCCAGTTTAATTTTTTTTTTTTGAGTTTTGATTAAAGGGGCCATCCCTCCATTAACTTCTTAAAGAGGCCAATTCATTGAATGGGCATTACCTCACTCAGAGTGAGAACCTGAAAAGATATTAGCCTGAAAGGGCCTTTCCTAATGCATCCTGGGCCATCTCCAGTCATGCTGGTGAGTATCAGGTCACTGGATCCACATGGCTCTGGAGGAGAAAGTGAGGCTGGTGACCTTGCACAGCCCTCCCTCACTCAAATCAAAGTCAATTGCAAGTCATGTCATCATTTCCCTGATGTCATGGTCCTCTTTGAGAACAAAGGCCAAACACAACCTGTGAGGAGCCTCTCCTCTCCTCTCCATCATCTAAGAGAAAACGGCTAGAAGGCAATTGGTGACATAAAACTGGACTTTAGGAGACAGATCAGAGATTGACATAGAGACAAGGCAGTCATCTGTATATAGGTAATAACTGAACAGGTGATAGTGAGGGCAACGAGCAGAAGAATATATATAAAGGAGAAAGCCTAGAACTGAGAATAGCAAAGGGAACTAAGGTGAAGCATCAGGAGAACCAGGAAATAGTAGCGCTATGGAAGCCAAGGGAGGAGAATAAGGATGAAGAGAGTACAGTTAAAACTTCAAAAACTACAGAGAGGTCAAGAAGGATGAAAGCGGAGAAAAGGCTGGATTGGTAATACTAGGGAGAGTAGTTCAGTAATGAGGAAGCCAAAATGCAAGGAGTGGAAAGGTGAGGAGGCAGTGAAACCAAGGAGGTAGTGAGTTTGGCAGTACAATGGAGGCAGGAGCTTGAGGGGATGGCAGAATTAAATGAAAAATTTTAAAGAATGGGGTAGATCTAAGCCTATTTATAGCCAGCAGGTGAAGGATTCAATGGACAGGGAGAGACTGAAGATGAGAAAAAGAAAATGGTGAATGAGGTAAGCTCCTAGAGGAGAAAGGAGTCTGGAGTAAAGGAGGAGAGAATAGGTAAAGATGTTGAGGTGTTTCAAGGTATAAAGTGAGATGAAGGCATTTTAGATGGATTTTTTGTGCTGTTCAGCCATTTCAGTTGTGCCCTATTCTTCATGACCCCACTAGGGGTTTTCTTGACAAAGATACTGGAGTGGTTTGCCATTTCCTTCTCTGGCTCATTTTACAGATGAGGAAACTGAGGCAAATAAGGTTAAATGACTTGCCCAGGGTCACATAGTTAGTAAGTATGAGGCTAGAGTTGAACACAGGTCTTCCTGACTCCAGGCCCTGCAATCTATCCACTGTGCCATCTAGCTGTAGATGGATAGCTTTGATTATTCTATTTAAAAAGGGTCAGAGAGGCAGCTAGGTGGCACAGTGAGTAGAGCACCGGCCCTGGAGTCAGGAGGACCCGAGTTCAAAAGTGGCCTCAGACACTTGACACACTTACTAGCTGTGTGACCTTGGGCAAGTCAATTAAGCCCAATTGCCCTGCCTTCCCCCCTCCAAAAACAAAACAAAACTAAAAAACTAAAAAGGGTCAGAACAATTGCTAAGGGAGGTGGGAGAACAAATCAAGAAGGAGTAAAAAGGCTCAATTGCAATTATTTAATATGAATTTGTAGTGGATTTAATTGGCAGGGTTGCATAAATCCCTTCAGTGGTATTTAAAAATGTAGCCGTATGAATGAAAAAGGAAGATGGTGGGTGAATCCAGGACTTCAGATTGGCAGGAGAGAAATATCTGAATTGTGAATGGGGGTGGGAATATAGGAAACAAGGATAGAAGGGGTCTGTTTTTTCTCCCTTGGTAAAAGTTGATCAGAATCACTGACTATTGAGGACATCTGATGTGAATTCCTTCTTCTCTCCTCTTCATCTTCACATCCCATGACATCATTCTGAACCACTCTTTCCTCCTTTGCTCCCTTATGACCCATGAGGTAACCCTTCTCCTCAAAAAGGCCAACATCTCTGTACACATGCCCTTCATCTCATCCACTTACTGTCTTCTTCATCAGATGGCAACCTCCATCATCACCTCACCCCCGCCCCCTTACGACGCCTTACCCTCTCCTCAAGCTGTTTTCCCATATATTTCCTCTCTTCCTCAACCCAAATCCTGGGGGGAAAAGAAGCAAACCAAAAACTACATGCACTACTTCTACTTCCTCTCCTCTCCTGTACTCCTTAATCACTGCAATCTGGCCTTCATCTGTATCACTTGACTGAAACTACTTTTTCTAAAGCTACTAACGATCCTTTTTTTAGAATTTTTTTTTATTCTATACTTAACATCAAATAAATGACCATTTCGATACATGTTGTAGAAAGGAAAAAATAGATTGTACATGAAACTGTGAATATTATATACAGCTTTTCTTTCTAAATAAATTTGTTTTGTGCCCAGACAAAAAAAATTACCAAAAAAACTCAACAAATTTGAATCATTTTTAAAAATTTCACAACTTGATAGACAAACTCAGGAACATATTTTTGTTTCCAAGACAGACAAAAATATGTTTTGGACATAGAATTAAAGTGATAAAAATACATTTAAGAAAATACAGACTTCCTGACAGCACTTACCCATTCCCCTTTAACCTCCACCAGGAAAGCAAAGATTTGAAAGTAAGGCAATATTACAATATGTTTCATGAAATTTTTTATTCTTACCAGTATATTTAAACTATGCTTATCATCATGTTTGTTGTTAAAACTGAACCTAATGAAGCTGGTAGTTAAATGGTCAGTTAAATTATGGGGGAGGGGGACAAGATTTAATGTCACTGGGATTTTTTTTTTCATTTTCATGACTGAAAAAAATAACAAAAAAATTAGAGGTAGAAACTTGAAATAACCTAAGTTGGGCAACTATTAAACTCTAAGAGGTATTACAAGGACTGTACATTCCTTATATGTATATTTTCCATGGATAAGGTGTGAATTTTTTTTTTAAAGAATGCTTTATGGTGCAACATAAATTAAGTTATATCCCGATGCTTCCAACTTTACAGATAAGAAAGTTTGCTGCTTTCCTGCTAAATTAAAGAGATCACCATTTACAAGGACTCCAAGGGTAGGCCTAAGTATCCCCTAGAAAAAAAAATAGTTTCTTATCACAAATAGAACTGTACAAGGTCATGGATTTAGAGCTGAAAGGGACCTTGGAGGTCATCTAACCCAACTCCTTTCTTTTAAAGATAAGGAAATGGAGCCCTGAGAGATCAAATAACTGACCCAATGTCACATGAGTAGTGTCAGAGAGGGAATGTGAACTCAGGTCTGCTGACTCCCAATCTGCCACTGTCACCCTCTGCTTTTCATAGTTATCATTTCTTATGATGCATTAATATTCTATTACATTCACAGACAACATTCTGTTGAGCCACTATTTAATCTATGGGCAACCACTTCATCTCTAGTTCTTTGCTACTACATAAAATGTTGCTATAAATATTTTTGCCTAAAAATTTCTGCATAGCTTATAGGAATTTTTAGTATATTTACAAATTGTCTTAATTTGAACTTTTTGTATGGTTAGTGATTTGGAGCACTCTTTCTTATAGGATCATGGATTCAGAACTGGAAGGGATCTTAGAGGTCATTGAGTCCAGCTCCCACATTTTACAGATGAAGAAACTGAGTTCCAAAGAAGTGAAATTACTTGCCCGTCACATACTAGTAAGTAGCAGAGCTGAGATTTGAATCCAGGTGCTTTGATCCTCTGGGCAGCTATGTGGTACAGTGGATCGAGTGCCCAATGTGGAGTCAGGAAGACTCATCTTTGTGAGTTCAAATCCAGCCTCAGACACTTACTAACTGTGTGATCCTGGGCAAGTCACTTAATCCTGTTTGCTCAGTTTCCACATCTGTAAAATGAGCTTGAGCAGGAAATGGCAAACCATCCCAGTACTTTGCCAAGAAAACCCCAAATGGGGTCACAAAGAGCGAGACATGACCACAATGACTAAACAACAATTACAACCCCAATCCTTTACTTTTACCATTGTACCACACTGCTACCCCCACTGTACCATGCTCCCTCCCCCTTCTATTTCCTCTTTATAGAACTGCCTATTCATTTTACTACCAGGGAATGTTTCTTGTGCTCTTAAAATATTCTTATTATTTAATATTTTAAATATTTGTATCAGTTATTAAAAGCTATTAAATATTTGTGTAAGGACTCTATATATCAAAGAAGTCTGTGGCAAAGATTTTTTCCTCCAATCTATTGTTCCTGCATCTAATTCTAGAGGCATTGATTTTGTTCATGCAAAAGCTTTTCAATTTTAATTGAAATTGAAAGGATAAACCCTGCTCTGTAAGGCATGAACAACAAGAAACATTTACCAACTTTTCTAACATTTGGGTAATTGAATATTTTCTTCTGTTATGTCAAGTGAACTTCACAAGAAGACTAGCTTTTTAACCCATCATGGTTAAATTCAAGGGTTATTCAAAAAGCTATTTTCAAGAGGCTATGAGATATAAGAACTATAATAAGGAAAATGCAAATTAGCATTTCAGTGCCTATCCTGTGGCTCAAATGAAATCTCTTATAGTTCTAGGCTTTAGTTACTGTGTAATGGTTTTCTAATTTACTTATTGATGTGCTTTAACAGATATCATATTTTGGATCCAAAAGAACTTGAATTGACTAAGTTTGGGAAATTGTCAAACATGAAAATCCAGAGGAGTAGGAATGGTGCCTGACAAGCCTTTCACAAATGCTACCTGTAGCTCTTGCCTTACACCCACATATAAGGGAATAGCTCTATTCCTGAACTTGAAGGAAGTGTTAAGTGAAAACGACACTGGAGAAGAGTATGCTTTGTTTGTTTTTTTGATTTAAGGATCTGGAACTTTTTGGGGCACTCTGATGTCTCCACTGGCAGTAAAACAGCCACCAGAAAATGAGGGAAAGGGAATAGAAGACTAGATTTTCTGTAAGCATTCTTCCTCCATTCTTTCTGCATATATTTCTCCCATAAAAGAACGACATAAGGTACTTATTCTTTATTGCATATAGAGAGGCAATGTGAATATACAAACAAGTGTGCTTCTGTATGTAAATGATAGTACACAGGATTTAAATAACACCCTTCCTCCTAAGAATATAACTTGTTTAGGAAGACAGGCTTATTCTTTGTGTGTGTGAATACAAAAATTTGTATGCATTTTCCTTATATCTGATTCTAGTATGAGGGAGGTAGAAAAGGGAAGTATTTCAAAATGCAGACTGAATATAAAGTAAAGCAACAGAAAAACAAAATACTAACAGCTTTTGTTTCATGTTTACAGTTTTGCTAATGGTACATTTCTGGAATTGATCGTTTCAATTTCTTTAAAAAAAGCATTTGGTAACACCCTATTGTTTTACTTAGTTCCTTGAATTTGGAAGTTTAGTGTTCACATTCTTTCCTGTCAGAACCTTATGACTAGAAATTTTAAGTTTAAAAAAACTACAAAAAGGGCAGAAGAAGAAAAATTCTGAATTGTTTTTGGATAATGTTTTAAGCAAGGTGCTACAATGCAGGTTAAATACACTTAATTAAATATATCTTATATAATTCAAATTCCCAGTGGACCCTGCAGCTTCAAAAATAAGCAATGAGGAGTTTTAACCCACACCTACCAAAGCTACAACTGGCAATTACGAGGATGTACTGGAGTATTTGTACTTCATTTAAAAGCATTTCTCTGAAAACTTCTTAGAGCATAAAATTAAGCAAGAAAGACCTTGTTATTACTAATCATTTAGATATTTATAGGTAGCATTTTCTATATAGGGACTCTATTTTAAGGTGACATTAAGACTAGATTTTCAGAAGGTTATATTTTAATGTAGTAGGACATGGAATAGAAAAACAAAATACGTTTTTCAAATTTGAAAGCTTATTACCAATCCAGTGAACCCTGGATTTAAAGAATACTTTAAAGACCTGTTTATATATACAAATGACCGTGAAGAAAACTACAAAGTAGATGACGTTATCAACAAAAACAAAACTCTCCTTAAATTCTTTCTTACCATGACTATGTCCCCAGGCTGGATGGTGATTTCATCATGGCTCCTTGATTCAAATGGGTACAGTGCCCGGTAATACACTACCTTTACATCCTCTTGAGTAGAAATAGCAAGTGGACCTTTTTCTGTTTATAAATATGAGGGAAAGGAGACAAAAAAAAATATCCCATCACATTAAATAATGAAGAAATAAAAAAAGCAAAGGATGTAATAATCACAATCTTCCCTTGGATCTCTCTTAATATTCCTTAAACATCAAAGCTGACTTGGGAAATTTATAAAACACATATTGAATGACAAGGTAGATCAAACTCTATCAGCATTTCGGGCACACTGGGCAGTTAGTTAAATTCCAGTTTTGCATACAAAAAAAGCCTGCTTCCTCTTTGGGAGAAAAGAAAAGGAGAAAAAGGAAGAAGAAGGAAAAAGGGGAAAGAAGAGTCAGAGGTCACCTTTTTATATTGCTTTCAAATTTGCAAAGCATGTTCATTATCTAAATATTGACAGTGGGTTCACCTTGCCTTCACTTTCACTTGGATTAGACTTTCATACTCTACAAACATTTTCTGCAAATGTTGAATGGAATTAAGTTGTCAGGCTGTAAACTAAAATTTAATTCAACCAAGGAGAGAATCTATCAGTGGGGTGTGAAAATTTTCACATTTACAAAAAGTGTTGAAGTAATAACCTTCAATACAAAACATATTTCTATTATAAAAGTACTGATTTCACAAATACCAGATTATTGAGGTCAGCCACTCTCTAAATCCCCTGGGGGTAAAAGTAAGTCTACCTGTCTCAAAGGAAAAATAATGAAAAAGAACGATAACAACAAATTGTTTCTGTGATGATTCATTTGAACTCCCCATAGCTCAAGTGCCGGGACCGACATTCATCTTTCTTACATTTCCTTGGTAAGTAGAAGATGTTATTAATTTTCACTGGGTTCAGTACTGTGTTATACATTTTCTTGTTATACAAGGGCATATTTTTACAACTAAATAAACAAGGGCACAACAAAGTTAAGTAGTTCCTTGCCTCCCAGGAAACAGAATGATAACAATGATAAAAATCAAAACTCTTTACAAACGACAAAGGGAAAACATGATTTTTTTTCAAGGGCAAGTAGCTAATTGAAAACTGCACAAAGTTATACCATCTCTGAAAAAAATTCTTCATATGATATAGAGGCTCAGCCCAATTTCATATAACTGATGAGTTCTTACCAAAGCTGCCCTATTTCAATTTAACCAACTCATATGCTGGGCACAGTGCCACCAACCATTGCTTAGTTCTTAAGTTCTTAAAGGACAGGTCTTTCTTTTCAAAAAATCTCTCCCTCTATCCCCCAATTAGCAAGATCCCACACAAGCCAAAGAAGCCAACAGACTTTTCAAATGGTATAGCACATAAGTCGTTTTGAGACCAGATAATGAATGTCACAAATCGTGTGTGTATGGAAAAAAAGTTGTATTTCCTGCTGCTGAAAGAGTTGTACAATTCCTAGAGAAAGCTATCCCAAAAGAGCAGCAGAACATTAAGATGCTCCATAGAAAACAGAGGCAAAGTTAGAGGTCACTGATGCGATAATGTTTGAGATACCACTTTTGTCAACCTCTCCTCATTGTTAGAGCCGGGTGACACACCATAGATATGGGAAAAGGGTTTGGTCATTACTGTGTCATTACAATTTGCTTAACTGTACTTCCTTTTTTACAAGGGAGGGCACTACATAGTACAGTGAGCATTGGGAAATGACAATGATTTTTTTTTTCTCAAAGCATCCATAACACATTTTTTAAGGAACCCTTTGAGCCGATTAAGATAATGACTTTAAGTGAAAAGGTGATTACATGCACTTACCTATTCAAAATTAAAGACTTTCAGTTATATCAGTTGTGCTGCCTAGAGAAGAGATTAAAGCTTTCTTCTGTGTGTGGATTAAATACAGTCTGATTATGATTAATGAAATAATCCTTACTGGGTCAAGAAAGGGTGTACTTTTCTAAAACTACTTCATCCACATTCTTCCCGCCCCTACCTGTAGATGAGCTGGGTGTTTGGAGGGTGGGCTTAGCTGGTTCCTGGTGTTGCTGAAAAAGCTTACTCAGCTTATCTTTCATTTCCTGTTTGCCTTTTTCCTCACCATCCTTTTTCTTGACTGGTTCTTCCCTTAGTTTCTCTTCATCGTGGAGTTTTTTTGGCCGTTGATACTCTTCATCCTGTTGAACTCGGTCAAGCCATTGCTTATCTTGTGGACGTCTGCCAATAATTTTTTTTTTAAATAACAAATTAAATAAGTCTCACTTAATAAGAGTTAGTGTGGTGACTGCACAAATTCTGGATTTGGTGTCAAAGGAGAGAACTCATTCCAACACTGCCTCTGACGCTTAACATGAGCAAAAAATTATCTTAATTTCTTTGAGACTCAGGTTCTTCCTCTGGAAAATGGAATCATGCCAATAGTATCTACCTCAAAGATCAAACAAGATAATGCAAAGGGCTTTACAAACTTTAAAATACATTATAAATGAGAGTTATTATTATTACTGATAACTCTTTTTAAAACAGAGTCTAGCCAATGGGACATTCAATAACAACAAGATATTTCTTGGGAAATACAAAGGAACAGCTACAAAGGCTCTGAATTATATTTCTATTGCCGGTGTTTTATGTTCCTCTGGAGCACCTAATAATTAGAGAACTTGTCCAATTTCTTTATTTTTAAAAAATAAGAACAAACAAACCAACTAACCTAAAGAGGCATTCTAATGATTAAGAGAAAAATATATTTCACAATGGGGTATTTAATTGTAAAATTTGTGTGCAAATTTTTGTAACTAATTTAAAAAAATTTTTAGACAGCAGGATGTTATTTTGAATATAATTATATATAATATAATCATGAATATAATTTTGCTTTAACAAATCAATGACCAGACAACTGAATTGTTCCCTCAGGCAACTCCCCCCCACCTCCGTCACACACACACAGTCTGAGCATAAAAGCCAAATCAACAAGATGATTATTTTGAAAATTACCAACTGGTTACCAGATGCTATTAACTAGTAGTTTTATTGAACTTGATTAGCATTTTCTTTTTCTAACTGACTTACTTATACCAAGTAGCCTCAGGGATCAGAAAATCAAGATAGTCACCAAAACTTACAGGAAGAAAGATTTGAAGTTATTTTTCTCCCACGTCATAAATTTCTTACTGTGTAAGGAAACTACCATATGTGTGCAATAAAAAGGAAACAGTTCTGTAACTTATTCCCTAAATGATCACACATACTCTAGTCCCACTACAGCTTCTCTCTCAGCATTTTCCATGCTTGAACGGCTGAAAAATTCACCATAAGGAGACCCAAAAAACAATAGCCTAATTCTGAACATATTTGAAAAGTAAGCTTAAGGCATTAAATTCTGGAGATGACGAAAGGGAGAAGAGGGTAGGGAAGCAAATTTAAATTTCCAGTATATTTTCCAGTCTATTACACAATTTATTTTAATTGCCCCCACTGGAATTTAGTAAATAATGAGCATCACGTACAATACGCAGCCTTGTAATAATACATATTAGGGTCTTTACACACATTTCCTTTGCCAACCTCTCATCTCAAATATAACTTGCAGGTGAGAAAGCTTAACCTTTTCTATACTAACTACAGTATATAAATGGAATTAAAGAACTCAATAATAAATAAAACCCTTTTTCAAAATAAAATATAATTTTTAAGTTAAGTGTAAGAACGTTTTAAGTGTAAAACTTCATTTGTATGATAGGTTAAAAGAAAATAAAAGACTAGGCTATATATCAATCAACCAAAGAGATTAAGTGCCTTCTATGTGCCAAGTTCTGGGAACAAAAAGACAAAAATTAAACACCACCTGCTCTCAAAGAGATGACATGTATATCAACTGGCACATATATCTACAAAAGGAATATTGGTGGGGGAGAGGGTGGAAGGCACCAGTAGCTGAGAGGAGTCAAGATACATTTCGCATAGAAGGTGGCCCTTGAGTTGCACTTTGAAGGAAACAAGAGATTCTAACAGACGGAGGTGAGGAGGAAGGGCGTTTCAGGCATTCGGGACACCTGGCACAAAGACTAGAGACAGGAGCTTGAGTGTTCTGTGTGTGTGAAAGGCAGAGAGAAGGGTAGTTTGGCTGGACTGCAGAATATGGGAAAAGGAGTATTCTAAGTTCAAAAGGTAGGATGGGGTCAACTTATGAAATAACTTTAAAACTAAACAGCAGAGTTTATATTTTATCCTAAAGGCAACATGCAGTCACGAATTTATTGAGAAACAGATACAGTTACATGGCCAGAACTGCACTTTATGAAAATCATTTGGGAAGCTAAGTGGAAGATCGACTGGAATTCCTAATTCATTAGTCATATGGGGGGAACTGGAATGCTCTTTGTCCCTCACTGCCATTGCTAGGCTTTCCTTCTACCATAGTCACTCCGTTAGCTCTCCTCCTTTAAAGTTAATTCAATACATATTTATCACCCAATCAATACTCTGGTAGCTGTTATCTATAGACCTTCTAAGGTCACTTAGGACACTCTAAGGAAATTCTTCTTCCTTCTTCAATATATTAAGGTCCTAGCACACAGTCTCCCTGTCTTCCTCAAATGTCAATTAAAAAAAAAAAAAACCTAAGGCATTCACCAAGATGTCCCTCTTTTCAGCCCCTCCTCATTTTGTATCACCCAGATGCTTTCTACCAACATTTCCTCCTTCACTCCCAACTCACATGAAGAGTTGGTCTTTCGTCTTGGGAAAGCAAACCCCTATATACACAAATGATCTCATTCCATCCCTCTCCTCTGACACACTGCCTTCTCTATTATCTCTACTCTCTGTCTACTGGCTGCTTCCCTGTGGTCTCTGTACACACCCATGTTTCCCTCGTCCTCGAAAAATACTCACTTGATTTATCCAACCTCACTATCATCCTATATTTCTTCTTTTTGTGATGAAATTCCAAAAGAAGGCTTTCTCTAATGGGTGCCTCTACTTCTTTTCCTCTGAGTCTTCCCAAGTCTCTTGCAATCTAGATTCTGACCTCAACTGAAACGACTCTCTCTAAAATTACCAATGATCTCTTCCTTACTTGCCTTTTCTCAGGCTTCTTTCTTTTGGACTCCTCTGTGACCTCTGACATTGTTGACATAAATGACATTATCTCTAGGTTTTTATGACATGATTCTCTCATGGTTTTCCTCCCACTCATCTGACCATTTCTTCTTAACCCCCTTTGCTTTATCTTAATCCAGGTCACGTCTGCAAACCCTGTATCCCCCAAACCACTGTCCTGAGCCCTCCCTTCCCCTCCTCTCCCTCCCCTCCCCTCTCTTCTCTCTCTCTCTCTTTCTCGTTTTGCTTGATGATCTCATCAGCTCCCACAGATTCAATAATCATCTATGCAGATGATTCTCAGATATATTTAACCAGTCCAATCTCCAGGCTCACATCTCCAGCTGCCTATTGGACATCTGGATGTCCTTTAGACATCTTAAAGTTAACATATCCCAAAATGAACTCATCATATTTCCCAAACCTTCCCCTCTTCCTAATTTCCCCATTTCTGCTAAGAATATCTACATCCTCCTGGTCACCCAGATTCACAATGTAGGTATCATCTTCTACTCTTCATATCCAATTAGTTGCCAAATCCTGTTGATTATACCTTTGAAATCTCTCTCATATTTGTCTATTCTTTCTTCTGACACTGCCACCATCGTGGGGCATCACCTCATCACCTCACACCTGTACTATTACAACAGTCTTGGTCTGCTCAGTCTCCTTGACTTGAGTCTGTCTCCACTTCAGTCCATCTTCTCATCTGCTGAATCGATCTTCCTAAAAACGTAGACTTCACCATGTTATCCTTCCTCCCGCTTTCAATAAACCAAGTGGTACCCTATCACCCTTAGGATCGAACATAAAATACTCTGGTTTTTCAAGCCTTTCATAATCTGGCCCCTTCCTACTTTTCCAGTCTTCTTATAACTTACTCTCTTCCATATATTCCATGACCTGGTGACATTGGCCTCTTTGCTGCTCTTCAGGCAAGACACTATTTCCCAACTCCACACACTTTCATTGGCTATCCTCCTGGAATTCTCTCCCTCCTTGTCTCAGCTTCCTGGTTTCCTTAGCTTCCTTCAAACGTCCCACCTTTTTCAAGAATTCTTTCTTGATCTCTCTAATGGTAGTTCATTCCCTCTGATAAATCCTTTATATATCTTGTTTTTACATAGTTATTTTGAATGCTGTCTCCCCCTTTAGATGGTTAGCTCCCTGAGAGTAGGAACTGTTTTTGTCCCTTTGTATCCCTAGCACTTAACATAAAGCCTGGTACATAGCAGGCACTTAGTAAATGCTTGTTGTTGTAGACCTGAGATAAACAGACCAATTAGGAGGCTATTGTGATCATCTAGGTGAAAGATGTTGATGGCCTATGGTTGCCATATGAGTAGAGAGAAATAGACAGATGAGACAGACAGAGAAAGAGAAATACAGAGAGAGACATGGGGGGTGGGGGGAAATGAGATTTGGCAACCGAGTTGGACATATACAGTGAGGGAAAGTGAAGAATGAAGAATAGCACCAAGGTTGCAAACCTGGATGACTAGAAGAATACCCTTGATAGGAATAGGGAAGTTTGAAGGGAACCTATTGAGTTTGAAATGCCACTGGAACATCCAGTTCAAAACATCTAAAAGGTAGTTGAAGATACATGATGAGGCATCATGAGAAAGACTGGTGCTGAATATATGTATGTGTGTGTATTAATACGAATGTTATAGACACAATATACACATATATACATATTTACACATATACATGTATACACATCTGAGTCACCAGCATAGAGATCATAATTAAACCAAAAGTTGCTGATAAAGTCATAGAGTGAGAAAAATATTCAGAGAGGACAGAAGATGACCCAGGACAGAAATCTGGTGAACACCTACAATTAGGGGCCATGATATGGATGATGAACCATCAAACAAGATTGAAAGGGACCAATTCAGGGCGGCTAGGTGGCTCAGTGAGTAGGGCACTGGCCCTGGAGTCAGGAGGACCTGAATTCAAATCCGGCCTCAGACGCTTGACACACTTACTAGCTGTGTGACCTTGGGCAAGTCACTTAACCCCAGTTGCCCTGCCTTCCCTAACCCCCCCCCCAAAAGGGGGACCAATCTAACAGGTAGGATAGTTAAGGGTGAGCAGGTCATGAAAACTCAGTGTTAAGAGAGTATCCAGGAAGAGAGTGTGGTCAACTGTGTCAAGTAGACATTGGATAGACAGGTCAAGAAAGATGAGGATTGAGAAAAGGCCATCAAATCTGGAAAATAAGAGATGAGGGGTAACCTGGGAGTTATCCTTTTCAAGATATCTTTTTCTAGGGGTTTGGCTGATATAAGATGATAGCTGGAGAGGATGGTAGTGCTAATGAAGGGTTTTTTTAAAATGGGGGAGACCCAGGCATTTTTGTAGGTAGGAGGTAAGGAGCCAGAAGAGGGGGAAAGGTTGAGGAGGGGGATAATTTGGGGGCAGTTAATTGGGGGAAAAATGGAATCAAAATTACACGTACAACTCTGCACCATGTAAAATCGCAAAAATATTCCCTCCACCAGTTCGTGGCACCGACCACCAAAGTGAGAATACACTAATCATGCTCAGTGCATTACATTAATAATAATAATATTTACAAAACATTTAAAGGTTTAGAAAGCACTTCACACATATCACTTACCAAGACAAATCCCAGATGATTACTTACCCACAAAAGAGCAAGAATCAATTCTAACAATTAATAATGGTTGGCAGTTGGCCAAATATAAGGAAAAGAAGGACTCAAATATGACTGAGGGGATGGTTGTGCATACCATTAGAAGAAACAGAAAAGTCAGTAAAAGGTGATTTGGGAGGCAAGAAAAGTTTGGTTTTGGAAGTATTAAGTTTAGGGCAGCCTTCAGTCTTATTGGGTTAAAAAGAATTACTAAAATAAGAATAAAAATTTCTGTTCTTGGAGCACAAGGACATCGATGGAAATCTCTTCAATCTTCATCTTTTTGTTCTAACCAGATAATCCAAACATTTGAGTCTTTTTTTCTCATTCCAGTGCCTAGATGAAATCCAGAAGAGTCAGAAGGGATCTTAGAGATGATCAGTGCATGAGGCCAGTGCTAAATAAAGTGTCTGATACACAGTAGGTGCTTAATAAATGTGAATTGATTAATCCCTTCTACTACATCCTGATAAGCCATCATGCCGCCTTTCCTTAAGCATTCTTTCTGGTTCAGAAGTTCAAAATGAACTTGATTGAGATTTCCCTACACTTAAAAGGATAATAATTTCTTTTGCTTAGCTGTGTAGTATACTCAAACAAAAATAAACATGCCAAAAAGTGTGTATATATGTGGGTGGGTATAATTTGTACTGTAAGCAGCTGTGGTCATTTTTCTCTTTTTGTGCTCAAGTCTATATTTGCTATAGGAAGAAAAAGAAAAGAAGGGATAGAATAGCACAATGTGTGAGTTCTGCTGGAGAAACCCTGAAGAGAAGCCCATCACAGTACTTTGATGCAGTCTTGGCTTTCCTCATTGTCACTGTTATTAAAAAGCTGTGAACTGGAAATGTATTTTGGTTCTCCGCATGCAAAGGAGCAAACCAACCGTTCTCAGTTCCTTGTATAATTCCAATATCGACACAGTAATGGGACTAGAGAGTTCTGGGAACAGACTCAAAGCTATGTGGACTACTTGGGCATGCAAAGACTTTTATTCACACAGAAGCTAAAGCAGGTGGCTTTTTTTTTTTAAATACTGGAACTATTTGGAGAGATCTGGGTGAGAAAGAATGAATGTATTAAATCCCTTTCACAAGTGCCCACAATAAACAGAAGAAACTTACCTTTGGGTTTCTTCTTTCTGCTTTTCTAATTCTATTGTTTTCCTCTCTTTTTCTTTCTGTTTCAACCTTTCTGCCTCTAAATTCTTTTGTTTTTGGAGCTGTTGCTTGTTATGTATTTCTCTTAGTTCCTAAAAGTGACCAAAAATACAAACCAGCATTTATACAAGGTAAGTTATTTATAATTGTTTTGTTAGCATGCGAGGTTTCCTATAGAGAAAGGCTGTAATTCTTATGGTCTATTCTTAGAGTCATCCATCCTCAACAAGGCTCTCATTGCAGCAAGGCAATTTTTTATTCAGCTAGGGTGGTGCCCATAAACAGAGCACAGGACCTGGAGTCAGGGAAACCTGAATTCAAAACCAGCTTAAGACACAAATTGTGTGATCCTGAGCAACTCACCTAACTTGTCTGTCTCAGTTTCCTCAAACGTAAAATGGGAATCTTAATAGCAACCTACGTCCCAGTGATGTGAGCATCAAATGAGCTAATATTTGTAAAGTACTTAGCACAGTTCTAGGAACAGAGTTGGGACTTATGCTCATTTCCTTCTTTCTATTCTTTCTTAATTAGTACTCCCTCAGAACTGCAGCCCTCCCTCCCTCAAATCAAAATCCAGTGCAAGTCACATCGTCATTTCCCTGATGTCACGGTCCTCTTCGAGAACAAAGGACAAACACAACAACCTCCGAGAACTTACTACAAATTTCATCTTCTCCCCTCAAGCATTCCACTGATCTCCCTATCCTAGTTCTCTCCACTGAAAAACATGCTTAACTGAGAAAATTAAGACTGTTATTTGGTTACATGAAACTGAGAAAATTAAGACCACTCTACATGAACTCCCTCTTATCCCCTTCTCTTCGTCTCCAAATCCCTGCTCTCCCCTTTATGCTCCCAATCTCAGACAATAAGTGGCCCTGCTTGCCAAAGTCAACTTATCTTCATGTACCTTTGATCCCTCAGCTTCCTGTCTTCCAGGAAATGGTAACCTCAATCATCACCCCCCCCACCCCAAATCTTCAACCTCTCCCTAGCTGCTGATTCCTTCTATACTGCTTTCAAACATACCCAGGTCTCCCCCATCCTTAAAAAACCATCTGTAGACCCCACCAACTCATTTGGCTGTCTTTTCTCAACCAAACTCCTAGGAAAAAAACCCCCAAAAACAAAGCCACTGTCTATATTTTTGTTACCTCCACTTCTGCTGTCCCTTAACTCTCTCCAGTCTAGCTTTCAACTGAAACTGCTCTCACTAAAATTACCAATGAGCTCTCAATTGCCAATTTAATGATCTTTTCTCAGTCTTCATTTTTCTTAATCTGCATTTGACACTGTTAACCATCCTCTCCTCCTGGATATTCTCTAGTCTAGCTGGGGGTTCAGTGGATAAAACGCTGGGCTTGGGAGTCAGGAAGACCTACGTTGAAATCTGGCCTCTGATACTTTCTAACTGTGTGACCTTGTGCAAGTCACTTATCCTCTTTTTGCCTCAGTTTCCTCAACTGTCAAACGAGGAAAAGAATAGTACCTACCTCTCAGGTCTATTGTGAAATCAAATGAGACATTTGTAATAATAAAAAAAAACACTTAGCACAGTGCCTGGTACACAGTAAGTGTTGCATAAATGCTTCTTTCTTTAGTTTCTAAGTCTCTGAGTTTTCATGACATTACTTTCTCCTGCTTCTCCTACTACCTAACTACTCCTCATTGTACTTTGCCGGACCATCATCTGTATCACATCCCCCAACAGGTGGTGTTTCCCAAGGCTCTGTACTTGGCCCTCTTTTCTTCTTTCTCCTGATATACTCTCTCTATATATGTATCCAGCCCCAACCTCCGTTGAGCTTCACACCTGCATCACCAATTGCCTGTTTCATACTGAATGTCTGGGTTCAACATGTCCAAAACATAACTCATCCTTTGCCCCCAATCTGCCCCTCTTCAAAACTTCCTTATTTCTGTCCAGAAGCACCGTCCTTGCAATCTCCCATGTTTGTAAGCTTGACGTAATCTTCCGCTTCTCATTATCGTAGTGCACATATTCAATTGGTTGTCAAATCCTGCCATTTCTACCTTCACAATGCCCCTTGCATTTGTTCCCTTCTTATTCACATAGCCACCACTCAGATAACTTTTTAACTGGCCTCACTGTCTCCTTCCACACCAGGCCATTGAACACTCCTCCACCCCTGATATCAGTGATTTTGCTTAAGTGCATGTCTGATCACTCTATTCCCCTATTCAGTAAACTCCAGTGGCTTCCCATTTCCTCTAGACTCAAATATAAATTCCTCTCTTTGTCCTTTAAATCTCTCTTCACGAGCTGGTCCCAACCTATCTTTCCAACTTCATTATACATTATTCCTCCTTCCACATCATGCAAACCAGCCAAACGGACCTCTCAGTTCCTCCATCTGCCACATCTGTACCTCTGCATTGACCATTCCTGTGCATGAAGGGCAGTCTTGCTTCATCTCTGATCCACAAAATGCCTCTCTTCTTTCAAGACGTATACTACTTTGTATATAACTACTTTTATTTATTTGTATTTATTCCCTTTACATTTATTTGGTATATTCCTATATATGTGCTGGCTGTCTCTACTGTTATAAGTTCTCTTTGAGGAGAGAGTTTACAATTTTTGTATATGTATCTCCCTCGCCTATCACGACACCTGACACCTAAAGGGTTCTCAAGTAATGTTCATTGATCGGTTGATTACAGGAGAACAAATCAGGCTTGAAATACAATTAACTTTGAAAACTATGAGCTTTTGGTGCATTTTAACACATATTACTTTCAAAGAGTTATTCAACCCCTACCATTATTTGCTGCTATTTGTTGGAAAACACTAATTTCATAAAAGCATTAATAGAAGGTATGTCAGTTGAACAACTTAAAGGTAGGACAAGCTACATAATTTCTATGAATAAAAGAAGGAAAACTTCACCACTCCTTTTGCAGAAACAAACCAATGGCCCTGAAAATACTACACAGGTCCCTTCAGAAACCATTTCCATCATTCATCTTTTTTATCCTGCCAAGTGCCTCTTTTCTAGACTACATTGGCTTCTCTTCTCGCATCTTCCATGTTGTACTATATTTTTGGAATAACCTCCTACCCCACTTTTTATAAATGTATGTTCAGTTTCCTTCAGAAGTTTCCCTCAAAACTATTCCTAAGTAAAGGGGTATGTGTTGTCATCAACCACTCAAGACAAAATCAGCTCCAACTTCCAAAATGAAAAAGAGAAATCTACATTTTGATGATCAACAGTTTAAATCTATTTACCAGACTTAAGAGCTTGAGTAGTAATTTTCTTGACAGGCTCCTGAAAATTAAACGTTTGCCAAGTCATCCAATTCAGGTGTTCAAAATATAAATAAGGATCAAATCTCTGATTCAATTTACTTCAAATGCCTTAGTTTTACTAGTGAAAGAACCACTAAAAATAATAACAAAAATAAATAAGATAAAATTGATTTGTTTTCCTCACAAAAAGCCCTGAGGTGGGAAGTGTAAGTATTATCACAGCATTTTATATTTCATGAAATAGAGGCTGAGAGAGGAGGATAAGTAACTTGGTCAGGGTCACAAACATAGTACATGGGAGAGCCAGGTCTCCTAACTTCATGTTCCGTGGTCTTTGTACTCCTCTGCCCTGCTTCTTTACCTGGAATTATTTATAAAGCATATGACAGCACTCAACACTATAAAACAGGATGCAAATATTTTTTTTTCCAGGTTAACCTCTTAGAACATCTAACCAGGAGAAATAAGTGGCCACCAAGATCCATTTACTGTCCAGGCCATGGCTCACACCCTTCCTACATTTCTATAAACTCCTACTACTACAGGGACCCTCTTTTGGGTTAGGTAACAAAAGGCAGGGGGACTTTCTCCAGCAGGCTAATGTTAAGTGAGACAGGACTAAGGGAACTTTCTGTCCTCTTCCCTGTGTCAATATCTTGATAGATGTGTGATTTTGTCATTGTGGGCATTACTTCCAATAGGATAGAAGGCAACTCGCCCATACCTTCTTAGCCTCTTTGGCTCTTGTTTCTGTCCTTCTAAAAATTCATGCACAGGGGATTCACCCACCAAGTTAGAAGCCTTCCTCTAGTTCTTTGTGAGGATAACAGTGTGGCCAGCTGACCTCCAGTGACTTCTTACCAGAAAATTATTTTTTGTTTAAATTTTATTTTTTTTGCCATCACTTTCATTTCCAAATGCCTCTCTCCCACCTAACCTACACAGAAAGTCATTTTTTTGTTAGGAGGGGAGGGGAAGTAGCTCAGCAAAAATGTCCAAAATATTATCTGAGTCTGTACCATATATATTCACCCTTTTACAGTGTAAGCTGTACACCTATACACCACCCCACAACCTGCAAAGGAGGGAGGTAGATATACTTTCTCACCTCTTCTTCAGAATCATGTCTAGCCATTATTAGATGTAGCCTTCTGTTTCATTTTGGGGGTTCTATACATTTACATTTTTATAGCAATCATGCATATTGTTTTCCTATTTTGGACTGACTTCATTCATATCATAATACCAGTTCATGTAAGTTTTCCCATGCTTCTATGAATTCTTCATATCGATCATTTTCCATGGCACACTAGTATGCAAGTACATTCATGTCTCACAATTTATTTGGCCATTCTCCAAATGATGGGCAGAACCTACTTTTTTTTCCCAGTTCTTTGTCACTGCCACAAAGAACTGCTATGAATATCTTGGTGTATATGGGCCTGTCTTTGATCTCCTAGCAACATTTCCCTCGGTCTTGCTACATGACTGGCCAATCTCAATTTCAACTCATATACCTCTCTGATGGCATCCTTTATACCTGAGGTGTCAAACACACGGTCCTCCGATGGCATGAAAACCCATGAGTTCAGCTCCAAAAAAATTAAAACATAATTGGGAAGTATTTAACAAAAGAAAAATCCAGTAAAATAGGTAATGTTAATATGTGGTGTTCCATGTCAACATGAAGCCTATAGGGATCCTTAAATACATTGACACCACTGCTTTATGCCACTTCTCCTTTGAAGAAATGAGCATTTGTCACTGGCCTAGTAATGCCCTTCAATATGTACCTTCTTCATTACTCTCTGGGTGACCCACAACTTTCATTTTTAATAATTTAACTTTTAATTTTAACTGTGTTATACCATGACTTATAGCTACATGGTTTCCTGCTGAAAAAAGGCAGGTTGCCTTGTAAAATATATAGAATCTGGCCCTAGCAGATTAAGATAGAAGACAGATAAATTTAAACTAGGCATTGGAAGGAGGAAAGTACATTGCAGTGACAAGATCAATGAGGGGATGTAGGGCATGCAAGGAAAGAAGGGAAACAGAGATTTAACATGGCATGGTAGGCTCTGATCCTACATCATAGTAGAAGCCTTAGGCTACTGGGGAAAGCATGTAGCTTTTAGCACTGGGAAGGCAAGTTCTGGATGGAGAAGCATCTGGACCAAGTTCCTAAAGAGGGAATAGAGAAGATAGGGCAAAGACGGAGAGGGAAAAGGAGGGCAGACAGGATATGATGAAAACAAACATGGCTGCTCCTGAAAGTCAGTCCTGTGTTTGGTTCCCAAAATTCTGCATTGTAGATGAAAAGCAACATTAAGAAGGAATATCTAGACTTGTCATTACCTATATGAATTATAAAAGTTTTAAAATGAGACATGCTATAATAATGACATGATACGATATGTAATATGTGATATGTGATGTAATGATAATATGTGGCTAGACAAAAACATTAATCCATGAGATGATTTAAGTAGGAAAAAATATTAGGAAAGTAAATTATATGCTAGCCTCTTTAAATTTGTATTTAATTACTTTTAGCGATACTAACTGAAATTGGGCAGTAGCCCAATACCTTTAAAAGTTAAAAACTCTGAGATAAATTTGACCTACTCTACCTTTAATGAACAATTTAAAAGGTAATGGGTAAAAGAGAGAGGGATGTACTCAGAACTTTCTATTTTCTGAAAATAAAGTTCCATATTCCACTGCATGGGATCTTTAAAATTCTCAAGGTTTAAAATCCATAATGAGGGCAGTGTGCTACAAGGGGGAAGCCAGCAGGTTAGGATTCAAGTCCCTGATTTACCAGTTACTAGCTGCGCTGAGTTTGGGCCCACTTAACCTAATAGGTCCTCAAACACCAAAACTCTATGAACTTCCTATTCATAATTTTTTTCATATCCAATTTATTTTATAATGCCATTTTCTTTTTGGCTGTACCTCAGCTGAAAGTTTCATTACACATGAAAACAATCGAAAAGGTAAACTTGTCAAACCAAATAAATGTGAGCTGAAATAAAATACAAATACATATTTGTGGCTGCTTCTCTTCTGACATTAAAGTATGAAGCCTTAAAAACTGAATGCTTTTATGAACTTCTCACCTCATCTTGGGAAAATGCAGATATGTGATAGAATTCTTTTAATACGTAAAAATATTTCAGGTCAAGTTACCTTGTTATATGTGTGTACCACCACTTTAAGAAACACTGATATATAAAAATATAAATTTATCAAAAGAAATTATCAAGTAATTATTTAACTTGTGGATTATTTACCTTACAAAAGCATTCAACTTAGTGAGGTCTTAATGCATTCTGCCCTTTTTTATATGTTATTAACTATATGGCAGAGTGATCAGATAGAACGGGGAAAGGGAATAAGATTTAAATATCTACTATGTGCTAGGCACATAGTGCCTAGTGCCTAGTGCAAAGCACTTTATAAAGATCTCATTCTATTCTCACAACAACCCAGTAAAGGAGGTACTATCATTAACCCCTTTTAACAGTTGAGGAAACTGAGGCAAATAGAAGTTAAATCAAGGGTTACACTGTTAATAAGTGTCTGAGTCCACATTTGAACCCAGGACATCTCTATTCCAGGTCCAGTACACCACTAGCTGCCTCTAGGCTAAAGGGCAGAGGAAAGGTAAAATTCGGATACTACAGCTATTACCCATTAAGAATCAATTAGAAATAAAGATAACATCTCTAAAATATTATTATATCAACAGAAAGTGTTCTTCAAGTTTACAAAAATCTTAGGAACACATTTATCTATCTCTATCTTTATTGAAAGTTTCCTATTTGCATATTGTATTTTCTAGCATTTATCTATGAAGACAACTACATGGCAGGCTGTCTTTGCTGCTACTGACAGGCAAACAAGTTTTAAATAGTACATCTAAGATATCCAAAAAGAGAAAGTTGACAGTAGTCCTAAGGAATTATATTCATACTAAAGGCAGTGAAATACAAGTCTATGCTTAATTCAAAATGGCCTAGCCACATGTAACATGACCACTCAAGTTCTTTGGATGACCAGATTGCTGCAAGAATTATGTTTGTGATTCAAAGTGAAATGCAAAGACACAACGTGTCAAAGAGACCAATTTACACCTCATTTCAATAAGTATTTACTCAATACCTCCTATCAGCAAGGCATTGGGGTAGAAGCTGGGGATACAAACACCCAAAGACCAATTAAAACAAGGAACAGTTTACCCCAAAGGAATTTACATCCTATAATTAATTGTGTGGCTGCAAATAAACAGTGCTCAAATTTTTGTTATACTCTTTGCCTGGTTTTAAGATTTAAATCATCTATCAGTTCTCTATGTACAAAAATATTTATAGCAGCTCTTTTGTGTGGTGGTAAAGAACTGGAAATAAGGGGGAATCTATCAATTGGGGAATGGCTGAATAAGTTTATGGTATACAAATGTGATGGAACATTATTATGCTGTAAAGAATGATGAAATGGACAGTTTCAAAGAAACCTGGAATGATTTGCATGTACTGATGCAGAGTCAAATGAGAAGAATTAGGGAAACTTATACTATAACAGCAATATTATAAAAACTAACAATTTTGAAACACTGAAGAACTCAATTGATGATTCCAGAGGATTGACTATGAAGAATGCTATTCATTCATCTATTTATTCTTGACAGAGCGGGATGGGCTGAATATGAGAATAAGACATATTTTTCCACATGGCCAATATGAGAATTTGTTTTGCGGGAGGTTGGAAGGGAGGAAAAAAGATGATTATTGATTAGAAAAATAATTTTTAAATTAAGATTTAAATAATTTATATAAGTAAAAATCATCTTCATATACTTAGAGCTGTAACTTTAAAAAGTCAAGTCTGCAACACACAGAATAAGAAAGCCCAAGTTAAAAGCTAGAATTTTAGTGTTTCTCCTTTGCTTACGTACAGCAGGATACTTATGAAAATAGTTCTATGCTTGGATGGCCATGCTGTTTTCTTTCTGTGACACATTTACAATTCTTAACTTATTTTCAATTGTGTTTCAGTGATGCACATACGGTGACAATTTTTTTTTTGCTTTCTTGGCAGGGCAATTGGGATTAAGTGACTTGCCCAAGGTCACACAGCTAGTAAGTGTGTCAAGTGTCTGAGGCCAGATTTGAACTCAGGTCCTCCTGACTCCAGGGCTGGTGCTCTACTCACTGCGCCACCTAGCTGCCCCCTGCACATACAAATATACTGCCAAATCATCCAAATGTAGACATCTTCATTAAATCCAAAAAAGTGACAAACAAATTGAGCGATATTAATTTCTTTATTTATCCAAGAAGAGAGCAGAGCATTGGTGAAAAGAATCCAAGGCACACTTTATTACAATGTTTCAATCTCTCCAGATTACATAGTTTTCAACTTCCAAAATTATTAATTCAATGTGTAGTTTGCCATGCTACCTCTCCAAATTATATTAACTGAAATAAAAATGGAATGAATAAATTAATGATTACTGAGACTCAAGTCTCGCTTGTAGTGCTCTCTAGAAATTTAATTTATTTCAAAACAATAAATTTTTGGTTAAAGAGTTGTTAAGCAAAATCACAATAAATGTATATGTCTGGTACTTCCATTCTACTCTACAATAAAACACAATTAGTTGTCAATGAGCAAAAAATTGAGCACTGTCATCCAATAAAGCATATTAGCTTCCTTGGTGAACAAGTCCTCATTAAAACTACAAATATCTTTCAAGGTGCTTTCCAGTTGACAGTTCAACTCCATTCCAGAGCTGGAGTATTGGAAAGAAAACTGCATTTAAAGCAAAAGAATAAAAGCTTTATAGGGAGAGGCAGCACGGTACAGTGTAATAAATAGCAGGCTAGGAATGTCAGGAGAGATTCTAGTGGAAACTCTGTCACAAACTAGTTGGCATGATTTCAAGCAAATTGCTTAACTCATCTGGACCTCAATGGGTCATCCAGAGAATGAGAGGACTGAACTAGAATCATCTTTAAGGTGTCTTTCCATCTCTAAAATACTTGTTCTTAAATTCTAATAATTTTCACATTAAAATTTCTATCACTAGTACAGAATGTTGAATGATAAACATTAGTAGGGTGACTGGGTAAAAATTTTCTTGCATTAGCTAAGCGAGATGAAATGAAAATTAGTTTTAAAAAACATCTTTCATTTGACTTCATGTTTCTCTCCTAAATCAACAGAACAAAATGCAATTTTCTTAAGAACTATGAGTTATTTTTCCCACTATAATAAGCTGTATTTCAGAACTAAAATGCTCTGTAAACTGAATACTCATGATAGTGTGGTTTTTCCTCATCATGAAGAATGAATAATGCTATAAATACTTCATATTTACTTGTCTCCCCCATTGAAATATAAACTCATTGTGCAGAGATTGTTTCGCTCTTCATCCTTGTATCCCCAGAGCCTAGCACAGTGGATGGCACCTAACAGGTGCTTGATAAATACTTACTGACTGATAGATAACGGAAGAGTATTTAAAGTAACTATTTTTCAATAGCTGTTGAGTAACTGAAATGTACAGGCTCATGTAGTTTGAATTTTTATGACTGAATTTGTCTGTCTTTGAAGAATTTAATAATAATAGATGTATGAAGATACAACAGCTGAATCAAAGTGTAAAGAACATAATATCATATAAAGTTTTTCATTTCTGGGAAGCACCATTGCATAAATGCTTAGGCGTAAACATTCTGAAAACTGGTTATAGGGATGGGACGTCTGTACCCTAAGGAACTTCTTTTGGTTACTTGCTTTCTCCAAATTCTAAGAGGTCAAGGATCACAACTTACTTCATCTTTGTATACTCTCACTATGGTGTTTTTCTTTTTAGGAGGTGCTTTTGGAATGCTTGTTGCATAAGAAGAAAATAAAACAGACAAACTGTCCCAATTACGAATTTTCTATTAATGAACTGAAATCTATGATACTCCTGATACTGTAAATAAGACTAAATTGATGTTTATTACCAAGATTTCCTATGTAAATTTAGATATATTTAACTTTATAAAGATTTTTTTTTACAGGAAATGCTTTAAATGAATCATCTTGATGCATTTATTTCTAGGCATTTTAGTAAGAAATATATTTGTCATCACCTCTTCTAAACTATTTGTAATCCCTAGAGCTCTCAGTGACTTCTTAATTTCCAGATCTAATGGCCTCTTCTTAACCCTTATCCTTCTTGAGCACTCTGCAGTGTCTGACACTCTGAACATACTCCCTTCCTGAATGCACTCCTCCTGCCTCAGTTTCCTTTGTTGGATCATCATCCATGCCACACCCAATAACTATGGGTATACCCAAGTCTCTGTCCTGGCTCCTCTTCTCTTTTTTTCTGTATACTCTCTCACCTGATGATCTCATTAGCTGCCGTAGTTTCAATTATCATCTCTATGCAGATAGTTCCAATACCTATGTATTCATTCTTAATCCCTTTCCTGAACTACGTTCTGTGTCATCGACTGCCTATTAGACGTATAAACCAGATGTCCTGTAGACATCTCAAAATCAATATCTAAAACAATTCATTATCTTTTCCCCAATCCACCCAACCTACTTCCCCAAGCCCACACTTCTTCTCAAATCCCCAGTTTCTATTGAGGACACCATGCTAGATATCTACAACCAGTGTCATCTTTTCTTTGTCATAAAATCCATAGATCCTATCAGTTGCCAAATCTCTTGTTTGTATCCATAAACATGTCTTGCGTGTACCCCCTTCTCTACACTCATGGATACTACTCTTATTCGAGCCCCCATCACCTCTTGCCTAAACTACTGCAAGTACTTCTTACTTGTCCCCCTACATAACTTTTCTCCACTACTCCAATCTATCCTCCAGACAGCTGCCAAAGTACAGGTCTGATCATGCCACCCTTTACTCAATAAACTCCAGGGGCACTGGATTACTCATAGTACAAAATACAAAGTCCTATGCTTGGCATTTAAAGCTGTTCAAATCTGGTCCCTTCCTAACCTATTATCAAATGAGATAATATTTGTAAAGCCTTTACCATAGTGACTGGCACATGGTAGTTGCTTAATAAATACTTGTTCCCTCCTCTCCCCCTTTTTCCAGTCTTCTTACATATTACTGCTCTCCACTCACTTTGTTCCAGTCACACTGGCCTATTGGTTGTTCTGCATACGCTGTGATCCATCTCCTCTTTCATTCTGCAGGAACTCTTTCCTGGTCCCCTGGCTGCTAGTGTCTACTCCTTAAGACTATCTGGCATCCACTTTGTATGTACATACTAATATACGTGTAAGTTATCTACTAATAGAATGTAGGATCCTTGAGGGCAGGAACTATTTGACTTTTGTCTTTGTATCCCCAGCATTTGGCAAAGTGCCTGGCATATCAGGAGCTAGTAAGTGCTTAATAAATGTTTAAATGATTAATTACTACTAGAGTAAAACTCCAAAATTTATCAAGTAGTCCCTTTGGTTAATTAAATTAAAAGAATATGTTTACTTTATATTTCAAAACTATACCAATCTGAAATAATTATAGCTCTTAAAGAAATACAGAATCTAATACATAGTTTCTGTCAACCAAATCATGTCTAGGAAGAAATTTTATAATTTCTAAATAGTTGCCCACATTTGGATAACCTCAGAAAGTTTCACAAGTACAGTGAACAAAAACAAAATATTTTTATTACTTCACTACATAAATCTATGAAAAAGAAATACTTTGGAAAAAACTACTTAATGTAAAACTTTTCTTAAACAAATCATGACTGTGGGAAAACCACTCTTCTATACATATACACTGTACTCAATACAGCAAAAAAAAAAAAAAACAAAAAAAAACACCTTAGTTCTATAAATTCACCCTGATTTTTCTTGCTGTTTGCATTTCTTCTTCCTTGTTTTTTCTTTCCTTCAAGTTTCCCTTCGCATGCACTTTTTTTCTCCTGACTTCTCATTCTGCTCTGTGGTTCTTTCTCCAACTCTTTTCTCCTTTCCCTTGGTTGCTAAACATTCTGCCTTTTACTGCCTTCAAAATGAATGAGCCTGCCAAGAACTCAAGAGTCTGAAACCAAGAGCATAAAAGCCTTAATTAAGCAAACAAGCATATTTACTGTAACTTTTATTCTCTTTTTAATATTAATTAACAGGTATAACAGACATTATCCAGGACTAAGATTAATTTATATTTTTAGCACCTTTTTACTGACCAAAAAGTCTGGACTTCAAGAAGTCAAGGATTTCCAACAAAAATAGTA
The DNA here is from genome assembly GCF_011100635.1 of Trichosurus vulpecula. Taxonomy (NCBI): domain Eukaryota; kingdom Metazoa; phylum Chordata; class Mammalia; order Diprotodontia; family Phalangeridae; genus Trichosurus; species Trichosurus vulpecula. Next base: position 368,051,357 of record NC_050574.1, on the reverse strand, counting down.
TGGAAGACAATGGTTAATAATTCTGAAAGTATACTAGAGAAGTCAAATTTACTTAGAAGAAATAAACAGCATTCAAGTAGAGTTTTAATATATTCTAGCACAACATACTCTGTTACATGGTACCCTGGCATATGCCTCATGGTGTGGCAAGAGCACTGGATTTGGAATCAAGAGAGACGGAGTTGAATCCCACTTCTAACATTCACTGGCTGGATGACCATGGGCAAGTCATGTGACCTCCCAGAGGAACAGTTTCCTCATTTGAAAATAGAGATAATTAATACCTGTAGCAGCAACCTCATATGGTTGTTGTGAGGATCAAAAGTGCTTTGCAAACCTTAAAGCACTATTTAAGTGTCAGCTATTGATATTATTACTATTTTCTATATTTTAATGGCTATATATGTATGTAGTGAATACAGTACATTCATACTAATCCTTGTTTGTTTAGAATTTCTTTAAACAATTACTAAAATGCAATGCCATCATCTAAAAGGTTTGCTATACAGCTATACAAAACTAAATCATACAGTACCTTGTCCAGCTTGTAATTCAGGGCTTATACCAACACATATACTACTTGGCAAGACAATACTAATTGAGCCTATAATCATTACTAGCTTCTGAAAAGAAGGCTTAGCATTTCTTATCAAATGCTATCTTAAACACTGTGCACTCATCTGTGTATGGCAAGCCGAAGCACAGAGCTGGAGATGGTTCATCAGTCTCAGTCTGAGAAAGATGTGCATTGCCTGAGCAGGGCATGGAGACCTTTAGAAAGGAGTCTAAGTGGTTGACACAGCCCAGGAGAACTGCCAGGCACTGCAGCATTGTCTCTTCCATTGCCACTGACTAGAAGAAAGAAATGCTCAAATGTCAACAAGTGTTCGTGTTAAGACTTGTCCAGTACACAAGGACCAGACAGACAAGGACGTAATTTGTAAACATAACACAGGACAAGTAGTTTCATTTGATAACTGGATCTCTTTAACTGACATACTAGAAATTTGTGGTTTTATGTTATTGTGCATTATATATACTTAAGATATACTGATGAAGCATTAAATTGTCAATAGGTTAAATGAAGCAGTTAAAATACTTCTTAAACATGTTAAAGTGGGCATTTGGTTCCATAATATCTTACTCTTTCAATAATGCTAGTACCATGATTTCACCCCTATAATCTGTATACAATGTAAGGAAAACATACACATTCAATATCTCTATGTATCATTCATATGTAAGACAATCATGAAGACAACTTTTCTGCTCAGGGGACAAAGTAAGGAATGTAAACTGCAGCTACAGGAATATGGACTTTAAATTGTCCCCTGAGGACCTATAGTTCTCTCTTTTAAAAGTGTTGCCTCTTCCAATCAGAGGATAAGCACCTGCAGAGAAGGGACTAGTTAACTTTTTCTATAGGTATCCCCAGCGTTTAGTAATTGATACGTAGCCCTTAATAAATTCTTCTTTCACTCATCCATTTATTCAATTATAATTGAGTCAAACTTTTTGGCTGGATGTTTCATGTATTTAGCATGAATGAGTTAAAATATACTATTTGTATTAAAAATTGAATCAATAGTGATATGTGAGGACAATATATTAGTAAATTTCTAGAATCTTGGCCTAGGTCTCAAAAATCCATAAATTTCCTTACTTGCCCCAAGATACTCTTTAAAACAATCACAAAAAAGTTTTTATTTGCTCCTTTCCTCAAATATTTATCTCAAGTAACAAACAAATTCAAAAGAAAATTATATCTAGGGTCCTTTTTATATGGTATAAAATCACATTCATATATGTACTTATATACATATATATATATATATATACACACACCTATATATGCACATATAAACATAAATCAGAGCTACTTAGTCAACAGATAAGAGAAGTCCATACAAAAATGGATAGAAATGTAACCTATTATGAAAGCAAGTAATAGTTTCTGCCTCTGGTCCCCTTTACACAAGAACCAAATAGTAACTGAGAAGTCAAAAAAATCTAGGGCTCCCTCCCTGTTCTGAACGCTGAGCTAGCTGAACACAGGTCAGCAGAATCATAAATACTTGCTCTCTTCCACTCATCCCTATCCTCACAAAAAGAATGACTCTAGACTGACTAGATTAGTTATCATCTAAGTTGGGTGGCTAAAGACCAATTTTGGGCAGGGGTGGGGGTGAGGACGGGGAAGATCTTTAACTTGCTCACTGGAATGGCTTTTTTCAAGAAGTCAAATACATTCCTCAAAACCTGAATGAGCTAAACAGGCATGTAGTATGTGTTTCTTCCTAAATGTTCTTCCTACCTATATGACTATTATACCTTATAAATAAATGATTTATGCAAAAAGTTTTTTTTATTAAAGAAACAGTTTAAACTGTCCAAGTTTTATATAACTCCAACTCATGCAAAAACTATGCAAAATTACTTAACATTTTGGCTAAATTAAACATTTTATTCATCATAAGATAGTTTCTCTCTGCCCCTTTTAAAAAACTGTCCCATGTTTAAAGAAATTAAATATTTATTGTAAAATTAGTGCTTGGCTTCCCTCGTTCCCACTCCCCCCCAGCAAGCAGGCTTTGGATATGGAAAATATATACAATGAGTTTAATTACAAGCAGAGACTGAATACTTTAACATCAGGAACAAATACAATCTGAATTGCTAATATGAGGCCAATTGGCATAGAGGATCAAGCAGTGGACTTGGAGTCAAGATAAGCTAGGCTTGAGTCTTGCCTCTGAAACTTACTAGCTGGACCACAGGCAAGTCACTTAACCTCTGAGCCTCATGCAACAATTTTAATAAGACTTACCAACTAAATTGTAAATAGGTTCCATCTGTCATGGAAATCACAGATCCTAAACAAAATTGACGAGTGCAATCTGAATTCCTAATGAGAGAAAGCATGGTATGGTGAAGAGACTGCTGAACTTGGCAGTTTTGAATCTGCCTACGATACTTATTAGCTCTGTGACCACTGAACAGGACATTTTTAACCCTTTAAATCTCAGTCTCTTCATCTGTAAAATGTGAACGAAAGTACCTCCAGAACTTAGCTCGAAGAGGTGTTGTGAGGCTCAAATAATGTATATACAATGAATTTAAATAGCTCTCTAAATGTCTATTATTATGACTAAGAATAATGTGTGTATATGTATATATATGTATATATATACAGATATTATTAACAATAATAATATTAATGTGAGGGGATGCCCATCAACTGGGGAATGGTTAAATAAGTTGTGGTATATGATTATGATAGAATACTATTATGCTGTAAAAAACAAGGAGCAGGATGCTTTCAGAAAAACCAGGGAAGACTTACATGAACTGATGTAAAGTGAAATGAGCAGAACCAGGAGAACACTGTACTCAGTAACAGCAATACTGCATGATAATCAACTGTGGATGACTCAGTAATATAATGATCCAAGACGATTCCAAAGGATTTATAATGAAAAATGCTATCTACCTCCAAAGAAAGAACTGATGGAGTCTGAATGCAGACTGAAGCATGCCTTGTGATTTTTTTTTTGCAACATGGCTAATAGGGAAATGTTTTGCATCACTACATATGTATAATCTATATCAAAATGCTTGCCTTCTCAAGATGGGGGAAGTGGAGGAGAAGGGAGGGAAGAAGAAAATATGGAATTCAAACATTTTTTAAAAACAAATGTTAAAAATTTAAATTAGAATTAAATTAAAAATAATGTTAACATTGCAACTATAATGAAGCCATAATGAGTATTACTATAATTGGTGAGCAATATGAAAACATTTAACCCATACAATCACATAAGAAACTGTTGTTGCCAAATATATAAGATCTGGAAATGACAAAGAATGTCTTTATATTTTCCAGTGTCTGCCAAAAACAAAACCAACAAGTGGAACACTAACGAAAATATAATTCTGACTCCCAATGATATTCAATTAAGAAAGCTGAGTTATATATGGGACCCTCAGCAATGCTTCAATGAGGAGAATGCTTCTTTCTAACTGTGGAAATTGCTTCCTGTACTCTGTTTTTCTGTGGATCCAGTTCTATCCATACTTCACTTTGCTCTGTTAGTAACGAAGGTCTGCGTGTCCTGCAGCCCCAGCTATAAATGTTTCTCCCTAGTAACACTATAGTCTCATATGGGCAAACACTGACTGCTGTTTTTCTAGTCTAGTCTTTGCCCGTTCAAAAGTATTCTGTCTAGCCATGGCTCTTACGACAACAGCAACAACAAGTACAATAATATCTAGCATTTATATAGTATTTACTATGTGCTAAGTGCTTTATAAATATTATCTTATTTGGCCATTTGGTACACCTTCTTTCCATACTTTGCCTTTTTGGGGGAACCCTAATATCTGGAAACTTCTACACTTGGAACATTCCAAGCTAGAAGCTTCCAGTTTCATAGCTGATTGGTACCTTCCTGCCTGTGACCTCAAGGGTGTAAAACCAATCAGACTTGTCTGAGCAGAACCACTCCCCTGTCTTTAAACACCTGGGCCACCTTCACCCTGGAGCTATCATAACCCCTGAGCTGAGCAATCTGTCTTGAACACAGACCCAGAAGTCCTACAGCACCATCTATACCTTCTTCCTGCCATGGCTTGAAGACCATCGTCCTCTAGACTCCCCGGTGACAAGCCTGGTTGTATCCCTTCACTAACCCCTTCCAAGCCCTACTTTGAAAGTATTAATACCAAGCCCAGTGTTAGGGGGTTAAGTTGATTGAATAGCTGTCCTAGCCTGGGGTGTTAGTTCTGGTCCTGGTGTGAAGGGACTACTGGGCTGCCCAAATAATCTCCCCTTTTTTTGGTGCTGCATCCTATTCCCCTGGGGGTCTCTAGTCAAGCCATATGGACTTCCCTTTTAGGGCCTCCCTTAAACACACTAAATAAAAGGGCCTCGCTTTTAGCAATGATTAGCTCATCTAATTATTCTGCAAAGCCCCTTTTGGACCCAGCAACAGCCCTTGAAATCAATCCATCCTTGACTCTTTGGTCTCACTCACCCCACCCTCACATTTTCCAATCAGTTATCAAGTCTTTTTGACTCTACTTCTTCAATATACAACCATACTCTCCATTCATGCCATTAGCACTATAGTTCATAACCTTAGCACCTCTTACCTGGACTATCATAATGATCTCATTTACCAATCTTCCTGGACATGGCCTCTCCTTTTCAATTAATCCATCATCTAGCTGGCAAAATGATATTCCTAAAGTACAACTATAACCATGTTGCATCCCTGCTCCAAAAACTCAAACACAAGACTCCTTTATTTTTTTAAACCTTTTACAGTCTGGCTCCAGTCTATCCTTCCAGGCAAATAATATTTTCAGCCACAGCAGCCCAACTCCTGGTCTCCATATATGACATTTCACCTCCTCTCTTTGTGTTCTTGCACATCTCATGCTTGTGCTTCCAAAAAAGTTCACTTCAAAGGCTGCCTCCTATAAAAGGCCTCCATGATTGCCCCAATAGTTAGTACTCCACTTGCCCCAAAAACTTTGTATTTATTTTAAACATACTTTATATTTACCTACCTATGTACAGAATTCTGGCCACCTGAGCTGAATGTAACCAACTTGCGGGCAGGGGCTATTTTTATTTTTATTTATGTATCTCTAGCACCCAGTATTTCTTGACATATGGTTCAGACCTGTGGATTCACTGGTATAATGAACTACTAGTGATAAAACTGGGGCAGCTGGATGGCATAGTTGATAGAAAGCTGGGCCTGGATCTTTGCCAAGAAAACCCCAAACGGGGTCATGAAGAGTCAGACATGACTGAAGAACAAAGGGATAAAACTCCTGTCAACTCAGACTAGCAATTGTCCTGCAATTGAGAACCTTAAAGGACTGCCTATAGCACTGTAAAGTGTCTTGCTCACCAATCAGTATGTGTTAGAGGTGGGACTTCAACTCAGTTGTTTGTAAGTGTAAGGATAACTTTCCAGAAACAATGTCACTCAACTGGCACATACCTGGGACTTAATATTAAGTTCGGTGGATTGAACTGAAGTGATCCTGGCCATATCACTTACTGTCTCCATCCCTCACTTTTCATATCTGTAAAGCTACAAAAGCTATGGGCACAGGCTTGGTGAAACGAGCCAGAGCTGATATCAACAACCAGCCTAGTCTGGTCATCCATCTACAGAGGGTTGCCTGCCTGGTCTTTATGAGGACAGTCTATATCTGAGGCACGGAAGGCTTGTTATAGCACAGTGGAAAAATTACCCTGACAGTTAACAGTACAGATCCTTGAAATGCTGAGATAAGAATGCTGAGTATCATACTGAGCAGTTGCAGGAATAATAAGGATAAGTAATTGGCAATCATATCACATAAAGGGCTCCAAATGTGCTAAAGCACAACAGAAGAGTTCCCCAGTGGTGCAGTTAGAATTTATAAACATCATATTCACCACATGGAAATTTCCATTGGGGAAACTTCAAATGAATGATTTAAGTTAAAGGTTTAGAGAGGGCAATATTGAAACTATTTGCAAATCTAAGGTTATCCTTAGAGGTACAAATAAAGAGCTTGGTGGAATTATTTTGCAACCTAAGGCAACTTGAAACATCATTTCATGGGATATTGGTCATTTTGTTTTGCAGTGATAATGATAAATATTTGCAAAAAGATCACCAGGAAGAGAAGTACAGCTTATGGGTCAACATCTATTGCAGAAGATGATAAGGTAGAGAAATTCTATGAATAACTTGATGTGGCTTCCTGAGTTAAATCAAATATGCTTTACTATTCAGTGACTTCAATGTAAAGGTAGGTATAGAGCAATTAGGAAACAAGATTCAGGAATAAGAAATGAAAGACCAAAGGCTAGTACAACAAATGGAAATCTCACAGACATTTATCATAAATACTTTGGGAAGATATTTTAAAAAGCATAAGGAAAATACCAAATAACATTGCAAAAAATGAGATTAATTATACATTAACAAGAAATGGCTGATTACTAATGAGAGTTGTTTGCAAATCAGCTGTTTGTGTATAGTCAGACCACCAATTCATTAAAGTAAAGATAATAATCAACCCCAACATTAGAAGAAATACTATAAATAAGGTGAACTTGGCCATCAGTTGGAGATATTACAACCTAAACTATTTAAATGAGCTTTTTATGGCACCAAATGAGAAATGGATAAAAGAATAGACATGAAAACAACTATCATATTTTTCTCAAAGAAGTTTAATTGATATAAATCAATCATCACAACGAGGAAAGCAAAAAAACTTAGAAACTGTTCTGGACTAGCAAAAGCTTAAGAATTTTTCCCCCCAAGCAGTAAGTTATTGAAATAAGGGCAATACCAGTACTCGGAGTCAGGAAGACTTAAATCTGAATACTGCCTGCGTGATCCTAGGCAAGTCCCATCAATAAAATGGGGATAAAAATAGCACCTACCTCATAGGGTTGTTGTGTGGATCAAATGAGATAATACATGTAAGGTGCACTGAAAACCTGAAGGTGCTAGATAAATTTATAGTTGGCCATTATTGGTACTTAATATAAAATGGCTAGATTCAATGGAGGGAAAAACAAATCTACAGATATGCCTGGCAAGAGAACCAACAAAGCAAAATCTTCCCAAAGACATTTAGGGATGAAACTAGAAGGAAGGAAAAGAACAGAAGAAAAATGGAAAAGATCCATCAAGACTTCTATAGTAAACCCTCTTTTTCCTCCATCAGTAATAGTGGAGCCACCACCCTAGGACTCTAAAGCATCTCTGTCCTCAATGTACTGCCCAAGGAAGTAAAAGTGGTACTAATGAAACAAAGATAAGAAGAACATATGTAAACCAAGTGTACACAGAGACGGTCTATCCTGGAGGTGACAAAATTAAAAGTTTGCTAACCTCTAATAAATAGCTTAAGATATCTGAAAGGAAAGTATCAAATGCCTGGGAAGAGAAAAATCACAGACCTCATTATTACGTGCACCCCCCCAAAAAAAGTGAATGAGAAAACTATCAAAAACTTCTGACTGACATACCTACTTTCCCATATCTACATAATATAAAAACAACCTAAAAGGCACTGAAGGCAAGCTTTGATGAAGTTTTGAAAAAGGCGGGCCAGGAAGGCTCTGGCAGAAGATATTCTACAGCAGACCACAACCTGGTTGATTGAAAGGTGTAAAGAATACAAATATGCAACTATACATGTTGTTTGGTTGTTTTAAAAAAACCCATATTAGATTCGGTAACACAAAACACTGCCTCTTAAAGGTGCTCCTTCAACAAGGTGCAATGATAGCTTTGCTTGATAACTCCTTTTATTATGATAAAGTGAGGAATAAAACAGGTAGATAGATGCTCAGCAAAAGTGTTTGTCACTATCATGGAAGATGACAGCACAGAGTTCAAATCAAAGAGAGATTCCCTATTTAGGGTAAGGACCCTGCAGATGTTCCTGTTTGCAGATAACACATTGTGTTAACTGCATCAACCCTGAAACACTGTAGAACCTACTAAATGAAATCTATAATCACTAAAAATAACTTGGCTTAACAGTCCGCAATGGAAAAACCAAGTGGATGAAGAAAGCCTCATGTTCAGATTGTAATATCCAAAAGAATGGAAAACCCATAGAACTGGCTAGCACATGTATTTTGATAGAAAATAAGTTGGGTCCCAAATTACATAGGAATTGGAGAGCAGTCCTAGCTTTTTAATGATCCTAAGGTTTTTGCTGAGACACACACTCATCTTTTGAAAACATCAATATTTTTCTAGTGCTGCTGCATGGCTGCAAGCCATGAAATACCACAATCTCCAAAGAATTAAAGTCATGGGTCACCCAAAGCCATTGGAGAGATATAAGACAACATAAGATGTGTGAGAATGAGGTGTGGATGGGGTATGATCCTGGAGGGAATGCCCATAGTAATGAGATCATAGCTTCAGTCAACTATAAAGACAAAAAGAATGAGAAGGATGGAAAAAAGATTAATTTTATCTAAAAAGTGGGTGCATAGTATAAAAAACTGTTTAAAAAAATTTGAGATCAACCTTAGTATATAATAGGTTCACTCTGAAATCAGTATCAGTTCCCTTCATATGCAGAATGGATTATCTCCATGTAAGCACTGAGTGCTAATTGGAGGGATGAGAGAAGGGTAAGGCAGCTAGCTCAACCTCCATATCAATTTAATTCCTAGTCTCTTCTAGGAAAGTTTCTACTAGGGCCCATAGGGATATCGCTTCTTTGTTTACACCTTTCTTTTATTGAGTTATGTCTCCAAATAACTCAAGCAACAGCACAAATCTTTATTTTAATGTTTTTAAGAAGTTGGCCACTTTCTTACTATTAGATTATTAAAATACACTCAGCTCTCAAAGAAATATCTTCTCATTTAACTTTAAGGAACAACTGAAAGTCGCAAAGAAATTTAGGGTTGAGATTATGCACTGCTTGTTTTTCGGGATATGGCAAAGTTGTAGCCGTATCTCTAGGATATACTCTAATTCCAGTGACAAAACAAAGTCCCCAATAAGGAAATTCCCACAGTCAATGTAGGTAGGTAAGCACTTTCCCAGAAGCCAAATCTTACAGAACTGCCTAGAGCAATGAGAAGTTAAAGTAACTTAACAAAGGTTACAAGACAGTCAAGAGTCAGAGGTGGGATTTGAACTCAGGTTTTCCTGGCTCTGAGGCCAGCTTTCTACACAGTATTTACATAAATACTGCATGTATAGTCATAGACTATACCTGTATATATGGAATCTTTCACATAAGGACATAAAAGAAAAAAGGGAAAACACACAAGAACTTAACCATATTACATTTCCCTTAAAGTCTATTCATTTGGATTTGTACTATTCAAAAAGTATGTAAATATTTCTGAAGGGTCACACTAGGCCTCAAACTCAAATATCTAGGCAGGCCTTGATTGAGAATTTCAAAATTGAAAGAATATGAAGGACAAATTAAAAAGCATATAAGGTCTGTCTTTTCATAACAGAAAATAGAATGACAGTTATTTGCCACTGACTAATTTGGTGTCTGAATCAAGTATGAAGGCTTTGAAACATGTTCATGAAAAATCTAAGATTTGGGTTATTTAAAAGAATAGAAATATTTGTGATAATACATCCAATTAGATTCAAATTACAGATAAAATCATAAGCTATAACTTCCTTCTCTGGGAAATCAATTAAGACTACATGGTAAAATTAGCAATATAAAACCAATTAGTATTCTTAAAGTGACTTAAAATAATGTTGAAGGAGAATATCAGAAAGAGGCTGTTTTTAAATCACTATTGCTTTCATCAGTTTTTAGTAGTGTCTGCTTTTTCTTCAAGTGCAAATATAACAAACCACACAGCATTTTTACCACAAAGAAGCAATGACCACATACTAAACAACAAAACAAACACCTACACTCAGAAATCATCATGAAGTTATGATGTAGCAGAAAAAGTCTTGGTAAAGAAGAAAAAATAAAACCACTTTATAATGGCATTTTAGAAACACAAACTGGGAGAACTCAAGTTGCCTATGAAAAGTCAACACGATATGGGCACTAAAAGATAGAGGCGGATAATTCTTAAAATGTGTCAGAATCAAATTGAGATTATTGATCCATACTTTGCCTGAGACTACTCAATCAGTCCTGGTTTACAATGCAAGGGAGTCTTTAAATATTTCTCCTCTACTCTCCGCTCTTCTTTTCCACCCCCTCCTCTTCTTTCTCATTCCCATCCTTTGTCTTCTCTTTCCATCTTTCCTTCCCCCTCCCCCTGCGCTCCCCCTCTCATTCCCTCACCCCTCCTGAGAATTTCTCCATCTCTGCCTCTCTTGCCATCTCTCTCTCTCCCCCTTCTCCCTTCCTCCACATCCTTCCCAATAGGGGAAAAAAAATGGAATTTATATTTCTCCCTTCTGTATAAACTTTTAAGGCTTTTGCAAAAGTTGACAAATCAAGTTAATTAATTTTACTGCCCAGGATTAAAACACAAAGTTATCATCAGATAAATCAGAAAAACGGAGAGCACACATATACAAACATTTAATAATTACCTTTAGCTGATTGTTGAAAATATCAATCTCCTGTAGCTTTGATCTAGTTTCTTTCTCAACCTCATCCAGCTGGTCTCTCAGCTGCTGACGAGCAAGTTCTTTTGCTTCTAAGGCTCTTTTAAGTGTAAGAAGGGAATCTCCTGTTTAAAAAAAAAAAAGCAAATTGAACAAAATCTAAGATAATGATCAGTAAAACAAATAATTCTTAATGTCTTTTTTTATTGTTTCAAAAAATGCTGGCCAATTAAGAAGGATAAATGAAAAATTTTAAAACGAAACACCTACTGTGCAAACTGTTTTGTTGAACTTGTTTTAATTGGTCATTGAGTAACTGTTTTTCAGGAATCAGCCTTCCAAGCATTTGCTGAGATTCCTATGGGAAAAAAACAATAAAATAATTAGGTAAGATAAATGACCATCCTCATATCAATTACCAGGCAACGCATAAGACAGTTTTCTCCTTCTCAGAGACTGTCATCATAAATTCATCTATTCAAATAGGCAATGTAACTTAAGTAATTGTTTGAGGTTAATTCTCATTATTGAAACTGAATTCATCTTTAGTCAGAGTGGTTCTTGCTTTTTTTCAAAGGAAGCTCTGGTTTGCCAACTGCTTTTATACTGGAATAAGGTTGAGATAGTTGTGGATTCTCTAAAGTTGCATTTATTAACTGCTGCTTTAATGGTAGTCAATACATTAATTGCCATCAAGTGACAACTAAAAGAAAGTTGAATTAATGATTTCAAGAATTCAGCAGGATGGAATGTGCACACTAAGGTATACTGCATCTTTTGTAAGTTGGTTCAATAACTGAAGCAAAATGTTAATATTTAATCAGACTAAATCTTAGGTCTTTCAATATTCTTTAGTTAGAAAACAAATAGAAGAATGTTCTTTTTGTTAAATAAAATGTTAGTGGTCAAAATGTCCAACAAACTACTTTTTTCCCCAAAAAGAGAGGAGATAAGGTTTTGACATAATCACAAAAATACACAATTTAAATTCTAGCCAACCTTTTTGTGACTGAAGGAAAACATTTGCTATTGATTAAGTACCCATGTGTATAAAGGAAAATTAATGCTAATGTTTTGGGCAACCTGATATGCAATATATTTAGGACTCTAATTTGTGCTATAAGTATCCACTTGTGGTTTCCAGAAAATACAAAAAACAAGACAAAAATTGAAAGTCATTGAGAGGTACTATTTTCTGTTCTAATTGTAAAGAGTTTCATATTTAAACAATTCTTGTTCCCAAAGAAAGGTGAGTAAAATTTCTCCCCATCTGTCCTGACTCTAAATCGGGGGTTCTTAAGTATAAATTTCAGAGAGTTTGCGAAGATGAATGGGGGAAAAATACATTTATTTCAATACAATTGTTTTCCTTTACCTTAGATATTTTATGATGCACATTCATTTGAAAATAAGGTCAACTGAAATTAATTTGGTCTTTTCTAAACCATCCAAAACCAATGCTATGCATTTAATTCTATGTACTTAAAAACATTATTACGAGCAGGAGTCCATAGGATTCACCAAATTGCCCAAGGGATTAATGACAAAAAACAGTTAAGAACCTGTACTCTAAATGAAAATTAATCCTTGGCTAAGAGCCAGTCAACACTCTCAAAGTTTCTTTTCAAACCCATGATTACCAAGAATAACATGTGGCTTATCCTACTGAAATCATGTTGATGACTTTTAAGTTTTTAAACATGATTTTTAAAGACATGGTCCTTCCTTACAGCCGCTAACAAAGATGCATTTTGAATTCGTGTTTACTAAAGCATAGTAATATGCAGGTTCAGGCACAACTACCATACATCCTGTGGTTTTGAGGACAATGATGAGGTTAAGAAAGTATTCTTTAACAAGGGTTTGCAAATGAAATATTCTGTGTCAAATCTGCCCAGTTAGAAAGACTGGTGTCAATTTTTAGATACAGGATGGTGCCAATTTTAAAATAATGATAATATACTTTTACAATGGGCATTTGTCAAGAGAAAGTCACGAATGTGAAATTAAAGAATAGTCATCGGGCAGGTAGGTGGTGCAGTGAGTAGAGCACCGGCCCTGGAGTCAGGAGGTCCTGAGTTCAAATCCGGCCTCAGATACTTGACACATTTACTAGTTGTGTGACCTTGGGCAATTCACTTAACCCCAACTGCCCTGCCCAAAAAAAACCAAAACAAAAAAAAAAGAATAGTCATCGCCCCTAAATTTCCCAACTATGTATTCACCAGAAGTTAAAGAAAAATATAACAATGGAGGAAACTCAGTGATGCACATTAATATGGATATAATAACAATAACAATATTGGATTTTTAAGGTCTGAAAAAAGTTTTTAGAGACATAATTTCATTTTATTCCTATAGAATACAACGCTGTGAGGTAAAATAGGTGATGTAGGTAATAGAAGTTTTTCAGGCCCATTTAAGAGATGAGAAAATCAAGGCTAAAAGAGATTAAGTGATGTGCATGGTCAAAGAGCTACTAAGTGTCAGAGGCAGGACTTGAACCCAATTCTCTTCCTCCTGGAGATCTGAAATAATTGCCTCTGAACAAATCTGATATATTTTTATGTGCAATTTCCACATAAAATAAAGGCACTTTAAAAGGCATTCTTTGTGACTCAATTTTCAGATCCTTTTTCAGATTAAACTACCCAATCACTGGAAATATCAAAACACAAGGAATATAGATCTTCAAGAAAATCATGTTGGTTTCTTGGTATTTCTTCAACTGCCAATTCTAGAGCATTGCTTAGATATTTTACAACGCACATTCATTTGAAAATAAGGTCAACCGAAATTAATTTGGTCTTTCTAAACCATCCAAAACCAATGCTACAATTATCTCTACATGATCAGACAGAAGCTGCACCAGAACTACAGTTAATATGGTGAAATTAACTTGCAGAAAAATACTAATGTGTGAAAGTGTGAAAGTCTCTCTCTCTCTCTCTCTCCCCCCGCCCCAAAACAAACTCTAGAATAATTCTAAAGTAAACTCACGGTGAAGTCAAGATGGCAAAGTATGAGGAATAGGACCCACAGGAATCAGGAAAGCCAAGAAAAAGTCACAGTGAATCATTTTTCTAGCCCAAGGCAACTTAGAGTGTTATGTGATGAGGAGTATTCTCAGGGCAGAAAATGAAAGAGAAAACAGAGCACCAGAACTCATTGAAAATTAGAATTGGCTGATTCCATAAGACATTAAGAAATAATAAAGTTAAAAAAAAGGAAAGAAAAACAGAAAATGTGAAATATCTCATCAAAACAAATAAGCTGGAAAATAAACTGGGGAGAAAAAATTTTAAGAATTGTTGGACTAACTGGGAGGCATGACCAAAAAAACCCCATCAAAACTAAGAACCTGGATACCATATTTCAAGAAATCATAAAAGAAAATGCCCAGATCTTTTAGCCAAAGGGAGAAGTAGAAATGGAAAGTATCTACAGGTCACTTCCTAAAAGAATCCCCAAAAGGAAAACTCCCAGGAACTATCACAGTCAAAATCCAGAACTCCAAGGCCAAGGAAAAATATTTTAAGCAGCCAGGAAAAAAAAAAAAGATACCAAGGATCCACAGTCAGGATCACACAAAATTAATCAGCCAATACTAAAAACAAGCAGAGAACTTGGAACATGATATTACAGAAGGCAAATATCTAAGCTTATAACCAAGAATAACCTACTCAACAAAACTGAGTAAATTGGTAAAGGGGAGAAGATGAATCTCTAACAAAACAGAGAACTTCCAAGCATTCCTGATGGAAAAAACAAACAAAACTGAGTAGAAACTCTGACATAGAGAGGAGTCAAGACAAGTGTAAAAAACTATATTGCAAGAAATCATCAGGGACTAAAACAAGGATAGACTGCTTAACCTCTTATATGGAGAGATAATACGTGCAACCTCTAAAAACTCATAGAGGGAGTCTAAGGAAACAAAGCCCCTGGGAATGATTTTATGTTTTCATTATCTCAGTGAGGAAGAGATACTCACTGGGAAAAGGAGAGAGGAAGAATGGGGGAAATTACCACAATTAAATGGGGTATACACAAATAGAAGTCTATATGAAAAAGGGACAGTACCGGGGAGTGGGTCACACTTCAACCTCATTGTCATCTGAACTGGTTAAAGGAGGAAAGACTATACATACATAGAGTATAGAAATACATCTTAACCAAGAGGTTAATAATAGGAAAAGATGATAAAGGAATGGGGAGAAATAAGAGGGAGTTTAGAGTAAGAGAATGATTGGTCAGAAGCAAAACTATTCAACAGTAGCAGGGAAAAAAGATAAGGATAATAGGATAAAGAGAAATCTACAATTAACAATCATAATATGAATGGGATGATCTTACCCATAAAAAAAGGAACAAGGTATCAAAATGGAATAAAAATTAGAATCAAACAATATGTTGTTTTACAAGAAACACAAAGAAGAATGAAAGAAGGAAATGAGCATTTATTGTCTACTACATGCAAGGCACTATGCTAAACGTTTTACATATATTACCTCATTTGATCCTCACAACAATAGAATTAAAGAGCTGGAATAGAATCTATTTCTCTTCAGCTGAAGTTAAAAAAAACAAAACAAAACAAAACACAAGTTGCAATCATGATTTCAGACCAAGCAACAGAGAAACTACACCTAGTTAAAAGGTGCCATAGAAAAGACATGTCAATACAAAATTTAAACCTACCACATGGCATAGCATCTAAATTCTTAAAAAGCAAGTTTTAAGTTACAGCAAGATAATAGTAGAGGACCTCAACTTACTCCTCTTAAATCTAGATAAATCTAAGAAAAAAAAAGAGACCAGATTAACATTTTAGAAAAGTTAGATATGAGAGACCTCTGGAGAATATTGAATGGGAATAGAAAGGAATATGCCTATTTCTCAGTTGGACATGTTTCAGGATAAACATAAAACAAATGAAGAAAAGCAGAAATGTTGGCAATAAATGATCTTTTTAGCAAAGATTAAAAATTAGTTGACAACTAAACTTAATCCAAAAAAATAAGTGGGTCAAAGAAAAATCATAGAAATAATCAATTTCATTAAAGATAATAATGACAATGAGACAGCATATCAAAATTTATGGGATGCAGTCACAGCATTACTTGGGGTGAAATTTATATCTCAATACTTTTATTAATAAAAGAGAAAGATCATATTAACAAATTAGGCACGCAATTAAAAAAACCACTAGAAAACTAATTAAACCCCAATTAAACATGAAAATAAAAATCCTGAAAATAAAAGAAAATAGTAAAATTGAAAGCAAAAATCCCCATTAAATTACTAAATAAAATTGTATGAGCTTTAAAAAATAAAATAAATAATCCATTAGTTAATTTAATTTTTAAAAAGGAAAGAAAAAATTATCAACATCAAAACTGAGAAAGGAGAATTCACATCCAAGAATATGAAATGAAAGCAATATCAGGAGCTATTTCACCCAACTATAACTAAAAATCTAAATGAAATGGATAAATATTTGCAAAAAATATAAATTACCCAGGTTAAAAGAAAACAGAACACTTAAATAATCCTATGTCAGAAAAAGAAATTGAAGAAGCCATAAGTGAACTCCCAAAGAGGAGGGAAAAACCAGGATCAGACAGATTCAAATGAATTCTATCAAATATTTAAAGAATAATTAGTTTCAGTACTACATAAAATATTTTTTTTAAAATAAGTTAAGAAGGGGCCCTAAGACATTCCTTCCATGAGACAAATATGATCCTGATGTCTAAACCAGAGAGTCAAAACAGAGAAAGAAAAACTACAGACCAATGAATACTGATGCAAACAATTTACATGTTAGCAAGTATGCTGTAATAATATATCGCAAAGATCACACCAGGCTCTATTTCTACCAGGTATGCAGGGCTGTTTCACTGTTAGTGCAATTATAAACATAACTGACTGTATTAAGAACAAAAAAGATTTTATGATTTCTTCTATAGATGCAGAAAAATCTTTCGACAAAATACAACATTCATTCCTGTTAAAAACACTAGAAAGCATAGGAATAAACAGATTTTTCCTTAAAATGGTAAGCAGTAGCTATCTAAATGTAAGAGTCAGAATTATCTGCAATGGAGCTACCAGAAGACTTTCCAATAAGATCAAGGATAAAGCAAGGATGTCCATTATCACCATTACTATTCAACATAGAAACACTGGCAGTAGCAATAAGAAAAGAAATTGAAGGAATAAGAATGGTCAAGGAGGAAACAAAACTATTACTTTTTGTAGATGACGTTACAAAGAACAGTATGGAATCAATTAAAAAAATTGTTGAAACTATTAACAACTTCATCATAGTTGCACAATATAAAATAAACCCATACAAATGATCAGCATTTCAGTGTATTACCAATAAGATACATCAGGAAAAATTATATTTAAAATAACTATACACAACATAAAGTACTTGGGAGTCCACCTGCCAAGATACATATGGGAACTATGTGAATACAATTACAAAACACTCTTTACATGAATAAAGACATCTAAATAACTGGAGGAATGTTAAATACACATGGGTAGGCAGAGCCAATATAATAAAAATGACAATAGTGGTATCTCAGAGGCGGAGCCAAGATGGCAGCTGGAAAGTGGGGACTTGCTTGAGCTCCCTGCCCAGGTCCCTCCAAAAACCTATGAAAAATGGCTCTGAACAAATTCTAGAACTGCAGAACCCACAAAATAGCAGGGGGAAGCAGGGCTCCAGCCCAGGACAGCCTTGATGGTCGCAGGGAAGGCTCTAACGCACGGATCTGGAAGTGGAGCAGAGCAGAGCCCAGTGTGGGCTGCGCCAGGACCAACCAGAGTGGGAGCCAGGCCCATGTGGTGGGAGGTATTAAGTAGCAGATCAGAGTAGGAGTGCAGAGCCTGCTCAGATCTGAGTCAGGTCCAGGTTGGTGGTTCTTGGGGGAGGAGGAGCGCTGCTGTGGCAGAGCTGGCTGTATAGAAATAGCTCTGAAAACAACAGCTCATCCCCTCAAGCTTGGCACAAAGTACTCTCTACTCTACAAGCAGGCATACCCCACTGAAAAACTCAAGGGTCAAGTAGTTGGCTGGGAACATGGACAGGCAGCGAAAACACACCCATATTCAGTCTCAGACTTTGGAATCTTTCTTTGGTGACAAAGAAGAGCAAAACATACAGACAGAAGTCAACAAAGTCAAAGAGCCTACATCAAAAGCCTTCAAGAAAAACATGAACTGGTCTCAGGCCATGGAAGAGCTCAAAAAGGATTTGGAAAAGCAAGTTAGAGAAGTAGAGGAAAAATTGGGAAGAGAAATGAGAAGGATGCAAGAAAACCATGAAAAACAAGTCAATGACTTGCCAAAGGAGACCCAAAAAATACGGAAGGAAATAACACCTTCAAAAGTAGACGAACTCAAATGGCAAAAGAGCTCCAAAAAGTCAATGAGGAGGAGAATGCCTTGAAAGGCAGAATTAGCCAAATGGAAAAGGAGGTCCAAAAGACCACTGAAGAAAATACTACCTTAAAAATGAGACTGGAGCAAGTGGAAGCTAGTGACTTGATGAGAAATCAAGATATTATAAAACAGAACCAAAGGAATGAAAAAATGGAAGACCATTTGAAATATCTCCTTGGAAAAACCACTGACCTGGAAAATAGATACAGGAGAAAGAATTTAAAAATTATTGGACTTCCTGAAAACCATGATCAAAAAAAGAGCCTAGATATCATCTTTCAAGAAATTATCAAGGAGAACTGCCCTGATATTCTAGAGCCACAGGGCAAAATAGAAATTGAAAGAATCCACTGATCACCTCCTGAAAAAGATCCCAAAAAGAAAACTCCTAGGAATATTGTCACCAAATTCCAGAGCTCCCAGAAAGCAGCCAGAAAGAAACAATTTGAGTATTGTGGAAACACAATCAGAATAACACAAGATCTAGCAGCTTCTACATTAAGGGATCAAAGGGTTTGGAATATGACATTCTGGGGGGGGGGGGGGTCAATGGAGCTAGGATTAAAACCAAGAATCACCTACTCAGCAAAACTGAGTATCATGCTCCAAGGCAAAATACGGACTTTCAATAAAAGAGAGGACTTTCAAACATTCTTGATGAAAAGACAAGAGCTGAATAGAAAATTTGACTTTCAAATACAAGAATCAAGAGAAGCATGAAAAGGTAAACAAGAAAGAGAAATCATAAGGGACTTACTAAAGTTGAACTGTTTTGTTTACATTCTTACATGGAAAGATGATGTATATAATTCATGAAACCTCAGTATTAGGGTAGTTGAAGGGAATATATACATATACAGAGAGAGAGAGAGAGAGAGAGAGAGAGAGAGAGAGGGAGAGAGAGAGAGAGAGAGAAGGTACAGTGTGAGTTGAATATGAAGGGATGATGTCTAAAAAAATAAAATCTAATTAAGGGATGAGAGAGAAATATACTGAGAAAGGGAGAAAGGGAGAGATAGAATGGGGTAAATTATCTAGCATAAAAGTGGCAAGAAAAAGCAGTTGGGAGGGAAGAGGGGGAAGGTGAGGGGGAATGAGTGAATCTTGCTCTCATTGGATTTGACCTGAGGAGGGAATAACATGTACACTCAATTGGGTATCTTACTCCACAGGAAAGGAGGAAGGAGATAAAAAAAAAAAGGGAGGAAGATAGAAGGGAGGGCAGATAGGGGGAGGAGGTAAACAAAAGTAAACACTTTTGAAAAGGGACAGGGTCAAGGAGAAAACTGGATAAAAGAGGATAGGATAGGAAGGAGCAAAATATAGTTAGTCTTTCACAACATGAGGATTGTTGAAGGGTTTTGCATAATGATACACATGTGGCCTATGTTGAATTGCTTGCCGTCTTAGGGAGGGAGGGTGGGTGGGGTGGGAAGAGGGGAAAGAATTTGGAACTCAAAGTTTTAAAAGCATATGTTAAATAAAAAAAAGTTTTTGCTTGCAACTAGGAAATAAGAATATGCAGGCAATAGGGCATAAAAATCTATCTTGCCCTACAAGAAAGTAAGGGAAAAGGGGTTGGGGAGTAGTGGGGTGACAGAAGGGAAGGTTGACTGGGGAACAGGGCAATCAGAATATATGCCATCTTCGAGTGGGTAGAAGGGTAGAAATGGGGAGAAAATTTGTAATTCAAACTCTTGTGAAAATTAATGCTGAAAAATAAAATATTAAATAAAATAAATAATGATTAAAAAATGACAATACTACCTAAATTAATTCATGTATTCAGTGTCATACCAAACAAACTACCATAAAATTAGAGAATTAAGAAAAAAAATAAAATCTGTCTGGAAGAGTAAAAAGTGAAGAATATCAAGAAAATTAATGAAAAAATGTGGGAAGGAAAGAGGCCCAGCAATATCAGATCTCAAACTATATCGCAAAACTATAATCATCAAAATAATTTGGTACTGGAAAAGAAATAAAGAGTTGATCAGTGGAAGGGATTAGATATACAATATACAGAAGCAAACACACACAATAATCCATTGCTTGATAAACCTAAAGATCCAAGCAATTGGATCAATTGTCAGTATTTGACAAAAACTGTTATGAAAATAAGACAGCAGTACGGCAGAAATTAGTTATAGACCCCACATCTCATACTGCATGACACAGAAGCTCCAAATGGGCACATAATTTAGACATAAAAGGTAACACCAAAGGCAAATCAGAACAGTACGGAAGAAATTACCTGTCAGATCTGGGGATAAGGGAAGAATCAATGATCAAACAAGAGACAGAATGGTTCACAGAAGGTAAAATGGGAAATTTTAATTAAAAATGTTAAAAGATTTTGTTCTAAGAAAACCAAGGTAGTAAAAATTAGGAGAGATGAAAGAAACTGGGAGAAAATCTTCGCAGGAACTGAGTCAAATTTAGAAGAATAATGGCCATTCTGCAATTGATAAATGGTCAAAAGATAGATAGTTTCTAGGGGAGGAAATCCAGGCTATCAATAATCATGTGAAAAAATGTTGTGTATCACTAATAACTAGAGAAATGCAAACTGAAATAACTCTGTAGTACCAACTCGTATCAATTAGATTGACAAAGATGACAAAACAAAGAAATGACAAATGCTGGAAGTGCTGTGGGAAAATGGATACTTTAATGCACTGTTGGTGGAGCTGTGAAGGGGTCCAGACACTTTATAAAGGAATTCAGAACTATGCTAAAAAATTATTAAACTGTGCATACACTTTGATCCAACGATATTGCTACAAGGGCCCAAGGAGGTCAAGGAAGAAAAGGATCCATAAACACACAAAAATATTTATACCAGCTCTTTTGGGGATGGGAAAGAATTGGAAACTTGAGGAGAGGCTGTACATGTTATGGCATATGAAGGTAATAAAATATTGTGCTATGAGAAATGATGAAAAGAATGGTTTGAGAAAAACCTCAGAAGACTTGTATGAACTAATGCAAAGTGAAGTAAGCCAAATCAGGAGAATAACTTATATAACAGCATTAAAAAGATAAACAACTTTGAAAGACTTAGTAACTCTTGGTAACCACAAATCCAGGATTCTGATGAAATATGCTACCCACTTCTCCTGATACAGAGGTAATGGACTAAAAGTGAAGACTGATGCTTCTTTTCTTTTTGGATTTATCAAATGTAAGACTGTTTTTCTTGATTATACATACTTGCAACAGGTTTTGTTTTTCTTGCCCTCTCAATGCATGCAAGAGGTAAATGAGAGGGAGAGAATTTGGACCAAAAAATAAAGTGCACACTTTTCTCCATAATACTATTCAAGACACAAAAATGAAATAACATAATTTTGTATTTTGATTAATTTATCTTGTGTGAGAGGTTCATTCAAATTAGGATGATAGTGAAAAAGTCTTTCTATTCAAACACATCTAAACCTTCAGCTTGTTCTTTTGTGGGCCATATAGATTCATAAGAACGGATAAGGAAAATGCTACGTTCTTAACAGAGATGACTGTAAAACCTAATTCTGTTTTCCTGAAGACTGATTTTGGGAATTAAATATTAACAAGTTATTATGCTTTAAAAAAACTATGCATTTTAAAAAGTCACCTTTTGAAACTCTGCCATAAAAAGGCTGGTAAAAAAAAAAACTCTCTTAACTTTTAGATAATACTTAAATTCTTCTAAAAAGTACCTTTCCATATAGTTCTCACTAGAAATTTGTTATTACTAGCAATGACTTCTTCCATAAATCCCTGTAGTTGAAACATAAAGACATTAGCCTCAATTTACAGACCCTGGACACCAAGTAATTATGGGATTTGTCCAAGGTAAATATTTGGGTGTTCTGACACTCATTCTGGTGACTTGAAGCACTTGAATACTTAAAATTAAAAAGAGTTTCTAATTGCTTTTTAAATTAAAGATATGAGTATATATAACTCATTCAGGAATTTACTCATAAGCCCTAATGAGCAATGCTTTATTGAAACAGATCATGGCAATATACCAATTTATTGCCATATCCACAGGAAGCTTTTCAGTTTAAGAAGGCCTTTCCTTTCTTATGTTAAACCACAGGATATCAAGTCTGCCAGAATACTTTAGTTCTTCAATTCTTGTTTTGAATTTCCAAGTGCTATTGAAAGAAGGTCTTCAGGATCATTTTTTTTCTGCGATTCCAGCTTCAAGATAACATCACTACCCTGGATACTTCATCTATGTACATTCCAACTATTTAGTTATTGTCTTGACAATAGAAGGACAGGAGATTTCCTAGATTTGTTGAAACAAGAGTAAAACATTCACTAGCAAGCCAAATATGAATAACATACAAAGGGGCAGGTTAAAGGGTATAGTACACTGGTCATGCCACCAAAGGAGTATCTCAATCTAAGTGAGGATACCCTCAAAGACAGGAAGCCCAAAGCACCTTTATGTGATTGCCTTGCTTTAAATATGAGATTGATGTGAACCTCGAATGAAAGGGATAAGGAAAGGTTTAGGGGTGGGAGAGGAGCACTAAATGAATATTAACCTTATTCTGTCAATCATAAAGAGAATGCAGGAGAACACTGGCTCTCTTCCTTCTCTACTAGAGGGTCCTAAACTGAGTATGTAGGGTCAGAATAAGGACTCATTATAATGGTGGGTACTATCAACCTAAATAGCATCAGAGGAGACCATACTTTATAACCGTATCTAAATGCAGCAAGGTGATGGTTGTCCCACAATATAGTGAATTAGTATAGGAGATAGATACAGTACTTCTTTCAGATGTCCTACTCCAATTTCAATTATGATTATAATAATAATAAATAAAAATAGCAGACATTTATTTAACACTTTAAGGTTTGTAAAATAGTTTATATATATTATCACATTTGATTTGATCTTCTGATTATTACGTGTAGACCCAAAACACAGGATATCATTATCAGTGTCCTAGATTATAAATTACTGTAAGCTGTGAAAATGCCACATCTATATCTATTTAACCATTTTAAATGGTTGATA
Source organism: Trichosurus vulpecula (assembly GCF_011100635.1). Taxonomy (NCBI): domain Eukaryota; kingdom Metazoa; phylum Chordata; class Mammalia; order Diprotodontia; family Phalangeridae; genus Trichosurus; species Trichosurus vulpecula. Next base: position 368,027,783 of record NC_050574.1, on the reverse strand, counting down.
AATTCAATCAACTAGCCACCAAGTATTTATTGATTTAGCCTTCATTCCAGGTTGCAAATAACTGAGGTCCTTTAAGATGAAATGTAAGGCATCGGCTATGTGAATTCGATGTCTGCTGGACCTCAACACTTACTCACCATGACTGGTTCTGAAAAATATTCAGTGGTCAGATGGGGCCAGATATTGAATGAAAGTCATGAAATTCAGTTTCTAAGGGGGCAGATTTCCTTACCTGTAATTGTTGCTGTAAGTGGGTGATTTCAGCAATTCTCAGTTCTCGGGATTTATTTGTGCTTTCAATTTCTTGCCTTTGCATGGCTAATCGACACCTGATATCTTGAAGTTTTCCTTCCAATTGATGTTTTTTATCATTCTTTAACAAAAGACATAGCAAGACAGAATTATAATAGTAAGGTATTTCAGGTTTCTAGACATTTAATGATCATAAAACAAAAATATTAAAATCTAATGATTCTAGAAAATACACGAGACAATGGCTAAGTTACGTATTACAGATAGTTTTCTGGAGGTGCAATCCACACTCCAAACAAATGTGATCTAGTTGAGGTTCCCCATGCACGGATTTCCATGCCTCTGCCCAGGCTGTCCCTCATCCTTAGAAGGCTCTCCCTCCTGTCCTCCACCTTGTGGAATCCCTGGCTTCCTTCAAGCTCAGCAAATGTCACCTCCTTCAAAAAGTGCTTCCTAATTCACCCAGTTGTGATTGCATCCATCTTCCAAATCACTTTGTCTTTACATTCTAAATGTACTTATCCATCAACGTAACACATCTCCCCAGCAGAATATAAGCCTCTTAGTGCCGACAATCAATATTTGGTGTTTAAAACAACACTTAATTCTGCTACCAGTTTTAGGGCTACATCTCAGAACAATCACCAAAGCATGATAGAATTTCACTTACTAGAGCTTCTAATTCAAATTCCAAAGTCTTCTTCTTTGCCTTCAAAACAACTATGTCTTCTTGCTCTTTATTTCTTTGATTCAATAGTTCCTGCCGCCGATTCCGTTCCCACTCAAGTTGTCGTTGTCTTTCAAGTTCTCTTTTTGCAGCCTATATTTTAAAAAAAGAAAGGAGGGAGGGAGGGAGAGACACAGAAATAGAGTCAGACAGAGACAGAGAGGTAGAGGGAAAGAATGGGAGAGAGGGAGAGAATGGAAGGTGAGAAGGGAGAGAGACAAGGGAAGGGAGGGAGAGGAAGGGACAGACAGGGGGAGAGGAGAAAAGAGGAAAAAGGGAAAGAAAGAGGAAGAGGAAAGAGTGGAGGGAAAACAGAGAGACTGGTTTTGTTTCCTGTGATGTTATTTCATGATACAAACTCTATTTTCAGAGTTGAAGTCATTTTTTGCCAAGTATTCAAACCTGGCTAAAATGCCATATACCAATTTTGTAAAAATGTAGAAAATGCATAAAGATGTAGTACAACAAGAAAAAAAAGCATTTCTCTTTTGAATATTGAATGTACATTATTTTTCCATTGTAAAGAAATGAAACATATATAAAATATCAAATAAACCTACATTTGCTACAATAATACATTATATTTTGCTTAGTCCTCAGTAAGATATAAAATCTTTACAAATTTTATATATTTGATACTAAGCAAAGACAGAACAACTTTGAACCATATAATGCACAACATTTTTCTTCCTACTTGACAGTAAGGGAAATCTCTGTGCTGTAATACAAGTTTTAGTTTTTGTTGGTCTGAAAAACTAAATTTATTTCAAGTTTGAAAGATTTGTGAGTCCCTTAACCAAAACTCTATTCTTAACTGAAACTACACCTTCTCACCAAACTTTCAAGACTATCTGATACTGGCTCAGATAACAGCATCACAGATCTAGAGCTAGAAGGGGAATCTAGTCCAATATCTTCATTTGGCAGAAAAGGAAACTGAGTCCCAGAGATATTAAGTGACAGAGGTAAGAAGTGTTTGTAAAACCCTCTCTCACTCAAAATCTAGCAATTCTTCCCACAGTGCAAGTCTACAATGAAAATATCCTATGTTTACTCTCAGGAAAAGAACTTGAAACTTGAAAGCTAAGATTCACCATTTATTGTGTATGTATGAATATATGTATGTATGCATACAACATATATGTATATATATCCACACTATATCTATTGAACTATAATTTTATCACTGCAGATACTACTTGCATTGACACATTTTAAATCTTCGTAGATATTTTATGGGTTGTTAGTTCCAATTTTAACTACCTAATGACCAACCCTGTACAGAAGTGAGCTTCTCCCATCTTAAGTTGATTCTCTGGTAACACTGTATATCACTGGATTAGATCAAATGAGAGAATATAAAGTGCTTAGCACAGCACCCAGCACATAGTAGTTGCTTAATAATGCTTGTTCCCTTTCCTACTCAAAGCATCACTGCAGTATTTTAGTAAAGGACAAAGACACATATTTATTTTGAATGTGTGTGTGTGTGTATATGTATGTATGTATGTATGTATGTATGTATGTATGTATATGCGTATGTATGTATGTATGTATGTAGGTAGGTAGGTAGGTATAAATAAGTCCTACTATGCTGCCTCATCATAGTATGGAAATGATTTGAGGTTCACAGGTGCAATAACTGTGAAGTACAAGCTATGGAAGGTCCTTCTAACCTCATTAGAATATGGCCCTGATTGCAAATTGTCATTCATGGACCAATATACACTATATTCAGAGAGGCTGACCACTGAAAAATTGACCAGGTAATGAATTCTTTTTGGTTATGACAGAAATCCACCTAGTAAGATATAAAGGGGTACCATTCTCTATCAGTGAATGAAATAATTTATCTTCAAAGTACAAAAAAATATGAGAACAAGGGAAAAAATGGCTTTGTGACTCCAGAAGCTGGTAGCGAGTGGAATTAGAATCATTTGGGATATTTTTAAATAGGTGAAATACACAGTGACTTTAAATTTTATTTCATCTACACAAGCCAAGAAACACTGATGGGTAATTCAACAGCCACTTACCTCACGTCTTTCAATTTCCTTCCTCCTCTCTTCTTCCCTCTGACGTTCCAGTTCCCGCTGTTTTTCCAGTTGTTTTTCCAGCTCTACCTGCCTTTTTCGCTCTTGTTCTTGACGTTCTCGTTCCTTCCTTTCCTGCTCGGCCCGTTCAAGCTGTGCTAGGCGCTCCTGCTCTTTACGCTGCTGTTCTAACAGAGCCTGTCTTCTCTTTTCAAGTTCCAGATTACCTCGTTCAAAGTTTTCACGCTTTTTATCTTCAAATGTCACTTTAAATTAAAAAACCCAATAATTTTGAAAACATAGTTTTTAATTTACCGTACCGGTTTAAAGAAAGATAAATTCACTAAACTGGAGATATGGAATATACATCCGAACTATAAAACAGTAGGTCCTGATTAACAAAAGTAACTAATTGACATTACAGCTGAAGTTACTTCAGCTATTTTAGGGTTTTTACTGCTAATTCAAAATTTGACAACCACCTAAGGAGTTCTTTAATATGCTCATATCATAAGAACTAGAAAAGATATCTAAGAGATATTTCTAAAACGTCTAGGTAGAACAGAGCATTGGATTTGTGGTTGGGCAGTCCTAAGTTCAAATCCTATCTCTGACATTAATTGTGTGATCTTGAGCAAGTCAAGACAGTTAGGTGGTGCATTGACTGGAACATAAGGCCTGGATTCAGAAATATCTGAGTTCAAATTTGGCTTCAGTCACTTACTACTTGTGTGACTCTGAGCATTTGTAAAATGAGCAGGAGATGGAAAGAGGAAAGTACTCCAGTATCTTTGCCAAGAAAATCTCAAGTGGAGTCCCAAAGAGTCAGGCAGGACTAAAATGACTGAAGAACAAGGAAAGTCACTTAACGTGATAAGTCTCAGCCTCAGTTTCCCCATTTGTAAAATAAGGATAATAATAGCACCTGCTTCACAGGGCTGCTGTGAGAATTACATGAGATAATATATGGAAGGGGCTTTGCAAAACCTTAAGATGCTATATGAAGCTATCATTACTATTTTCTACTTTAATTTTTTTTTTGCATTTATTTAGTATTTACTTTTCCCCCAGTTACACGTAAAAACAACTTGTAACACTTGTTTTTAAAACTTTGAGTTCCGAATCCTCTCCCTTCCTCCCTCCCACACCCCCCCCCATTGAGAAGGCAAGCAATCCGATATAGGTTATACATGTGTATATACATGTTGTGAAATAAAACATAGACAAAAAAAACCTCAAGAAAAATAAATTTTTTTTAAAAAGTTGCTTCATTCTGTATTCAGACACCATCAGTTCTTTCTCTGGAGATGGATAGCATTTTTCAGAGTTTTAAAGATCATTGTACTGCTGAGAATAGCTAAGTCATTCACAGCTAATCATCTTACAATATTGCTGTTACTTTGTACCCAGATTAATCTACTTTTACAGACCAAAAAAAACTGAGGTGACCAGAAAGGCTGAATGATTTCTATTATGCCACAAAGGCAGTAATAGTAGTAGTGATGGGATGTGTACCTTAGTCCTCTGACTCTTAAGATTCCACTAACCTCTATTACCTCATCTCTCAACTCCCTAGGCAATTTTTTACACTTCCCTAATGAATTTGCTATCCTCACCAGTGGCTCTTCCAAATATTTTCATCTGTTCTCAAGTCTCTATACAGCACTGCTCTCCCTTGTATGTACAGCACTTAGGACAGTGTCTGGTCCCTCCCCTTTCTCCACTCCCCACTCAGCCAAGGACCTTATTTCAGAGTTCACCAAAAACATCATCTAACATCATCTGAGGTCATCTGACAAGAGCTCCTTTTTTCCCCTCTTCTTCATCTCACATCATTCAGATATCTTCCTCTATAATCTCTTCCTTCACCCCTGTCTCATATGAAGAGCTCTCCCTTCTCCTGGCCAAGGTAGAGCCCTCAAAATGCACAATAAATCCCATTCCCTCCCTTCTGCACCAGCATACTGGACCATTTATCATCCCCACTTCTAATCTTCAACCTCTCCCTATCAGTTCTCTGATGTCTGCAAACACTGTCTCTCCCATCTTTAAGACACCTTCACTTGATCTGATCACCCCTGCTAGCTACCATAGTCTGTATCTGTCCTCTCTTTCTAGGGTATACTCCTTTAAAAATCTATCTACACTAGGTTTTTCCACTTCCTATCTAAATCCTCCACTAACTGCCTTCTGACAACCTCAGTCAACTGAAACTCTCCAAGGTCACCAATGCCTTAACTGTTAGACCTAATGGCCTTTTCTCAATCCTTGTCTTCATTGACCTATTTGCAGTATCTGGCACTGTTGACTCTTCTGGATACGCTCTCCTTACTAGGTTTTCTTGACACTATTCTCCCTTGGTACCCACTGAGTGCTCCTTTTCTGATAAATCTTCATCCAAATCATGTTCACTAATCATGGATTCCACCAAGGCTCTATCCAGGCAGGGTTCAGTTATCATCCCACAGCACATGATTCCCAGATCAAAAATCCAGCTCCAATCTCTCTCCTCAGCTTTAGAACCACATTACCAAGTATCTTTTGAACACCTGAAGCTAGACGTGTCCTGAAGGCACCTCAAACTCAATATGTACAAAAGGGAACTCATTAAATTTCCCCCCGAACCTTCCCTTCTTTGTAACTTTCCTATTACTGTCAAGGACATTAGCTACATAGGCTTCCAACTTTGGCGTCATCCTTAACTCCTCATTCACTTTCCTCCCACACATTGTAGATGCACATCATCTCTCCTCCAGATCCCTCTCTCTCCACTTACATAATCACAACTTATCAACTCTTGCCTAGACCACCACAATAGCCTTCTAATTGCTCTCCCTGCCTTGAGTCTCCTCCCACTACAACCTATCCTTGATTCCTCGGCGAAAGTTATTTTCCTAAATCTCTGGTCCGATTCCATCACCTCTCCACTCAGTGATCTCCAGTGGCTTCCTATCATCTCAAAGATATTTGGCTTTTGAAGACCTTCATAAACTAATCCCTTCTTACCTTTCCAGTATAAGAGTAATACCAGTAATAATAATAAAATATACTTTATTCTTCTCAATACAGCCCATGATCAAGCTACACTGGCCCACTTGCTGTTATTCATACACGACCCTCCATCTCTTGACCCCCTGTCTTTGACTCGCATGCCTAAAATTTTCTCCCTTTTCACTTCTTCCTCTGGTTTTCTTCAAGACAACTCAAATCCTACCTTCTGCAAAAAGACTTTCTGAGACTCCCCTTATTCCAACACCGCCTTCTCCCCTAAATTGCCTTCTATTTATACTTTATATATCTTGTATGTACATAGGTAGTTTCATGTTTCTGCCTTTATTAGAGTGTAAAATCCTTGAGAGTAAATGCCATGTTTCTGTCTTTGTATCCATAGTACTTAGCACAATGCTGGGCACATAGTCAACTCTGAATGAATGCTTATTAACTCATTCTCACATGTGAAAAATTAAACATTTACTGATCTACTTTGATGTGTATCCCAATCAGGATCTAAGTCTTTTATATCCTTTTAAAAACTGTATGTGTTTTAATCAATGGTAAAACCATTGGCATATCTTAAGAAGCTCAGAAATTTTAAAGACTCCAAAGACTCCAACTATTATAGTTGAGCTTGATGGAAATTTTTCAGTTAAGTTGTTTTAACTCCAATCACTTTTTTTAAAAAATGGTTTGACCATCAGCAAGCATTATATGTAATGGGGATAAGCTAGATGCATTTCCAGTAAGATTGGGGGTGAAACAAGGATGTCCATTATCACCCCTGTTATTCAATTTGGTACTAGAAATGTTAGCTTTCCCAACAAGAGAAGAAAAAGAAAATTGAAGGAATTAGAATAGACAAAGAAGAAACTAAATTATCACTCCTTGCAGATGATATGATTTAGAAAATCCTAGAGAAGTAAAAAAAAACTACTTGAAATAATAACTTTAGCAAAGTTGCAAGACATGAAATAAACCCACATAAATCCTTAGCATTCCTATATATTACTAACAAAGCCCAACAGCAAGAGACAGAAAGAGAAATTCCATTTAAAGTAACTGTAGACACTAAAAAGTATTGATTGCCAAGACAAATCAAGGACCTATATGAACACAACTACAAAACACTTTTCACACAAATAAAGTGAGAGCTAAATAAATGGAAAAAATCAGTTGCTCATGGTTAGGCCAAGCTAATATAATAAAAATGACAATTTTACCTAAATTAATTTACTTATTTAGTGCCATACCAATCAAACTACCAAAAGATTATTTTACAGAGCTGGATAAAATAATAACAAAATTCATCTAGAAGAATAAAAGGTCCAGAATATCAAGGGAATTAATGAAAAGTAATGCTAGGAGAAGTGGCCTAGTCATACCAGATATTAAACTGTATTATAAAGCAGCAGTCATCAAAACTACTTGGTGCTGGCTAAGAAAGAGAGTGGTGGATCAGTGGAATAGGTTAGGTACACAGGACACAGTAGTCAATGACTATAGCAATCTACTTTTTGATAAACCCAAACAGCCCAGCTTCTGGGTTAAGAACTCACTATATTTCACAAAAACTGCCAGGAAAACTGGAAAATAGTACAGCAAAAACTGGGCATAGACCAATAACTTACACCATATACCAAAATAAAGTCAAAATGGGTTCACAATTTAGGTATAAAGGCTGACAATATAAGCAATTTGGGGGAGCAAGAAATAGTTTACCAGTCAAATTTATGGAGAAAGGAAGAATTTATGACCAAACGAGAAACAGAGAGCATAACAAAATGAGAAATTTTGCATAATTTTGCATTATGCAAAATTTGGATAATTTTGATTATGTTAAATTGAAAAGTTTTTGTACAAACAAAGCCAATGCAACCAAGATTAAAAAGGAAGCAGAAAATTGAGGAAGAATTTTTACAACCAGTGTCTCTGATAAAGGCCTCATCTCTAAAATATACAGGGAACTGAGTCGAATTTATAGGAAAGCAAGTCTTTCCCCAATTGATAAATGGTCAAAGGATATTAATAGGCAGTTTTCAGAGGAAGAAATTAAAGATATCTATAAGCATATAAGACAGCTCCAAAAAATTCATGATGGAAAAAGCTATCCACATCCAGAGAAAGAATTATGGAGTCTGAATGCAGATTGAGGCAAACTATTTGCTTTCTCTTTTTTTTAATCCTTCTTTTTTGGTTTTGTTTCTTCTTTCTCATGATTCATTCCATTGGTTGTAATTCTTCTTTACAACTTGACTATTGTGTAAATAAGTTTAATGTGAAGGTAGTGTAGAACCTGTATCAGATTACATGCTCTCTTGGTGGGGGAAGGGGAAGAAAGGGAGGGGGAGAAAATTTGGAACTCAAAAACTTATGGAACTGAATGCTGTAAACTAAAAATAAAAATAATTTTAAAAAACTGGTTTGACATGTGATTTCATCAGTGTAGAGAACTTATCAAGGAGGAAAAACCCTGCAGTAATAAGGACTGACAATTTGTCTGTAAACAATGATCTTAGGGAATTGCCCACAGATAGATACTGAGATATTCGGTGATTTGTCCAAAGTGACACCTAGTAACATGTCAGAGGCAGGACTAGAACCAAGCCCTTCCTGACTTCAAGGCTGGCCCTCTACCTATCATACCACATTACATTACATTACATCTGAGTGCTTTACTGCACAGAAATAAAAATTGGAAGCATTTACATTTTATTTACAGCATTCAACAGTTCAATATTTAATAGAGGGTGCTAAGAGTCACAGTTATTCTAAATGTGCCATCTGGTGATCAACACGCTATTGGTATACTATCAGAAGAAGTAACTATACTGATATTACATGCTATAACACCAAAGGACAAAAGGAAATTACAGCTAAATGGAAGGAAGCCTCACCAGTTCTCCTTGAAGAAGCAAACAAAAGAGGTGACAGATCTTGCACTCCCAAAGACAATAAACATCACTTCAAGTAACCCTTGGCCATCTCATCTTGCCCTGCCCATAATGAGCATTAACAACAACAACAAAAATTACGAAGATAATTGCAACTTGAGCTTGAACATCTGCTACAGAGAATGGAGAGGTAAAGAAATTCTATGAAGAATTTGACAAGATCCTTCAAAACAAGACAATGCATACTTTTGCCAGTAGGCCACATAAATCCAAAGATGGGCACAGAGAAGGAGGGAAAAAATACTAGAAAATACAGTTTATGTTTAAGAAATGGAAGAAACTAAAGGTTATAGACAGTAAATATAACAAGGCTCCACCTCTATCTATCATAAATACTCTCTCCAGGCAAGTGTTAGACAAGGTAAACGCTGGGCAAGGTAAACACTGACCATTATCAAACAGTAACTGACTACATTTTAACAAGCAGGAAAAGACTGCTAACACATATGGGATTCCTATCAGAGTGTCTGTGTTCAATCACTCTATTACTCAGTAAGAGCAACAGTCAGTCTCCAGTCAGTAGAATGAATATAAGATATCACTTCATATAACTGTTACAGCTTCAACCTGACCTATTCAGGTGAGCCATCTGTGACAAAAAATGGGATATGGAAATAGGAAAAGATATTGAGAGCAAATATTGTTAGCCACTGTAAAGCAGTTGCCACAATTGGAAGGCCAAAAGAGCTCAGATACAATTTTATATACCAAATTTTTGTTCTCCCTGCTACACGGGCAGACACAGTGGCTAAAGCAAACAACAATTTACAATGTAAACCCATTTGCAAAACACCACAGAAGATCACTCCAGCAAAATTAAAGAAAAGCTGTTTTCTATAATCTTTTCCAATCCCCAGACTTCACAATAAAGGAATAATATACCAGATATGTACCAATTACAGTTGGATACATAAAATATGAAGACAACCTCCATATAAGGTAACACTTCATGAATTAACATGGGATAGTTTTAATAGGTTTTATTCAGTGTCCCCTACTCCTGGAACCCATTGCCAATGCCACAAGCAAGGCTGTGACAGGCTTACAGTTCAGGCCCTGGTAGGGAATACCCATGGCAGTGCCTCTGCATGAAGACACATCCCACCAACTCTCCAAGAAATGACACACATGTATTTTATTCAGCCCTTTCAAGAAAGAGAGACAGAGAAAGAGACAGAGAATGGAAAAGTAGATTGACTTGGGCAGAATAGAAGACTTGCATTATGTTTAGAGGCATAAGCTAGATGGCAACGAAGACTAGACCTGAGGGAAACAGACTGGAAATGCAGTGAGAGGTGGAAGTACTCTGTTCCCTGAAATTACTTTGAGCAATGGCTTAGGCCTGGTTGACTCCTCTATCTCCCAATATGAGAAGATGGAGACTGTGCAACAGCTCTCTTCTCAGAGACTTATGCAACAGAGGAAAGGGAAGAGGACAAATGTGATTGAGTGACAGTTAATGTGAGAGAAAAGGCTAGTATAAAAACTAGATTATATGAAGATAAACCAAGGATCTTATAACCAGAGGGAAGAATTGAGTAAAATTTCAGAAGGAAAACAAAGAACACTGAACAAATATTGCAACATGAAGGAAAATGTTACCAAATGTTACCAATTACCCCCATGAAAATAAAATTTATTAACTCCCCAGATAACATGGAACAAGAAAGAGAAGAAATAAAACTCTTAAAATAAGAAACTAGAATGAAATTAGGGTCAGAGTACTCGAGGCAAAATTAAACTCAAGGCAAAATTAAAAAAAAAAAAAACCACAATGAACAGAATAGGAAAAAAAAACAAACACAAGAGGAAACAAAATCAATCACAAGCATTTATTAAGTGATGGGGATACAAAGACAAAAGTGAAAAATAAATATATACAGCACAAAAAAAGGAAACAGCAGGTAGTTTTAAGAAGGGAATGCTAATGAGGAAAACAGGAAAAGCTTTATTGTAGAAAGTGATATTTGAGCTGAATTTTATATAGAGCATTCCATGCATGGGGGATAGCCAGTGCAATGCATAGAAACAAGAAATAGACTGTCATGTGTGAGAAATGGCAAAAAGGAAAGTTTGGCTAGACCAAAGAATAGGGAAAGAAAGAAATGTGCATGAGGACTAGAAAAGTTCAGTTTAGGGAGAGGTTTAAATACTAAACATAGGAGGTTATATTTTATCCAAGAAATACAAAGGAGACACTGAACTTTAACTGGATGTAGGGAGGTGAAAGGTCATACACATACTTCAGAAAAATATATTTGGGCTAGTTCCCTCTATTTCTTTGATATCAGACCCTTAGAAATATTTGACGTAAAGATTTTTTTTTCTCACTTAACAGCTTTCCTTCTTATGCTAACTGTGATTTTATCTATACAGAAACTTTTCACTTTCATGCACTCAAAATAGGCTGTGTTATCTTTTATATTTGACTGTGCCCCTTGTTGGGTTAATAATTCTCCCCCTAACCATAGCTATAAACGAACCTGTTATTATTTCCTTCAAATTTTTTTATGGTGTGACTTTTTATATTCAGGGCACATATCCATTTTGAGCTTGTTATGTATGGTATTAGCTTTTGGTCTAAAACTAATTTTTACCAAACTAGTTTTCCTAGCAATTCTTATCAAAATAGGGAGCCTATTCACAGATTAATGTATAATTTATTAGACACTGGGAGGTTCTTGAGTTTGCCTAGGTACGAATCTTCCTTGTATAGCGCATTTTTCTCTTTTTTAACCTAGGTTAAATAATTTTGATATTACTACTGCCTTATAGTATAATAAGGTTTGAAAGTACTACTCCCCTCTTTTTTCAATTTTCTTCTTGAAAATCTTAGAACTTTTGCTCCCTCTTAGCAAATTTCGTTAATAATTTGTCTGGCTCTATGAATTATCCCATTAGCAATTTGATTGGTATAGCAATAAATTTGTAAATTAATTTAAGTAGTATCATTGTTTTAAATATACTGGCATAGCCCAAACATGAGTATGTTATTTCCTTTAAAAGTGTTATGTAATTGTATTTATATGCCCTGAATTGTGTTTATATGTTTTTGTAAATTAACTCCCATGTATTTTAAGCATTTTGTAGCTATTTTGAATGAGACATTCTTTTCATAGCATAATAGGTCTAGAGATAGAAGGAGTATTCAAGGCTATATAGGCCAACCCCCTCATTTTATAGACAAGAAAATGGAGGCTCAGCAGATTAAAACTCCTCAAGGTCACACAGATATTAAGCACCAGAGGCAAGACCTGAACTCAGATCCTCTGATTCCAGAGCCAAATCAAGTCAATAAACATTTATTAAAGCTCTTACTATGTGCCAACCACTATGCTGAGCACTGGGGATATTAAGGCAAAAACCAGAGTCCTTGTCCTGCAGAAGCTTACATTATAATGAGGGAGTCGAGTTATAAACAAATAAAAAAGGGTACATCAGAGTAGATTAGAGTGACTGAGCAAGAAGGCATTAGCAGATGGGGTTGGGGGTAGAAAAGGCCTCTTGCAGAAGGTAAAATCTGAACAAAATTAGAAAAACCAAGAGATAGTGACTGGGGGGCAGGGGTTATCAAAGCATTCCAAACATGGAGGACAGCTATAGCACAGGCACAGAGAGAGAAAGACGAAATGCCATGTAATGTGAAGACCTCTGAGCAGGCCAGTGTTGATGAACCACAGAGCTCAGGAAGAGAGGCAATATAAAAGATACTTATACAGATGAGTAGCTATCAGTACCTGTATCTATGTTTGTTTCTATATCTACATCTATATCTCTATCTATAAATCATCTGCATAGATATAACTAAATCCAAGAGAGCTGATGAGATCACCAGGGGAAACAGATTAGGGAGAAGGGAGAAGAAAGCTTAGGACCAAGCCTCGGGAGATATCCAAGATTAGTAGTCATGACATAGATGGAGAACTAACAATGGAGATTAAAAAGGAACAGTGAGACAGGGGAACCAGGAGAGAGCAGTGTTAGAAAGCTAGTGAGGATTAAGAAGCAGGTATCTGAATCTGCAGAGATTTACAGGTAGTCAATACTTGCTGAATCCAGTGGCAGTCTACTGGAATTCCAACCAGGAGAAAGCTCACAGGTTGTTCAGACCTAAAGGTCAGGAACTTGCAAAACAAAGACCAGGAGGCAAATAATCAGCCGTCACCCTGGATTGTATACTTTTTTGGAGCAATGAGAGTTTAAAGATCCCCAGCTTAATATTCTCTGAAACACCGAAATAACACAACGCTCCCAGAAACCAGCAATATGACCCAAGACAACATGAGCACTGCAGAAACATTCTCTCTTGAAGTGCACAGAGCCCAGCCTTAACATAAAAAGTCTGAAGGCAGGAAATAAGCATGAAGAATAAGCAAAACAAAAAAAAAATATGCCATAATGAGCTATTATGGTAACAGAGAGGCAAAAATGAATAGCTTTACAACTAAGAATAACTTATACAGCAAAACTAAGCAAAAAATCCTACAGAGCAAAAAATGGTCTTTAATGAAATAGAAAACTTCCAAGTGTTCCTGATGAAAAGAACAGAACTGATAGAACCTAGAACCTTTGAAATATAAAGGAGTCAAGAGAAACATATAAAGGTAAACATGAGTGAGTAATCACAAGGAACTAAACAAGAATAAATTGTATGCCTTCTAATTTAAGGAGATAATACATTGTGCCCCCTGAAACCTATTATCATCATTAGACAGCAGGAAAGGGAATAATTCTGTTATGTTTTGATAATTTTAAAAGAAGAAAGGGAAGGGAGAGGAAAAGGAATACACTAGAGAGAGAAAAGTGAGAGGAAGGGTGGGGAAAACTCTCTCACATAATTGGGGCACACAAATAGAAGACTATACAAATAAGGAGGAAGAAATGGGGAGAGAGGGTGCCACTTTAATCTCATTTTCATCTGACCTGGTCAATGTAGGGAAAAATACATTCACATAGCTGGGTAAAGATATACATTTTCCTTCAAAAGGGAAAAAGGAGGGAAAGGGAAGAAAAAGGCAAGAGAGAAAGGCAATATTAAAGGAGGGATTAATAGTAAGCAAAACAAATTCTAAGAACAGGAGGTGGATCACAAAGAGAGGTTCAAAAGGGAAAGCTAAGAAATTTTCATTGGGTGCTAGATGAGGGCAGGGAAACAAAAGCGGATTGTCTCAAACATAAAGGACTGATGCTGAGTATCTCTCTTGGCACCTTCTTAGTTATAATGAGGGACCAGGGAAAGTAAAGTATAATAGACTACAATGGATGGAAATACTGAATTAATTATCATAATTGTGAATTTTAATGAGATTAATTCATCCACAAAATGTAAGACAGCAGAAATGATCAGAAAGCATAGTACAACAATTTGTTTTCAAAAAACACAATTGAAACGTAAAGGTTCAAAGAGTTTAACAAAAAAGAGGCTAGTAAAATCTATTATGCTTTAGTTAAAGTAAAAGGAAATGTAGGGGTAGCAATCATAGCAGACAAGGCAACAGAAAAAAATATACTTAATTAAAATAAATAGAAAGGGAAACTACATTTTGCTGAAATGTACCACAGGAAATGATTTAATATTAATACTGAAATGCATATGAATAGCATCTAAATACTTACAGGAAAAGTAGAGCAAATTATACCCTTTTAGAACAAGGTAAAGCTAATTCACAAAAAGAACAAAGAAGTTAAGTATCTTCTTTTAGAAAACTTTTAGAAAAGTTAGATATGATAGACTTCTGGGGATATTGAATTGGAATAGAAAGGAGCACACATGTTTCTCAGCTATGCAAGGTACTTTTACAATAACTATACATAAAAAGGGGATAAAAACCCCAAAAGCAACTAAGGAAAAGCAGAAAAAATTAACATTTTTTGACAGACCACAAAGCAACAAAAAATTATACTGAAAAAAGGGACATTGAAAAAAGGATTAATAATTAATTAGAAAATAAATTACTTAAACCTAACAGATAGGTGGGTCCAAGAAAAACTGTAGATACATAAATAATTTCATGAAAGGTAATGACCATAATGAGATAATATATCAAATTTTTAAAGATGCAACCAAAACAGTCCTCAAAGGGAAATATTTTTATCTCTAAACATTTTCATCAATAAAAAGAGCAGATCAACAAACTGGGTATGCAATAAAAAAAAAAAAAGAGAAAAACATCAAATTTTAAAAACACAATTAAATACCAAAATAGAAATTGTGAAAATCAAAGACATAAACAGATATGAAAACAAAAAACAAAATGAAAAAAGCCCACATGTACCAAATCAATAAATAAAACTAAGGTTTTTTTAAAAAAATAAGATAGATAAACCATTAGCTAACTAGATTAAAAAAAATAGAGACTGAGCTGCCTAATGCCATGAGAAACCTCTACCCTGAGGCCAAACCCCATAGGAAGGTTGAAAATCGACCAGAAATCATTCTTCAATGCTTAACAAACTCCCACCAGGCCATACCTTCCCCATACTATTCTGAATGGGTTCTGAACTGCTCCATTCTCATTTTTCACTTATTCCTACCTCTCTCTCACACACCCCACCCCTAACACTACCCATCCCTTCTTCCACTGTATATTCTGGAATATCAATTCCATAGGTAACAAACTTAGTTGCATCTTAAATATTTTCTTTCCCATTCCTTCCATCTGCTAGTTCTCACAGAGACCTGGCTCCCTCCTGATGACATAGCTTCCCTGGACTCCTTCCTTTTCCAGCAATGGTTGCACTTTAAATCATTCCCTTTAATTCACTGGTCAGTGTAGGGGGGGAGTTGGAATAGTCATTGCTTTCTCTTAGCCACAATGAGGATCTCCTAGCTCCATCCTAGCTCAATAACCTCCCCAACTTTGAGGTTCATTAAATCCATATCTACTACCCAATCAAAATTCTGGCACCTGTGACAAATCGCCCTCTAAAACCCACCTCTTCTTTATTCAATAAGCTCAGTGCCTGGCTGACAGTTCTCTTCACTTCAATTTTGCCCCTCATACTAAGGGACTTCAACATATATACTGATACTCAACACCCCTAACCTCCCAGTTCCTTCAACTTACTCATTTCCCATGACTTATCTCAACTACAGAGAAAGATGGTCATACAAATGATCTTGTCATTACCCACAAAGAAACCACTTGCACATTCAAGAACCAAGAAATTCCCATATCAGACCAAATCTGTGGTCATTCTACCTCTCCCTCTGACTTATCTCACTATGTCATCTGCAAATCCTCACTCTAATCCTAATCTCAATCTCTAATCCTTTGATAACCTTAGTTCTTTCCCCCCATCACACCAATAATGGGATGACTCTTTCACTCCTCCTTTTCTCATAGTGATTCCGTGGTGAATCCCTTATTGCTCTAGCTTTCTTCTTTCCTTGAGTACTCACTTACCTTGCTGCCCATCTACCCCGGCCAAGCCCAAGCCTTAGATTGTTCACATCATCCACCACTTCCATTCTTATTCACATGCTACTCAACAAAGCTGAAGAAAATCACTAAGTTGTGTGCTGACTGGGTCCTCTACAAATTTAAGTTACATAGTTTCGACCTGGCCCTCACTGCCACAAAGCAATCCCTTTATACCTCTCTAATCAACTCGCTATCCCACTCACCATGGCAGATTTTGTTTCTAAACTTTCTCATCCCTCCTCAAACATCCCATGCTTCCCCACCCCCACGTCCAGCTGAGAACCCTGCCTAATAATTGTGGCCTTTCGCCAAGAACTCTCTCATCCCTGCCTTCTCATCTCATATCACTCAGCTGCCTACTGTTACCATCTCTGCTCCTTCAGGTGGCCCTTCTCCTTGTGAAGGCTGACCCTCCTCTAACCGAACAGGGATCTCATTACTTCCTGCCTACTAACATGCCCATTTCTCCCCAATCCTCAAAAAACCCTCACTCGATCTGTCCATCCCAACTGGCTACCATCTCATCTTGGAAAGACTTGGATGGAGCTGGGATGTGGAAGGCTCTGAATACTGGTAAGACAAGTATTTCACTGAATAGGCAACAGGGAACTAAGGAAGGGTGGTTGATCTCTAGAAGGTGTTTATCTTCCTAATTTCCAGAACTGGAGATGACATACAAATAGCAGCCCAATCTATTTCTACCAACCCTACTTCTGTTATAAGCTTCTTCATGGCAAGAACTGCAAATTCTTTATCCTTGAATGTTCCCTTGTGCCTGTAATGGTACATTATAGGAAATAATAAACATTAATTGAATAGATTTTATTAATTAGGAAGTACTCCAACCATGCTTTGTCTCAGTCTCACCTCAACTCTCTCCAGACTCCATTTCCTTCTCTGTACCTGCCACAACGGCACCCCGGGAAATGTCCATTTTGGAGATCAATTCGCCTCCTTGGTGACTCCATCCCAAGACTGTCATTTTAGGAACAACACCAGCCAACCTCTGCCTCATTTTCATCTCAACTCTCTTGGGACTCTTCCTCCTTCTCGTAACCTGCCACACTGGTTCCATGGAGTTACCCTTTTCTCTTTACCACCACCCCCACTACTTGCCGGTACCTCTATATGTTGGCTTCCCTCATTAGAATATAAGTTCCATGAGGGGATGGATTGCCTTTATTTTTGCTTCTATTTGTATCTCTAGGGCTTAGAACAATACCTGAGACATAATAAGAGCTTAATAAATGCTTGCTGATTTGGCTTGTTAACAATATATAGCACTTGCTACATCAGCAACTACCTTCAGTTTTACTATTAATTCTATTGTAAATCCAAGGTTTCAGCCTAAGACCTATAGTCAGACAATAAGTAAAAGGAGATTAGTGTATTAACACCCTAAAATAGTTAATGTTTACATCTCTCATCCTTTTCCTTCATATTCCAAAGTTTTCCTCTTGACTATTCTCACTTTAAAAACAAAATGTTTTCATCCCTCCTTCAAAACATACTTTTAAAGATAATGTAACACAATTAAAATATAAAGACCAACTCACCAGGTAATTTCTTTTCCAGCTGTTGCTGTTCCTCTTCTAACACTGGTTCCTCTGGTAACCTTTGGTCTACAGATACAGAGCTTATAACAGATATGCCACTGCCAGAGCGAACCCTTCTGCAAGTACAAAAAGTCATTCATCATTATTTCTTTCCAAGATGAACTGTTCAGAATTAATCTTTTTTTTAAAAGTATGAAACACTAAAATGTACAAGATCACCAAGGAAGCCAATTATATTGAAATATTAGAGGGAAAAAAACAAGTTAAGGGTCCTAGGGCCCAGGGGAAGAACCAGTGGACTAGTTACCCCTTTAGGGTCCTTCCAGATTTAGTTCTATAATTATACAGTCTTGTTTATAATGGTGAAAAGGCTTTAATCTCAATAATGAACTGGGTCTGCTTTCCTAGGACCATCAATGCTATGTGAGTAGAGACTGAGGTAATGAATTCTCTAGCCACAAACCCACGAAATAAAGAAAAATACAAAAATGACTCTCAATCTTGTTCATCTCCACCAGGAGAACACTGTACACAACACAACCACAGTCATATTGCTTCTGTGATGACTAACTTTCATAGACTTGGCTCTTCTTAGCAATACAAGATTCAAAAAAACCTCCAAAGGACTCATGATGGAAAGAGCTATCTACATCCAGAAAAAGAACTATGGAGTCTGAATGCGGATTGAGGCAAACTATTTGCTGTCTCTCTCTTTTTTTTTGGTTTTGTTTCTTCTTTCTCATGATTCATTCCATTGGTCATAATTCTTCTTTATAACTTGACTATTATGTAGGTTTAATGCAAAAGCATATATAGAACATAAAATCAGAGTCCATACTGTCTAGGGGGGAGGGAAGAGGGGAAGAAAATTTGGAGCTCAAAAACTTGTGGAATTGAGTGTTGTAAACTAAAGATGAAAAATCTAATAAAAAATACTTGGAAAAAAAAATCTTGTTCATCTCCCACTGTTTTTCTTTCTTCAGTGATGGTTGTAGAGAAGGAAGTAGAAATCAGTCCTATTTTAAATAGTGGAAAATTGAGGCACAGAGTGAAAAGGTTATTTATGCAAATTGAATCAGGACATATTCTACCTTAGAAACTAGAACTTAATTCTCATGACCACAGATGTTCACACTAATCAACTGCATGATGCCTATTACGCAGCAAATTCCAAGTATAATTGAGGAAAAGTGGTAGTTTTAGTAACATTTGCTCTACCCACTTCCCAATTGGCAAGGGAAAAAAATGTATACTATACAGTCAAAAAATTTATCAAATCACAGCTCTAAACCTACACAAGAACTTTAGAATCTTAATGAAAATGGAACTACAAACACTGAACCAGTGCTTTATCAGTCTACTGACCTTCCTTACTATTCGATACATTACCACTGCAGCACTAATAAGGAAGAGGGCTAAAAACATCTTAGGAAAAAGATTTCTTCTAGTATATTTGGATAGATTACTTAAAAAAAAACCCAAAATGTTAACTCTCAAAGTCACACACTAAAAGGATTATTAGAATCAGAAATTTTTTAGAAACTCTAAGAGCAAATAACAGTAAAGAGTTTCTTACTTGTAATTCATTAACTCATTTTCAAATAAATTTTTGGTAAGAAATAAAACAGAAAAATTACAGTGAAAGAGCAAAGGTGTTTTGTAGAACAAGATTGTTATGGATTAATGTAGGACCTACAGAACAAGGATTTATTATAAATTTGCATTCACTTCTCACAACAAAATATAATGAGAAAATAATAATAATAGCTCACCTAGATATAGTCGATAAATGCTTGTTTAACCTAATTTGCCCTGGGTAAATCATTCTACCTCTCTGAGCTTTAGTTTCCTCATCTGTAAAATGGGGATAACATTAGCCCCTTCGTCCCAGGGTTGTTGTGAGGATCAGCAGACAACACAAGTGAACTGCTTTACAAACCTTAAAGCATTATCAAAATGCTGCTTATTACTTCATAGTGCTTTAAGGCTTACAAAAGACTTTGTCCATGTCATTCGATCCTCTTAAGAACTCAGGGAAGTAGGTACTATTACTGTCACCATTTTACAGATGAGGAAGCTGAGACGGACAGAGGTCTCTTAAGAGGCCCGTGGTCAATTCCATTCAGCAAACATTTTTAAGCACTTGTAACATGCTGAGGATACAGAGACTACAATGAAATAGTCCTTTCCATCGAGAATCTTGCATTTTACTGGAGGCACAGATAATAGAAAAAGAAAGGTGTTTCGAGAAGGAGAGAGTCCTAACGACAGTGGAAAACAGTAAAGGACCTAGAAGCTGGCTTTAAGTGGCACTCAAGTTGAGCCTTGAAGGAAAGTAGGGGTTCCAAGCAAAGACAGAAGGGAAAGCATTTCAGATACGTCTAGACAAAATTAGTAGTGAAACAACTATAATAAAAGTGAATTACAGTAAAGATGTGAGATGGAATGTCATGTATGGCAAACATTACAAAGTCCAGTCTGGTAAGACTGTAGAGAACGTAAAGGAGAAATGTCAAATCAGTCTGGAAAGAAAAGTTGGAGCCAGATTGTGAATGGCTTTAAAAGACAGAGAGGTTTGTGTTGTATCTTAGAAGCAACAGGAAACCATCAGAACTTTTTGAACAGAGGAGTGACATGGTTGGGGCTGTGATTTAGGAATATCAAATTTGACAGTTCTGTGGATTTGGATTAGAGAACGGAGATGCTGAATGTAGATTGATCAGTTAGGAACCTATTACAGCTGTCCAGGTGAGAGGTGATGAAGATTTGACCTATGGTGGCTATTGTATGAATGGAGAGAAGGCAAGGGCTCAAAAGAGATTGGGGCTTGAGACAGGTTAAGAGAGAAAGAAAGAGAGAAAGAGATACACGTGGTGATGAAACTATGTATGGGAGCTCATGAGATCACCAAGAAAGAGAACATAGCAAGAAAAGACCCAGAATAGCTTGAAAGAGGTGAGACATAGATGTCACACAGCTAGGAAGTGTCTGAAGTGGGGTTTGCACTCAGTGCTTACTAACTGCCAGTCCAGAACCCTGTCCACTACTACATGCTGACTCCAGACAGTATAGAAAGTCTCAGGAAGATCAAGGAGGATGAGAACTGAGAAAACACCACTGAAAAGTAGCAATTATTAAAAATATTCTTAAGTAGCAAAGTTCGAAACACAGAAAGAGAGCCATATTGTTCTTACCTAAATGAAGGAGGAATATATTCTGGAGGCAGTACTGGTGGTAGAGGTTGGCCAGACATAGCCACATCAATTAAGTGCATTGCCAGAATAAATTCTTCTGCTGTTAGTTTTCCATCTTGATCAATATCTGAAAGATTCCTATTGAACAAAACATTAAAAGTGTCCTCATTACAATCTTTTGTTAAAACTCAATGACTTTATTAGTATGACAAAAAAAAACTTTCTCATTTTTGCCTTCAATACAAACAAGTGAGATTAAAACTCAATGTATTTAGGTCTTGCATTTTGAATATTCTCAAGTACTACACCAATATATTTGAAAATATTCCCCATCAAAGGCATTCCTAAAGATTCAAATGTCTTTTCTCCCAGTCATTTTATACCTTAGTTCTTGAAGAAAACAATGTCAGGTTACTGAGAGACAACATGGTATAGTGGACAGATACCTGTACTGGAAGTCAGATCAATCTAGTATAAAATCCTGTCATGGACACTTACCAGATAGGTGGCCATGGGCAGGTCAAACAACCTACATCTCAGTTTCATCATGTGGAAAATGGGGATGGTAACAGCAGCTTACCAACTTCATGGGGCTATTGTAAGGCAAGGGGTGTGTGTGTGTATAACTACCAAAAACTTATTTTACGGAGCTGGATAAAATAATAACAAAATTCATCTGGAAAAACAAGAGGTCTAGAATATCTAGGGTATTAATGAAAAGAAATGCTAGAGAAGGTGGCCTAGCCATACCAGATATTAAATTGTACTATAGAGCAGCAGTCATCAAAACTATGTGGTACTGGCTAAGAAACAGAGTTGTGGATCAGTGGAATAGGACAGGTACACAAGATGGAGAAGACAACAACTATAGCAATCTACTCTTTGATAAACCCAAAGAGGCCAGCTTCTGGGCTAAGAATTCACTATTTCACAAAAACTGCTGGGAAAATTGGAAAATGGCAGGGCAGAAACTGGGCACAGACCAACATCTTACACCATATACCAAAATAAATTCAAAATGGGTTCATGATTTAGGAACAAAGGCTGAAACTATAAGCACTTTGGGAGAGCAAAGAATAGTTTACCTATCAGATTTGTGGAAAAGAAAAGAATTCATGACCCAACAAGAGATAGAGAGCATTAAAAAATGCAAAATGGATAATTCTGATTATGTAAAATCGAAATGTTTTTGTACAAAAAAAGCCAATGCAACAAAGATTAGGACTGAAGCAAAAAAATGGGAGAAAATCTTTACAACTAGTGTCGCTGATAAAGGCCTCATTTCTAAAATATAAAGGGAACTAAGCCAAACATATAGGAATACAAATCATTCCCCAATTGAGAAACGGTCAAAGGATATTGACCATTTCTTCCTCTGAAAACAGGCAGTTTTCAGAGGAAGAAATTAAAGATATCTATAGGCATATGAAAAAATGCCCTAAATCACTAACGATTAGAGAAATGCAAATCAAAACAACTCTTAGGTACCACATCTCTCCTGTCAGATTGGCTAACATGACAAAACAGGAAAATGATAAATGCTGGAGAGGAGGTAGGAAAATTCGAACATCGTTACATTGCTGGTGGAGTTGTAAACTGATCCAGCCATTCTGGAGAGTAATTTGGAACTATGCCCAAAAGGCTATAAAAATGATCATACCCTTTGACCCAGCAATACCACTTCTAAGGTTGTATCCCAAAGGGATCACACAAGTGGGAAAAGGACCCATATGTACAAAAATACTTATAGCGGCTCTTTTTGTGGTAGCTAAGAATTGGAAATCAAAGGGATGCCCATCAATTGGGGAATGGCTGAACAAGCTGTGGTATATGAAGGTAATGGAATACTATTGTGCTATAAAAAATGGGGATGATACGGACTTCATAACAACCTGGAAAAACCCACACGACATAATGGTGAGTGAGAGGAGCAGAGCCAGGAGAACATTATACACAACCACAGATATGTGGATTCTGTGAGGACTAACCCTGACAGACTTTGCTCTTCTCAACAACACAAGGTGCAAGGACAACTCCAAAGGACTCACAATGGAGAATGCTATCTACATCCAGAGAAAGAACTATGAAGTATGAATGCAGATTGAGGCACACTTCATGCTCGCCTTCCCCCCCCCCTTTTTTTTCTCTCTTTTGTTTTTGTTTTCAGGTTGGTTTTTTTTTTGGTTCTGTTTCTTCTTCCCCACGATTCATTCCATTGGTCATAATTCTTCTCCACCATATGACTAGTGTGTAAATTAAATCAATGTGAAGTTACACGTGGAAGTTATATGGGATTCCATGCCGTCTTGGGGAGGGAAGAAAATCTGAAACTCAAAATTATGTAGAACCGTGTGTTTTAAACTAAAAATAAAGAAAAGGGGGGGCTGAGCCAAGATGGCAGCTGGAAGAAGGGACTAGCATGAGCTCCCCGCCGAGTCCCTCCAAAAACCTATAAAAAATGGCTCTGAACCCACAAAAGAGCAGAGGGAAGCAGGGCTCCAGCCCAGGACAGCCTGGATGGTCTCTGGGGGAGGTCTATCCCGCACGAAGCTGGGAGCAGAGGGGAGCAGAGTGGAGTGGAGTGGAGCAGCGCCCAGCGTGAGCGGCGCAGACCAACCAGACCAGGAGCCGGGCAGAGCGTGCCCTAGCGCCCTGAATCAGTGAGTTGCAGCAGTTACCAGACTTCTCAACCCGCAAACACCAAAGACAACAGATCCCAAAAAGAAATCTCCTAGGAATATTGTCACCAAATTCCAGAGCTCCCAGATCAAGGAGAAAATACTGCAAGCAGCCAGAAAGAAACAATTTGAGTATTATGGAAACACAATCAGGATAATCAAAGATCTAGCAGCTTCTACATTAAGAGATCAAAGGGCTTGGAATTCAATACTCTGGAGGTCAATAGAGCTAGGATTAAAACCAAGAATCACCTACCCAGCAAAACTGAGTATCATGCTTCAAGGCAAAATATGGACTTTCAATAAAATAGAGGACTTCCAAGCTTTCTCAGTGAAAAGACTAGAGCTGAATAGAAAATGTGACTTTCAAACACAAGAATTAGGAGAAGCATGAAAAGGTAATCAAGAAAAAGAACAAGAAAAAGAAATTGCAAGGGATTTACTAAAGTTGAACTGTTTTGTTTACATTCCTACGTGGAAA
This sequence comes from Trichosurus vulpecula, assembly GCF_011100635.1. Lineage (NCBI taxonomy): Eukaryota > Metazoa > Chordata > Mammalia > Diprotodontia > Phalangeridae > Trichosurus > Trichosurus vulpecula. The sequence continues at coordinate 368,003,490 of NC_050574.1, read as the reverse complement.
GATGATGTGTATGGTTCATGAAACCTCAGTATTAGGATAGCTGAAGGGAATATGCATATATATATATATATATATATATATTATATGTTTATGTATATATATATATGTATAAGTGAATGTGTATGTATGTATATATGTATGTGTATATATATATATATATATATATAGAGAGAGAGAGAGAGAGAGAGAGAGAGAGAGAGAGAGGGAGGGCACAGGGTGAGTTGAAGATGAAGGGAAGATATCTAAAAGAAATAAAATCAAATTAAGGGATGAGAGAGGAATATATTGAGAGAGGGAGATAGGGAGAGATAGAATGGGGTAAATTATCTCGCATAAAAGTGGCAAGAAAAAGCAGTTCTGTAGGAAGAGAAGGGAAGGCAGGTGAGTGGGGAATGAGTGAATCTTGCTCTCATCAGATTTGACCTGAGGAGGGAATACCATACATACTCAATTGGGTATCTTACCCCACAGGAAAGAAGAAGGAAGAAGACAAAAAAAGGGGGGGATGATAGAAGGGAGGGCAGATGGGGGTGGAGGTAATCAAAAACAAACACCTTCGAGAGGGGACAGGGTCAAGGGAGAAAATTCAATAAAGGGGGATAGGTTAGGAAGGAGCAAAATATAGTTAGTCTCTCACAACATGAGTATTGTGGAAGGGTTATACATAATGATACGCATGTGGCCTATGTTGAATTGCTTGACTTCTTAGGGAGGGTGGGTGGGAAGGGAAGAGGGGAGAGAATTTGGAAACTCAAAGTTTTAAAAACAGATGTTCAAAAACAAAAAAAAAAGTTTTCGCATGCAACTAGAAAATAAAATACACAGGCAATGGGGCGTAGAAATTTATCTTGCCCTACAAGAGAAGAAGGGAAAGGGGGATGGGAGGGGAGTGGGGTGACAGAAGGGAGGGCTGACTGGGGAACAGGGCAACCAGAATATACGCCATCTTGGAGTGGGGGGGGAGGGTAGAAATGGGGAGAAAATTTGTAACTCAAACTCTTGTGAAAATCAATGCTGAAAACTAAATATATTAAATAAATAAAAAAAATAAAGAAAAAAGAACTGTCAAAAAAAAAGAGGCAATAGGAAGCCACTGGAGTTGGCAGAAGAGAGTCAGATGGTCAGATCCGTGTTTAAGAAAAATTACTTTGGAAGCAGTGTGTAGAATGGATGGTAGTGGTGAGGGACTTAGATGCAAGGAGATTAAGTAAAAGATTATTGCAATAACCAAGGAAAAAGCTCATGGGGGTCTGAACTAAGATGGTAGCTACATCAATGGAGAGAAGAGGTTGAATTTGAGAGATGCTGTAAACGTAGAAACATCAAGATTTGACAACTAATTGGATATGTGAGGCGAGAAGCTCAGGATAATGGCAAGATTAGAAACCTGAGAGACTAGAAGGATGGTGATCCTTCTGACAGAAATAGGGAAGATGGGAGAGGGGAGAAATACAATGAGTTCAATTTTAGACATGTTCAGTTTAAGACATTTCCAGGATATTCAGTTTGAAATGTCTAAAGGAAACTAATGCTGCCTTTATATCTTCTAGGCTCATTAAGGATGAATATAAATATTGGATGTGGTTCAAATCTTCTAGTAACATACCTACTTGCTGATTCATGAACAGAGAGTCACATATAGAGTTATTAGTAGTTAATGTTTATAGTTAGCTTAAAAATTGTATGATTCTAGGTATAGTTAGCCCCTTTTTCTGTTATTTTGCCGCAGTTACTCCAAAAACAGAAGGGTCATACAATCATAAAATTAGAGATTTAGATAATTTTAGAGGTGGAAGAGATTTCAGGTCAAACAGTTTCATTCCCCCTCGTTTTATTTTTAAAACATTTAGTCTTATTCATTTCTGAAAATGATCTCTTCTCCTCCCAAGCCCAGTGAGCTCTTTAACAACAACCAAAACACAGTTCAGCAAAACTAACAGAAACAACTATGTCTGACTGTACTGACTACATACAAAATATCCCACATCCGTAGTCCCATTTCTATAATAAAGTAAAAGTGGTGCATTTTTTTAATTCTTTTCCAGGTCCAAGCTCAGCTACTGTCATACTCACACAGCACTCAGTTTCATTTTTTTTTACATGTACATTGTCATCATGTATGTTTTCCTCTGAATCGATTCACATAACTTTCCCCATATTTCTCTGAATTCAACCAATCCACTGGTTCTCAAAAGTTACTAAAACATTCCATTATACTACTGTTCTATAATTTGTTTAACCATTCCTCAATTGATGGCCATCTACTTTTGCCTCCAGGTCTTTCTAACTATGAACATTTTGGTGTATATGTTACCCTTCTGCCTCTGAATCTTTAAGGTATATGCCAAGCCATGAGATTTCTGAGTCAAAGGGTATAGATCTTTACTTTTTTTTTTTTTTTTTTGCATAGTTCCAAATTGCTTTACAGGACAGCTATTCCAATTCATACTTCCACCAATAGTGTCAGAGTACATGTCTTCCTATAGCTCCTCCAACATAGGCTATTTCTGTCTTTTGTCATCATTGTTTGTTGATTTTCATCTCTCATTATGGATGATTTGGAGCATTCTTTCATATAGTCATTAACATTTGCAAGGCTTCTTTTGAGAAGTGTTTGTTCTCATCCTTTGACATTTATCTATTGGTGAATGACTTGTTCTTTCAAGCCTCTCCTGCTGCTCAGCCCAGCATACTGTTCACTATGCCAAAGTCCTTTCTCAGGAACCTAGAAAAAGGTATGTAGCAAGTGGGTTACCTGTACAGGATTTATATATGGAAGGGGATGAACAAGAATCACACAGGATGAATGATTCCTTTTGCCATTGGAAGGCTGATCCACTATGATCAGAACATGGATTCTCTAAAATTATATTTATAATGTCATCACCATTTGTTAATTTTTAGAAGTAAAATTTCACAATGACTACAAACAGATTGATTACTACAATAAAGCAACTTTCCACTGCACTTCCAAGGATCTAAATGACAAAACACTGAAGAATGACGCATAGCAAATGCCAGGTTTACAGTAATGGGTGACTAAGATTCAAACAAGGGGAATGCTATATTGAGACACTGAACTATCTCCATGCCATAATTCAAGAACACTTTTGCTTCACTCTCCAGCTGCTTCTGGAACCCCAAATTGATTTTAAAATCACATTAGGTTTTTATTATATGCAAACTTTGTAGTTAATTTGTCCCCAAGTACCCATTGTAAAGTGAGACAGAACCATTTATGAAAAGGCGTGCCGTTGCCTTCTTTCCCCAAATACCTTCTGGTTCTAACATTGGCACTGCTTTAGCTAAGGCAGGTAAGTAAGCAAGAAAGGAACAAGCCTTCCCCGCATGACTGATATATATTTTAAAATTATATTTGCTAGAATGATACATAATATTCTTATCTCTCTCTAGAATAGAGGCAAGAATGTTGGAATATAACTCTAAAAGCATACCCCTACAAAGCCTGGATGGGGCCTGGGCTTCAGTAGCTCTCAACAGCAAGCTCAGAGTCCCCATATACGTAAATAAGTAGCCCAGGCTTCTGAGGCTTGGGTATATGATGGCTATAATGTGACTAATAACAGGTGCCTTTAGTTTTCTACCATTCATACCAGCAAGAAGCAGGTGACTAGAGTTTGACACAAAATAGAAGAAACCAAATTAATGTCCACTTTAGGAAATAAACACAGGATATATATAAATGACCTATTCAGCACATAAGCTCATATGATAGATTCTATTTCCACGTACAAGTCACTACAGGACCTATGTATTTCAATCATCCCCAACACTGAAATCTCACTGGTTAACATCCACTTGAAAAACAAGATAATGATAAGAAACCAAAAACAGTATTTGAATTTCAGCACGTTCAATCTCTATCTAAACCTAACAAAAAGTTAATCTAAAATAGTTGTGAGATCAACTATGTCTGGGAATAAAAACGCTTTTAATTTCTTACCATATTGTAGCCAGCTGAGTCTGTGGTAAACTTGATTGCATAAGAATAGTTCTTGCCTGGGGACCTAACAGATACCAGGAAAAAGTTAACAGGATGAATCAATAGTTATTCACATTAGGCAAAAATCAGTGCTCTGCATATTGATACCGTTTAGTCTCATTTGAACCAATTATAATGATTTTAGTACTATGAAACAGAACAGAAAAGAAGTCAAGTATCAGTAAAATGGAATAAGTGACTACCAAAGAAGAATGGACATATCAGTTTTAAAAGTTTAGAATTTAAAAATTTAACCTATCTCTTTCTTGGTCAAAACTCTGACGTCCTATTATCTACATATAGTCTTCTATTATTCCATCTATCCCTATACTTTAGTCCTCCTAAACCTATTCTTTAGCTTGATCAAGATCACAACCCTAGAGATAACCAACTCAACTCCAGACTGTTTTCCTTTCTCAAATTCTTTGGCCTCTTGTCCTATTAATACTCATCCCTTGCCAAACCCCAGCCCTGTATTACAACCATCTGTCTCATCCACTCCTACCGCTGAAAAATAGAAATTAAAATCACACAACCACACTGAATGGTACACCATAAATTTGTCATCCCATTTCAACTGGGCCCTCCCTACAGCTAGACGATCCTAATATTTCTGATTACCTACTTCAGAACCACAGAAGCTACTTCAATCCTTTTCTTTCATCAAGATTCCCACACTTCCCCATCTCCACACCTGTCAGGTGACTACATCCCTCTTACTTTACTGGGAAAAGTTAGGCCATTCTTCTTTCCCCGTTCATCTCAAAATTTCTTGACATCATTCACTCCTCTCTCTTCCTTTCCCTCCAGCCTCTTCTACTAGGAAGGCCCTTCTCCTTGTCATAGTCAACCCCTCCGTACATGCTCCTGGTGCCATTCCTTTTCATCTTTTCCAACAGAGTATCCACTCTCTCTAATCTTTCCTACCTGCTTCACCATTGCCTTCAGATACGCCCATGTCTTCCCATCTTTAAAAAACCCTCCCTAGACCTGACCATTCTCTCAAGCCATCATCCTCTCCCTCTCCTCTATTTCTCGGACAAATGTCTAATATTTTGTTATTTGGCTTTTAAGCTCTTTGCCTAATTCAAACTTTTCTTTCCAAAGTTGTCAATGATCTCTTAACTACTAAATCTAATGGTCTTTTCTTAGTCCTCATTCTTCTTGACCCATCTGCTTCATTTTCCATGTTGACCATCCTACGCTCCTGGATACTTTCTCCCTTCTGGGTTTTCATGATTCTCCTCTCTCCTGGTTATTCGACCTGTCTTGACCATTCTTTCTCCAATCTCCTTTGCTGGCTCATTGTCATTATCCCTTAGGGCCCAAGTTTCTTTCCTGAGCCCTTTTTTCTCTCTCTCTTACAGGCTTCATCAGCTACCAAATACTTAACTATCATCTCTATGCAGATGTCTATACATCTTACTCCAATATCTCCTCTGAACTTCAGTCCCATAACATCTGGGTATTTCATACTGGATTTCCCAGAGGTATCTCAAACTCACCATGTGGAAAAAAAAAAAAAAGAACTCACTACCTTTGCATGGAAACCCCTATTCCAAATTTATTTCTGTTGAAGACACTATCATCCTTCTAATCTCTCACATACTCAACTCCTCACTTTCCTTCATCCCAAATATCCAAGCAGTGGCAAAATTTCACCATTTCTACCTCAACAATATCCCCCTATCTGAATACTTCTTTCTACTCAAATAACCACCACAATAGTTCAGGCCTGCAACACCACTTTCCTGGAAAAATGCAATGGCCTCCTACTGGTCTCCCTGCCTCAAGTCTTTCCCATTCCAATCCATTTGATATGTTGCTATGAAGCTGATTTCCCTTAAGTTCAGATCTTGCCACATCACTCTACTGCAATGGTTTCCCTATTGATTCCCCTACAGAAGTCTCTGTCCATGCTAATCAAATTCTCTACACAGCTGCCAAAGAGATTTTCCTTAAGTACAGCTTAAGTATACATAACCATCTTACTTGATAAACTACAGTGATTTCCTATTGCCTCTGGGACCAAATATAACCTCTGTTTTGTTTTTAAAGTCCTTAACAACCAGCCCCAACCGGTCTAACTTCCCTGTACCCTTTCTGAACGTGGGATCCATCCAGACTGACCTTCTTTCTGTTTTTTGAGACACACAATCTCCCATCTCCATGTTTCTGCACTTGTTATCACCCATGCCTGAAATAATCTCTCACTTCTTTTGAGAAATCAGCTCAGGCACCATCATGTACACGAAGCCTTTCCCTATATTCTCTCATATTTATTCCATAAACATTTGTATGTGTTTATGTGTTACACACATATACATATGTGTATATATGTATGTGTATAAATATGCATAAATACATATACCATATATATATGTATATGTATATGTATATGTATATGTATATGTATATGTATATGTATATGTATGAATACACACAGAGACATATATACGTTGTTTCCCTAATTAGAATGACTTCAGGCATTGTTTCATTCTTGGTATTTGTATCCCCACTAGATGTCATATAATAAGCACTTAATAAATGCTTGATTTAGCCAAAATTTGATGATTTATAGTGATAACAGATAATTGATCTAGATACTCAGAAATCCCTTATGTACAAAATTAAGGTTTCTTTCCTCTAGTGTGCTTGTAAGAGATTAATAGCCAGCTCTCAAATAGCACACAGTTTTTAAGAACTTCAGTCCTTACTAGTTATTAATTTGCTGGCTCTTCTTAACTATTCACTGAAATTACAGGGTTGTTGTTTTTTCCCTAGAGCAAAGTAAATGTAAGTTTGTATGCATAAGTAGATCGGTATCAATGCATTGGAGGAAGAATTGAAGTAAGAAAACCTCTTAGGAGTCTATGAGAGATTGGTCCAGTGATTTGGGAGAACAAGTTGGAAGTATATCCGAAGGGTTATATAACTTTGCAAACCCTTTGACCCAGCAATAGTACTACTAAGTCTGTGCCCCAAAGAGATTTTTTTTAAAGGCAATGGGACTATACATATAAAATATTTATAGCAGATTTTTTTTTGTGGTGGCAAAGCATTGGAAATTGAGGGGATGGCCATTAATTGGGGAATGGTTGAATAAATTATATGACTGTGATGGAATACTATTGTGCTGTAAGAAATGACAAACACAGATGGTTTCAGAAAAATCTGGGAAGACCGATGCTAATGCAAAGTGAAGCCAGCAGAATTAGGAGATCATCGTACATAGTGATACAATAATACAACAATAATCCACAATTCCAAAAGACCCATGATGAAAAATGCTATCCACTTTCAGAGAAAGAACTGCTGAACTTTTCAGTGCAGATTGAAATACATTTCCTTTCACTTTCTTTGTTTTTCTTTATTTTTGTTCTTTCTTCCATAACATGACTTATGTGGAAATACATTTTGCATAACTTTACAGGTATAATGGGTATTATATTTCTTGATTCTCAATATGGGAAGGAGGGGCTCAGGAAGAGAGAGAATTCAGAACTGAAAAAAAGGACTCCTACCGCAATAGTACAAATGGGTGAATGCACTAGGGGGTTGTGTCACCAGAAAGAAAGAAAAGAGGTCAGAGATGAAACATATTGTGGAGGTAGGATATGAAAGGACTTGGTAGCTTATGAGATCTACAAAGGCAAAGGAAAAAGTCAAAACAGAATATTCTGAATATGGGCTACAGCATGAACTCACGCTACTGACAAAAATAATGAAGGAAGTTTAAGAGTATGCTTTAAGGGAAACCTAATAAGCTCAATTTTTGATGTTCTGAGCTTGAGATACATCCACGTAGAAAATGGCCTATAAGCAGTTCGTGCTTTGGGTATGGGGCTCAGGAACAAGATCAGAGCTAGATATCTAGATTTGAGAGCCATCTGCCTAAAGATGACAGGCAAAGCTATGGAAATGATTTAGACTTCAAATGTAAAGAGCTTAAAGGATCAGAAAAAGGATGAGAAGACAACAAAGCAGAACAAGAAGGAGCCATGAAATAATTGTTAAGAAGAGAACTAAGGAGAAGATAGGGTCTCAAATAGGAAGGGATGTTCAAAAGTCTCATGGCTGAAAAGGATGAGGACTAAAAAAGGCCACTGGATTTGATGATTAAGACTAATTGAATAGGACTGCCACTGACATATTGTAAAGTCAGAAGGAGACAAATACATATACTTTGCTTTAGGAAAAAGAACCCATAAGAAATAGCTAGCAAAAGCTAGGAAATTAATGACTCCTAAGGACTAAAGTTCTTATAAAAATTTTTCCTCTTCTTGAGAACATGTTAAATTATTTAATACTAGTTAAGAAACAACTAAATATGTTTTCATTGGAACACAAGATTTTTGGATTTAGAACTGGGATTCCTTAGAGTTCATTCAAATAAAAATACCTCAATTTATTAATGAGGAAACTGAGGCTCTGGGGGATTAAATGACTGGTCTAAGGTCATACAAATATTAAATGGTAGATTTCAGATTTTACCCTAAGTTCTCTGATGTCCACATTCAATACTTTTTCAGTGAACCATTCTGCTTTTCCATTTTTAAAAATCTATTTCCTTTATATTTAATTTCATAATTAGATAATTCTTTTTTTCTCTAAGCATTTTTATAACTGGTAAAAATTTACTTTAAAAATATATTAATAGTATACTTTAAAAGGTTTCTCAGTAGTACTGGAATCCTCCTGTAATCAAAATGAGATCACGAGTATACGTAAAGGCATTTGGAAAACTTTAATAAAGTTTTCAAAACCTTAAAAAAAAAGTTTCCTAAAAGAAAAAAAAGGAAAATATACTACAGCTATTATTATAATTCTCACTTCCTCCACTCCCAAAGAATAGAGCTTTTCCCATGGAAAGCCTATTATAGGATACAGAAGCAAATTAGCTAGGCATTCCCAGTAGATAAACAGAAATGAGGTAGAAAGAGAAGGAAAGAATTCTTCAACAATAGGCAGATTAAGAACAGTACTTTAGCAAAGTTGTTTTGTTTTTTTTAACTCTGCTACAAGTTTTTAAACAGAAAATTTAGTGTTTCCATGATAGAGCAAAGGATGAAACTTAAAAACAGACCGCATTTTTCAAAATTAATTTTCATATATTAACCATCTGAATACCTGTTAGATGTCCACTCATTGTTTTGTCGTGGCTATTGAAGAGTTGCCTATATTTCAGTCTTGATGACTGAGGGACAGCCCATTCTGCCACAGGAGAGGCACTGAAAGAATAATTTGAAAAGATAAGAATTAGCAGCAAGAATTTGTCTATGATTTCCATTTGCTTAAACTGCCTTAAAAAAAAGGCAGTAATTTTCATTTGTTATTTATTCTCATGTCTATTAATTTTCTATTCCAATATGCATATTTACCAAAAGAGATAATCTATTCACTTTTAACATAGACATAAATTCAGTCCAAATGGCCATTCCACCTTATGGATTCTATTTACTATATGCTGAAGGCTAGTCAAAAAGGATAGAAAATTGCTAAAAAGAAAAAGTAATGATATATGATGGTTCTTAATCCTATAACATTTCTGTCACTCTAAGGTAAGGAGTGTCAACCTCTGAAGGCACTTAAGTCTTAATTTTTCACACACCAAAAATAAAAACACATTTCTTATCAAAGTGAAATGATAAGATGCTGTCATTCTAAGAGGTTTAAATTCCAACCAAGGGATACAGAGTGGATCTCAGACGTCACTGCTATAGAGAACTCTGGGTAAGGAAACTCCCTCTACCAAGGTAGATCAGCCCCTTCTCTGCAACGTAACGAGTCTTAGAGAGTTGCCTAGTGCACTGAGAGGTTAATCGACTTGCCCAGGATGTGTCAGAGGCAGGGCATTCTGGCTTCAAGATTGGCTCTAAGGAGCATGGAAGACCTTTACAGATGAAGAACCAAAGAACCTAATAGTCATAAGGCAAATCAATGGCACAAAAAAAGATGGATGGCAACCCAATGATGACCATTCTCTTGCCAGTATGTCTTGGTGCAGACCTAAAGAAAATCCCTTTCCAGGACTCAATTTGGACCTAGATCTATTTAGAGATTGGTTACTTAATGATACTACCCACAAAATGTCAAATTAGTTTTGATAGTGACACTTTGGTATTAGGAGCTGAACAAAGACTACCAAGAAAAGCAATCTAAAGTAACCTTTTATTTAAGAATAATGATGACATCACTGTAGATGTGGGTTATAATTAGTACATCATCAATATATTTTCTCTTCATTCTACTGTTAATGGCTTATTTCCATGTTACTTTGCAAAAGTTAAAACAACCAGAAGCTTAGCCTATCAATTTTAAATTCTGTTCTCCATTTTAGATTTTTACATACAACAACAAATATCCTAGCAGCTGAAAAATGTCTTTCTAAATTCAACAGCTCCAAATTACAAATAAGTAACAGATATTTTTTCTAATGTAACTATAAAATGCCTTATAATAGTTACTATAAGGCTTTCCCACAAACATAAATTCATTCATATTAAATAATTAATTTCTGAAAAGGTGACAAAAATTTACAATAATCTCTTTAAATGGGGGAAAAACTTACACGGAAGACTCCAACTGTGAATTCTGCTGCAATAATTCCCTCATTTTAAATAAGTTAATATTCTGCTAATTTATACTCTTACTTTCTTATCAGAAGTTAATTTATCTTACTACTGCACTAACAGAGTAGAGGGAGTGTTATGTATGAATAAGGCCCCAGATTATACTTATCAAGTCAAGTGCTGTTCTGCAGGCTTTGTAAGACATAACTTTTCTAAACTAGTCACAAATTATGAATATTTATTATGGAATTTAAATTATTAGTATCAAAAAAATGACATCTTAAGGTGAGCTAGTTTTAACTGCCCTAATATTTGGTACTGTCATTTACATAACAAAAATCCCTCTAGATTTCGAAGACCCCTGGGCACGGGATAGAAACTGACTACACTTTGTAAAGCTTCAAAGAACTAGAACCATAAATTAACTGAAAATCTAGAAATATAATCACTATTTAGAAAGAAAAGGCAGCAAACAAAAACAAAAACTCACATCAAAGATTCAATTTAAAAAAAAAAAACCAACTTCCAAGTTAGTTCATAGGGTTAGAACACATTGTGCCCAAATTCTTACATCTACTAGCGTATAAACATAAAATAACAAGATAGATTTTCTTGTGTGGCTTTCACCATCATTACTTAACAGGCACACACCATAAATCAATGGCACTATGCAACTTGTGCAAAGTTCTTCAAAACTTTTTTTTTAATTATGTTCAACAGATTCTTCTGTAGAAGAACAGAAGGCAAATGAACCAAACCATTTTATAAATATTTTTTAATTAAAAAAGAGTTTCTGGTTCACAATCAACCAGAAAAGTAAACTAAGTCGAGCATTCCTTTTAATGTTTCCATTGAATGAGATTTTGCCACCTAACGATGCAAAAAATCTATGAGAAAATTCTGAGGAATGCTTAAAAAACAAAATCCTCTATAGTATTTGCTAGCATCTTCATAAGGAAATCTCATTCTCTACTTTAAAAGTCTAATTCTAGGTTGGTAAATTTATTTTCTCCAACTTAAGGCTGTATTATTTTACTTTTTACCACTATGTTTTCATTCAACTCCTAAAAAAATGGTTCTTAACCTAAAGCCTCCAAACCTTTTAAAAGTATGTATTTTGATAACGATATTTAAATGTCACTGGATTCCTTTGTAATCCTATGTATTTTATTTTATGCATTTAAAAACATTCTTAGTAGTGCATAGGCTTAACCAGACCACCAAATGAGTCCATGACACAAAAATGGTTAAGTCTGTCCTGGAAGATGGACAGCATACAAAACCTTTCTTTAATGGGAATATCATTGTAGGTGATATATGTAATGAATGAAGAAATACTATGCTGTTAGGAAAAACATATTTTGTAATCAAAGCACACAAGAAATAATAAAGCCTATTTTTCAATTCTCAGCATGAGCCAACATTTATAGAACACCAATAATATTTGGCTTAGTTACAGAAATCATGTGGTAAGGAAGTAATAAAGACTGTTAGCTCATTTTAAAATGCAGGCATTAAATAGTTAATGAATTTATTTAATTAGGCTACACATTAGCACAATCAAAAGGCAAACAAACTTACCTAGCCACATCAAATGATTGTGCCTTCTGTAGTTTTGTATTTAACTGTGAACCTGGACCAGATCTACTAAAAGAAGAACTCTTTGGCAACGTGGCTGCAATAAGAAATACATTGTAGGTGATTTTCCTTAGGTAGTCATGGAATGTTTTTAATTCATAGGAAAATTAAACTCTGCAATCTTCAAATACAAACCAGAAATCAATCATTCTTCATCCCCCTTCCACAGAACACCCTTAAAGACACAAGCAAGCTGACTAAATTCCTTCCACTTTCTCTCCTTACTTGCTCAACCCTTGTAATTCCTGATTTAGAACTAAAGAAGCCCTGAAACAACGATCCTTCCTTCCATGGAAAGTGCTGCTACCTTAATCATACAGACTAACATTATTCAATTTAGTTATAGAATTATTTGACGGCTTAAAGAAAAACATAGGCCAGTACTTTATTGACTGAAAGCATATGAAGCAGAAGTTAGTTATGCAATTCCTCTACATACATGCGCAATTAGTGTATGATACAAATGAGTTTTAGCTCATATTCACATAGACTGGTTTGCTTTGTATAGAAAAATGTTCCATTTCTTATCTACAAACTGCACACCCCAAACCTATCAGCTGTTTTTAAAATGTGTGGCATTGGTTTCCAGGCAGAAAATTTGCAAACCCATAATCACTACTGGAAAAACAAGTGAAAAGGAATGCCTTATTGATGTTAATTCAGTAACAATACCTTCATACAGTAAAGTCAAACGAACAACCATTTCATAAACACCTACTATGATCCAAGTACTGTATGAAGTACTAAGGATACAAAGAAAGACAAAAGACAGTGCCTGTTCTCAAGGAGCTCATGGTCTAATGGGAGAGACAACATGCAAATAACTATGTACCAAAAATTTGTACACAGGTAAGTCACCCCAGAGGGAAGGAGTTCAAATTAAGGAGGACTGCTTTTGTGAGGCTTTGGCTGAGCCCTGAAGGAAAACAGGGAAGCCACCAGGAAAAGCAGGAGATGACAATGAAGTGGGAAGAGTGTTCTAGCCAGTTAAAATGCTCCCCATTCGGAGGTGGAGTACAGTGTGCAAGGAGCAGCAAGGAAGCCAGTATCACTGGATCACATAATACATGGCAGGGAATAAAGTATAAGTGACTGGAAAGGTAGGATGGGGCCAGGCTAAAAAGAGCTCTGAAAGCCAGAGGACTTTATATTTAATCCTGGAGTTATGTTAACTATTTAGCTGTAATTTAGGGGAACATCAAGACCAATTTGGTAAAATCAAACATGACCATATAATACCTATACCTAGTTCCAAAAATTCAAGTGAATCATTAACATGAATTTAGCAATACGACTTGGTATATCATGACACTTTTGCATTCATGCAGGCACACCTATAATCACTTGTTTCAACATATCTACATTAACAGATTCATATACTAATGTGCTGTTGGATTCAACGTGCGCACGCACACACACACACACACACACACACAGAGTACATGTGTAAGTATACATGAATTTAAGAAAGAAAAAAAGATTCTCAGGATCAAAGCTCCAAAACGAAATAAACAAATTTGAGATTATTTCAGTTTACATATCCATTTAAGTATTTAAGTGTATACCACTATATTAAATTTCTTTACTTATATTTCCATCATAGAAAAATACTTTCAGTGGAGAAATACAACATTTCTCCTACATATGCTTTCTCATCTGTGGGCTGTTTAGTTTGTCAGTGACAAGGTGAATCCTTCTTAAAGTATAATAAGAGCATTTGAAAAAAAATGAATAAACCTTTGGATAAAATATGATAATATATTTAGTTTTGTACATCTTAAAATACTATATATATATATGTGTGTATATATATGTGTATATAATGTATACATACGAGCTATTGTTACTGTCAATAACAATAAAAGCTTCAATTCATGACTTAACTGTTTACCAAGTCATTGCAGGAAATTTGTTTTCAGGGCTATTAACATTTGGTTCATATCTGTTGATAATGGTACCCAGCTGCAATTTGCTCTCACAAACTTGCACCTCTCTGGCATATTATGTTTTACCTGTTTTGTTTTGAATCTGCTAAAGGAAGAAATTAATGAATTAACACATTATTTCTCTCTGGACCCAAATATAACTAAATTATAATCAAGAGAGGCAGTGTTACTTAGTAGATGGAGAGCTGGCCCAGGAACCAGGAAGACCTGGGTTCAAGTCTACCCTCCAACACATACTGGCTGTATGACCCTAGGCAAATCACTTAACCTCTTGCTGATGTAGGCAAAGCTCTAAGGCAGAAAACATGCCTATAGTCAGTAGTGGAGAGAGGGAGGGAGGCAAGTCCTCCCTCCAGTAGAAACACAGGTTTATGCCTTAACTCCTAAAAAACAAGTAGCACTGAAATTTTAACAGAAAAAACATTTGATATGAGGAAATATTATAAAAGTTATGAAAAATGGGGCTTAGGTTATAATAGGTTGCATACCAGGATGAGCAAAAGCAGGCAAAGGTTGTATGACAGAAGGAGTGCCATTAGCCAGGGGAGGAACTGCTGTTGTAGGAACAGAAGATACAAGAGGTGGGGACATTCCTACTACTGGAATAGATGCCATTGGTACTGGAGCAACAGCTGTGAGAGACGGCATGCTGGCAATGCCTCCTATACCTAAGGAGCAAAAGAGATTTAAAATAAATCCAGGTGAGCCATTTACAACACAAGAATCCATTAGGATAAGCATAAAAGGCTTTTTTCCTATTGTAACACGTCAAATTTAGGTTTCATATATATACTAAAATTACCAACATGATTATTTGTTAAAAGCTGTTCAGTTCAACAACAAAACTTCAACATTCTCAACAGCAACTATGGGCAAGGTTTTGGGAATACAAAGACAAAAATGGCATAGAAGTCTTCACTTCACGGGGCTTATATTCTCCTTGGTGGATGGTGGATGAGATTTGTTCACGTAAGTCAAAAATACATTTAGGAAGGATGTGGAATGATTGGGACAAAGGATATTTGAGAAGGGAGAAAATACTTTCAGTTGCAGGAGATGAGGAGGGGGAAAGCAGGGAAGGCCGCATGGAAGAGTTAGCAAAGGTAACTAAGCCTTGAAGAAGCTAAGGATTCTGAAAGGCAGGGAAAAAAAAATGGGCACATTCCAGGCTTCAGGCCAGGACAGCAATATGAAGGTACTGAATCTGAAGACAGCATGTCATTGAAGAGGAACAGTCCAGTTAGCAAGGAATGTAGGGCACGTCGCAAGGAGCATTAATTCCCTGTCCCACTCCCCACAACACATGTTTTAAAACCCTTTTCTCCCCAAGCCTCCAAGGGCATTCCCTCCCCTCCCACTCTCATCCAAAGTACTCACCTCATACTTGACCAAAAACCCCCAAACCTACCCACTAAAAATTCTCTCCTCTCCCTTCCTCTTGACATTATTCTCCAACATTTCCTCCTTCATTCCAGTATCAAATGAAGAGGGGACCCTTCTCTTCACCAGGGTCAATCCTTTTATATACACCCCTGAACCCATCCTCTTCTGTTTTCTGAAGCCAGTGCCTGTACTATTACATTCTTCCCTTCTCTTTAACCTCTAAACCCTCATTATTTTCCCTGACCTCAAAAGACCCTCACTAGATCCCAAGAGTCCTAAGCATCATACTATATCTCTTCATCCTTTCTTAGCCACATTCCTTGAAAAAACACTCTTAGGTATATGCCCACTTCCTCTCCTTTTCACCACCATCCCCTAAACCTGGTTTCAGATCTCATCACTCATCCTAAACTGTGTTCTTTATTTACCAATGGTCTCCTAATCCCCAAATCTAATGGCCTTTCCTCAATCCTCATCCTTGGTTTCTCAGATGCATTTGACCCTGTTGGTCATCTTTTTCTCTTGGTCACCTTTTTTCTCTCCATACTGGCCTGACCACTCCTCCCCATTTCCTTTACTGATTCATTATTCATGTCACATCCACTAACTATGGGTATAGCCTAGGCTCTGTCCTGGGGGCCTCTTCTTTCTCTAGATACTCTCTCCCTCTGGGGCTTTGGCAGTTCAAAATGAGTTCAATTATCATCTCCATGCAGATGACTCAAAGGACCCAGCCCCAGCTTCTCTTCTAAGCTGTTGTCACTCTACCCCTCTCTCTCCTCTGTCTTGCACGTCCAAAGCTTCTCATCCTTAAAATGATTTCCAATCCCTCTGCCCTCAGTTCTCTAGCAGACCATCATGCTGTCCTTACTATGTTTTCTTCCTGATCCCTCAGTGAACCAGTTAGACTCCATATTGACTTCTCAGAGTCATGTGCCTGCTTATCCTATTGACCATCTCACCTGGTCGAGCCTCAGCCTGTATTAAATCCACAATCCACTGCATACATGTACATTTCTACTCATACTATTTAATGAAAACGGAGAAAATCACTTAAGTCATGCTAAGTCCAATACAAATTTATGTTACATAAACTCAACTGGGTCCTCCCTCTCTCAAGACAATTCTTTTATAGCTTCCTAATCAATTCACTGTCCTGCTTACCACAGTGGCTTTTCCAAAACTTTTCATTCCTCCCCAAACTACCCATGCCACCCCCCTCCTGAAACCCCATCCCTTGGTTCAGGACCTTTCCTCATATTTCACTGAAAAAGTTAGAGCTTTTTGCTCCTTCTTCTCCCTCCTCCTCAGGTCACCTCACTCAGATGCTTTCAATCACCATGTCCCTGTCATACATGAGGAGGTGGTTCCTCTTGCCAAAGCTAACTCCTCTACATATACAAATGATCCAGTCTTTTCTAACAGATTGCCCCTTCTATTACCCCTACTTTCTCACTAACCTTCATTCTGCCTATTGGCTACTTCCCAACTGCCTATAAACACACCAATGTCTTCCCAAGCCTCAAAAAGATCCTTATTTGCTGCTTCCATCCCCTGTCCTCTCTTTTGTGGCACGTACATTCCTCCTCTCTTCTGAACTCTCTGCAGTCTGGTTTCTGACTTCATCATTCAACTTACACTGCTCTCTCCAAAGTTATCAATGATTTCTCCATTGCCAAATCTGACGACCTTTTCTAGGTCGTCATCTCTGGGTGCTCTGCAGCCTTTTACATCACTAATCACTTTCTTCTCCTTGATCCTCTTTTCTCTAGATTTTTATCTGACGGTCCCTCAGTCTCCTCCGAGGAATCATCATCCATCATAACTGTAGGTCAGGTATGTGTCCTGCCATATCTCTCCCCATTCTGTTCAGGGCTGCCTTCTCTTCACAGTGGACACTACCTAGGATTTCATCAGGTACCACAGATTCCATTTCACTTCTATGCAGATGATTCTCAAACCTACTCATTCAAAGGGCATCACTATTCTCCCAGTCACCCTGCCATCTCAGTAACATCCTCAACTACTCACTCCCTATATCCAATGTGTTACCAAGTTCTGTACATTTCACCTCCATAACATTTTGTATGCTATTCCTCTAATTTTATTCACATTTTGCAGACTAAAAACCATGCAACTGATCAAAAAACAAGGCCTACAGTTTTATTTTTTGAGTAATTATAAAACATTTTCATGGAAATTTGTTTTCAGATAAGCTTTATGTATTTTACCAATGAAAAACAATAATGAAAGTTGTTACTGACAGCAGAGACAAAGCCTGTAAAAAACTATGTGCACCCAAATGTTTTCATAGAAAATCCATTTATAGTTATTTATTGAAAAGTTTCCCTTTTTTGTATTTTTGATGGTTCAGATGCTTGGAAAGGCGAGATGAGCAGCAGAATAAGCCAGAAAGAGAAAAGGATCATGTGGATTCATCATGGCGTCACAATGGGGAAGGGAGGGGAGCGTAGCCAATGCAGGGATGATAGCCTGGAAAAGAACTAGGGATTCAGAGACTGAAGGTAATGGTGAGGACAAAGAACAGGGTTAGGAGTTAAAAGGCAAAGGAGAGTTGGAATGACAAAAGATTGGGATCAGATAAGGCAATTGAAAAAATACTTTTAGCTCTGATACAGAAACTACAAATGTTACAAATAAGAAAAAATAATAATTCTAACGGATAAAATTTGTTATTTCTTTTAAGCATATGCATTTACATGAGTATCTCACTAAATCTAGATGTCAGAGAGTCAGAATTACCTGACGGCCTCAAACATTTATTCATCAAACATTCTTAAAGCTCCTACCACACTGTGGTAGATGCTATGAGGAGTACAAAGAATAAACCACCTTCTTTTGTCAAGGATCTTACAGTATAATAGGGGGTAAGGAAGAAAAGAGAGGAAGTAAGCATTTATATAAAACCTATGGATATCAAACATGTGAAGAGATGATCACATTACCAGGTAGAAGGTGAATGTGAAGTAAGAGGAACAAAGTGCTACGGAACTTCAGAGGAATCTACTTTATCCTGTTAACAGGTATCAAACCCTTGTATGTTGACCTACACGACAAACGAAAACATAAGTTTGGAAATGCTACAAGTAGGGCATAGAGAAGGGCTTCTATTTCACATTTTTTATTCTTTCGAAAAATTCAAAAACTCTCTCAATCATGTTTAAGGTGAATATTACAAATCTTAAAAAAAAAAAAAACCTAAATAGTATGAAAAACTAGAGTGGAAAAAGTCAGAAAGATGTCAGATGATGTCCCCAATGTCCCATAATCAGTAATGTGAAACCAGAATAGGGATAAAGAATCATAAGAGCACAGACTTAGAAGCAGAAAGGGACTACATGAGGATGATCACATCAATTCCATTTTATAATAACATCATTCACAAGTTACAACCAAAAGTCACTCTAATATTGAACTAATCAACCATGTATAACCTTGTTCTTTACGGAACTTTCTCCTTTACTCTCACTTAGTAAAACATGAGGGGGGTTCGCCCCCAGAACAGAATGCTATAAAGCCGGCCTGCAAAATGTGTGGCCCACAGGACCACCAAAGGGTTTCAAACAGCCTGCAAAAAATGTAGAGGATGTTTTCTTATACATTTTTCATAGGCCACAGGTTGTTCAGACCTGCTATAAAGTATATTGACTTTGTTTAGTGTACTGATTCCATATTTCTGAGAATGAAAACCTAATTTTAAAAGACTTTTTAATTCCTACATGCTAGCAATACTGCTATTAATCTATTAAATAGATGACAAAAAACTACTAAGAATTTATGAAGGCTTTTAGATAATTTTTTATTCATTACAACAGCTTCTATGTACATGTGAAAATTTATAATACAACTATGAACAATACATTTATTCAAAATACAAATGTTGCCTTATTTTTTAAGAGTCTTCTAATGAGATAAATGGCACTGACTTGCATCATTAGGAATTGAGATGTCTGGTTTAAGTGGTGACCTTCAACCTTGTATCTATGTCCACATATGAATTCACAGATCCCACTGGTGTAGAAGGGACAGGAAAAATAAGAAATCGCATATGAATATGGAAGCAGCTTTAAAGAGCAATTATGTTGGCAGAGCCAAGATAGTGCATTAGAGGCAACCCAACTGAACTCTCTTAACATTCCCCCCAAACTTTAAAATAAAGTCTCAAACCAAATTTTGGAGTGGCAGAGACAAAAAAAGGTCAGAGGAAGACATTTTTCTGACCTAAGAAAACTTAAGAGGTTGGCAGAAGAAGTTTGTTACATCGATGTAGAAGCCTTTCCAGAGCCCCAAAACAAGGCAGCAGCCAGAGCAGCAGCAGCTTCACGAGCTCTAAGTACAGAGATGGAAGGGGGTCGAACAACAAGTCAGAAAGAAATTATAGCGGGGCCACTAGGTGGCACAGTGGATAGAGCACTCAGGAGTACCTAAATTCAAATCCAGCCTCAGACACTTACTAGCTGTGTGATTCTGGTTAATCTTAATCCTGATCACCTCCAAAAAGACAGAGAAAGAGAGATATCACAGGGGTTGATTTGTAGGCCCTAGATAAAGCTGAGACTGACTGACAACTCTACTGCTCATACACAGTTCTGGGTCATAGTTCCAGGGCAGAGAAAAGTGGTAGGGTTTTGTCACGGGAAGAGGTTGGGGGGAGGTGGCCCTGATCACAAGGCAAATAGAGTGCTTGCCCCAGCATGGGACCAGAGAACTTTCCTGGGTAAAGACCAAAGTAGAGGCCTGGAGAACAGTGGCCAAACCTCTTCAAGCATCACACCACCCTGGAAGCACCAAAAATTTGAAGACCCCCAGAACTAGCTCCTCAAACAGCAGCACAAAAAAGCTTGAAGCTTGGAACAGTGCCTCCCCAATCCCGGGTGAGCAGAGACCAACTTTAACATAAAGTTCAAAGTCAAGAAATAGACTGGGAAAACGAGCAAAAAACAACAAAAAAAGAACTTGACCATAAAAAGCTACTACAGTGGTAGGGAAGACCAAGACGTTAACTCAGAAGAAACAACACTGTGAAAACCAGTACAAACAAAACCTCAAAAAGAAGATAACAATATGAAAAACGCTACATGCAAAACCTCAAAGAAAAATGTTGATTGGATTCAATCCCAACAAGAGTTCCTGGAAGAGTTAAAGAAAGAGATAAGACTGGTAGAGGAAGAATTAGGAAAAAAAAATGAGAGTGATACAAAAAGTTATGAAAAGAGAATTAACAAGCTTGGTAAAAGAGGTACACATTACTGAAGAAATAACACCTTAAAAAACAGAACTGCCCTAATGGTAAAAAGAGGAACAAAAAATTCATGGAGAAAAGAACTCCTTAAAAAGCAGAATGAGCCAAATGGAAAATGAGGTGACAATTCTCACTGAAGAAAATAATTCCCTAAAAATTAGACTGGGCAACTGGAAGCTAATGGCTCCACAAGACATCAAGAAACAATAAAACTAAGTTTAAAAAATGAAAAAAATGAAGAAAAGGTGAAATATCTCATTGGAAAAACAACTGATGTGAAAAATAGATCAAAGAGAGATAATTTAAGAATTGTTGGACTACCTGAAAGTCTTCATCAAAGGAAGAGCCTAGACATCACATTTCAAGAAATTATCAGAGAAAAATGCCCCAATATCTAAGATTAAATGAGTAAAATAGAAACTGAAAGAATCCATCAATCACCCCCTGAAAGAGATCCCAAAATGAAAACTCCCAGGAAATGTTATAGACAAATCCCATAGCTCTCATGTCAAAGAGAAAATGCTTCCAGTAGCCAGAAAGAAACAATTCAAATATTGTGACGCCACTGTTAGGCTCACATAAGATTTAGCAGCTTCTATATTAAAGAAGTAGAGGGCTTGGAATATGATATTCCAGAAGGCAAAGGAGCTAGGAATACAACCAAGAATAACCTAGCCAGAAAAACTAAGTATAATCCTTCAGGGGGGAAAAATGGACTTTTAACGAAATAGAAGACTTTCAAGGATTACTGATTAAAAATCAGAGCTGAAAAAAAAATCAGAGCAGAATAGAAAATTTGGCATTCTAATTCTTCAAGATTCAAGACAAGCATAAAAAGGTAAACATGAAAGAGTAATCATAAGGGACTTGGTAAAGTTAAACTTTTCACATTCCTATTTGGGGTAGTTAATAGGAGTTTACACAGACAGAAGGCATAGGTATGAGTTGATTATGTTGGAACGATCTCAAAAAAAATGAAGGGGTGAGAAAGAGGGATACACAGTGAGAGGTGGGAAGAAGTGGAAGAATAGGGAAAATTTTCTCACATAAAAGAGGTACACAAGGAAGAGCTTTTACAGTAGAAAAAGAAATGAGAGAGTGGCAGGCAATGTTTTAACCTCACTCTCAGTGGAATTGGTTCAAAGATGGAAGAACATATACATATGGAAGAACACACACACACCCCAAACACACACACAAAATCAGCTGTGTATAGAAATGTCACTTACCCAATAGGGAAAGGGAGATGAGATGGAAGGGAGGAAAGAGGGAGAAGAATGATAATAGATGGATTTAGGGAGGCAGTGGTTAGAAACAAAATAGATTTTTGAGGAAGGACAGGATAAAAGAAACAGAAGAGAATGAGATGGCAGGAAATATCCAATAATCATAATTGTGATTAGCATGGGATGAGCTCACCCATATAACAGAATCAGATAACAGAATAGATTAGAAACCAAAATCAAACAATATGCTTTTTACAAGAGACACACTTGAAACAGAAAGATACACCCAAGAGTTAAAAATAAAGGGTTGGAGTAGAATCTAATATGCTTCAGTTGAACTAAAAAAAAAGATGCAGGGATAGCAATCATGACCTCAGACAAAGCAAAAGCAAAAATAGACCAATTTAAAAGAGATAATCAGGGAAACTAATTTTGCTAAAGGTACCACAGACAAAGAATATCAAAAATTTTTATGCTAGTTTCTCTGCTAAAGACCTCATTTCTCAAATATACTGTGCATAGAACTGAGTCAAATTTATAATAATAAACCATTTCCTAACTGATAAATGGTCAAAGGATATGAACAGGCAGTTTTCAGACAAAGAAGTCAAAGCCATCTATTGTCATATGACAAAAATATACCTCATCTATCAGAAATGACAAATGCTAGAAAGGATGGGTGAAAAATCGGTATACTCATGAACTGTTGGTAGAGTTGTGAACTGGTCCAACCATTTTGGAGAACAATTTAGAACTAGGCTAAAAGGGCTATAAAACTGCGCCTACCCTTTGACCCAGAATTACTACTACTAGGTCGGCATCCCAAAGAGATAAAAGAACAAGAGAAAAGACTTATATGTACAAAAGTACTTGGAGCAGCTCTTTTTTTGTGGTGGCAAAGAATCAGGAATTGAGGGGATGCTCATCAATTGGGGAATGGCCGCACAAGCTGCAGCATATGATTCTTACGGAAGACTATTGTGCTGTGGGAAATGATGAGGAGGGTGGTTTCACAAAAACATGGCATGACTTTTATGAACTGATGCAAAGTGAAGTGAGAAGAACTGGGAGATCATTGTATACAGTAACAGCAATGTTTTATGATAATCAACTATGAAAGACTTCACTACTCTGATTAACACAATGGTACAAGACAATTCCAAACTACTCAGGATGAAAGAATGCTATTCATTTCCAGAGAAAGAAGTGATAAACTGAGTGCAAACTGAAGTATAATTTTCTCACTTGCTTTATTTTTCTTGCTTTGTTGAAATATAGCTAACATAGAAATGTTTTGCATGATTTCATATGTATAATTGATATCATATTGCTTGCCTTCTCAGTGGGTGGGAAAGGAGGTGGAAGGGAAGAGAATTTGGAACTCAAAATTTAGAAAAGAATGTTAAAAATAATAAAATTTTAAAAACAAAGAAAAAAAGCAAGTATGTTGCTAACTAGCATGAACTTACAAATTATAAAATATGGTATTCCTATAATACTTCAATGATCAAACGTGATATTATGATCATCAGGGTATTATGATCATCGTGTAGCATCAGGAATATTAAAGACGCTACAGAATAAGAAGTAAAGGGGCAGTGTATGACAAATAGAGATCAAGGGTTCAATGAAATAAAGAGAGAGACATCTGTGAAAGTCATATCAAGAGAATGAAAGCTCTTTCTCTGTTAATGCATTTGTTTTTGTTATATTGGTAACTAGTATTATTATGCTTTTGAATTGCTTGTGACACAATCCATGATGGATCCATTTTTTTTTTCAGAAGATAAAAAATCCCCTCAATTACCATACTGTATTCAAGAGAAAACAAAGGTATCATCATGTTTGTTTCTAAACATTAAAAGAAACAGAGAAATAACAGAAAAGTTAAGTCATCTTCAGACTTACCAAATGTGGGTGCACCAGAAATAGCAACAGGTTGCTGTTTCATGACAGGAGGAAGTGCAGCAGGTAGCTGATAACCTTGTAGCTTCAGTTTGATAAGTTTCATCGCTATAGAAAATTCTATCTGATCCATTCTCCCATCATTGTTCATGTCAGCTAGTGCCCTGAAATTCAATGCCATGAGCCTTTTTAAGAACTGTAACCTTCAAGAATCTTTTTAAAGCACTAAAAACTGAACCCTTAAATCCCTTAACTCTCTGCAAAGTACCCCAAAACTCCAAATTGTAAAAATCAAACTGATTAGTTAACTTATAAATGGCTTATTTAAATCTGTAGTATTGTCAATGTACCTCTTTTTAAAAAACCTTTAACTTTTCTTGATTAAGTAGTGTTTTCAAAATGTTAAAATATATAACCTTTGAAAACTGTCACACTATCATGTTTCAAATTTTTTTTTAACTAAAAACAAAAGCAACTTAATATATCACTCCAACTACGAGAATTTGTAGTTTGGGCATGATAAAGAACTTAAATGTGGACAATGTATTCCGAAAGAAATTTGGCCAAAACTGTACAAACTCCCTGTGGGGTTCTGCAAACCTCACCATAGGGAGACTTTTTTAACTGACAAGTTGATGGTTCCACAGCTAATGCAGATAAACTTCTCTTTAGAATCTAGCCCTTTGTGTTTTAACAACACAATGACTGTGCTGTTGCAAGCGGTACACCAACATAAATTGTCCAAGTACAGCAAGAAAATGGGGTTTCATGTAAAATAGCTTTTTTCAAAGAATAATGAACAAAAGGAACAAAAGGGAGCACCTGCAGAGATTACGAAAACGGTACAGTGGTTGCCACTAGTTTCTGCAATTGGAAACCACATTATACAGGGTGTCCCAAAAGTCTTAGTACAGGTTTGGGCTTTACTAAGACTTTTAGGACACCCTGTACAATGAAAAACTCAAAATAATAATGATCTAACTATGTAAAACATTTCTTTGTTAGTTTTTTTTTTATAGGACTACTCAGCCAGATTTGGAATTCTTTGGCCGTACCAAAAAAATCAGGATTTAGCTAGCCATTAAAAGTCATTTTATTTGAATAATTTTACTTACAACACAAAAAACACACATACCTCAGAGTAACATAGATTCCTAATGAGAAAACCTTGCTGCCATTCGGGTAAGTTACTTAAACTTTTCAGAGCCTCAGTTTCCTCAGAAACAGAGATAAAGACACTTGGATTGTTTGTTCCTGGGCTCATTGTGAGACTCAAATGAGAAAAGGTATATTGATTGCTTTGTAAATATAAGATATTATAAATAAGATAAGCTGCTATTATTGGTGGCGGTAACAGTAATAAAATAGTGAGAAAAGGAATATTTTAGAGCTGAAAATGTCAAAACAACATACATATTATTTAAAAGAAAAAAATTCAATTGCATAGACTTCTCTCCATATGATTACAGTTAACTTATCAAAGGTAATACTTATCAAGAATAAGAACTACCTGGGCATCTTGCCATAATAGGAGTCCGGGCATGAGAAGTCAAATTTGAAGTTCAGATTAAAAACTGAGACAACAGAATTACAAATGTGGTATTCCCTAATCATTAATATTTTCCCTAAAACTGAAGAAGCACGGACAACAATAATTAAAATTCAGTAATATCTTGTAACATTAAGAAAGGGGAGCCCCTTAAAAAGAAAAAAGATGGCTGCCCAGTTACATGGCTATTTTGACTTCCTTTTTGCTCTAGATAAGAGAGCCCGGACTTTATTAAGACAATGTCTAATCTTCAGGGGACCATGCCAAAGCATCAGGGAAATAACAGGATTCAAGTACTGCAAGAATTGGTGCTGTGAAGAAGCTTGGCTAGGCAACAAATATTTGAAAGACTGATTAGCATCACCAGTGTTTAAGCTTCCAACTACCACTTCTTGGAATCTGATTAGCTCGGCAAAACAAAACAAAAAAAAAATGTTTTAAAAGGCTGGAAAATAGGCACATGGGAATTCATAGAAGATCCTGAGTGACTCACTCATGTTTTGTTTTTTTTTTTTTAAAATAAGAATTGCAAAAATTAAAACAGAACAAACCCCAACTGTACAGGACTACAAATTGTTTTCTTTCCTAACTCTTGTTCTTAAGAAGAACCCAGAGAACATTCCTATAAATATTTGGGAAAGTTGAACATTGACTTAGTAGCAGTTGAAGTACCTATGTGAATATTAAATTAAAACCATTTTCTTTTTTCAGTCAAAACAATATAATGTTTTTGGATTACTAAGAGGAATCGCTGGAGTAACCTTCAGTGTTGGGAAAGGTCTGTCCACAACACAAAACAGGGGTCTCAAACATAATGGATAATGATGTTCTCTGCATTTAAATTGAATGTAAGGTAAAATTCCTCAGGAACTTAAAAAAAGTGTATATAGATCTGGCCTCAAGTATGCAGCTATGTAAGAAAATATTTGTGGATTTTATTTTTCATATTAATTTGAAATGTCGCTAATACCACATTAGCTTGGAATTGCATAACTAAATAAGCAAAGTACTACTCATGGGAGAAAGCAATAAACTAAATGCTGAGATAAATATATTTTCAAGTATAAAATATTTCAGATTTTTTTGAGTGAGGAAACAAACAGCTAATCCTGCTCAAATTATTTTGCTTGAATGCTGAAGTACTGTCCTCTATTTGACCTTGGTTCACAGAATGTTATTCTAGCAGCAAGGGATTTACACTGGTGCTCTGGTGAAATCATATGCACTCCTTTAACCATATAAAGGAGAAAACTATCTCTGAATTCAGGCAAAATACTTAATAGTCTAATCTGCATATTAACTCAGTAACACACTGCACAAAACACATCTGTACAAAATTATTAACTAAAATATGGTGTACTTTGCTACATTTTGCTGAACTTAGGTAGTGAAAATGCTAATACAATCCCTAAATCTTAGAAAGGGAAAAAAGATTGAGTGATCATTTATTTTAGAAATCAGAAAGCCAAGGGACAGAGAAGTTCAATAACTTGTCCAAGGTTACACAGCTAGTCAGCAGAGTAGCCGAGGCAGAACCAGGACCACAGGTAAGATTCACAGACTAGGACTAGAAAGGACCTTGGAAAGCATCTCATCTAAACAACTCACTTTAAGTACTTAGGAGAAAACCAAGGTCGAAGGAACTTGAGTTCTCAAGGTCACACAGATCGTGACATCTTTAGAGGGTGGCTCTGGGCCCGATCCTCTGATGCCACAGCCTCTGCTCTTTCCCATTTTCCACATTGTCTCCCCAGAATCCAAGTCTCTTGATTCCTAGTCTAGGTTCATGCCAACATATACTGCACTACTTACTGCCTCTCAAAGAAAAGCCATTTCTGAGTTCAGATTATGTTACTGTGAGACTATATAACTAGAGAGTTAATTACTTCTTAAAAAGATTTTTATCCAAAGTAGTTAAAGGATAAATAAACACTTTAGTACTTAAAATAAAAAAACCCATAACTATCTGGAAAACTCATTCCAAAATGACTCATTCCTGCGAAAGACAACAATATGAGCCATTTATCATTTTTTCAAAGAAACTGGCTCCAACCAATAAAGAACTTTTACAACATCTAAGTCAAGAAGAGTAGGCAGTTCCTTTATTCTTAAAAATTACTATCTTAATAGTGAATTTTAAGACATAGTATATTTGACTGAATTTTGATTTTAGGAATCTTCACTTCCATTCTCCAGCATTGTCCTAACTTTTCATGTAGAATATTCGATGTAAATGTCATTAAAAAGAAGTGAAAACATTTTTTGACATATATCAGCATACATTTCCAACTTACCATATCTGTGCTAAAACAGGCTGAGATAACCCAGATTGAAAAAAAAAGTTTCTGGCTTGATCACCTGTAAATTAAAGGAAGACTGTTTCAAAAGAAATTAAAGTCATCAGAAACTGATTAAAGCAAAACTATCCAAAATAGAAATGCAAATTTAAGGAAGATGCTGAAATCCTTATAAAGACTGAACTTCTTTTCTCCCAATACATACAGGAAAATAAGATCAAAATGAAAATCAAGCCAATTTCACACAGGCATAGGTCATTTTATTGCGCTTTGCAATATTGTGGGGTTTTTTGTTTCTGTTTTTTACAAATTGAACATTTGTGGCCACCCTGCTGTCAAGCAAATCTATTGGTGCCATTTTTCCAACAGTACATGGTCACATCGTGTCTCTGGGTCATATTTTCATAATTCTCGCAATATTATCATTATTATACTGTGATCAATGATCTTTGATGTTACTACTATAATTGTTTTGGGGCACCATGAACCACACCTATTTAAGATGGCACACTTAATAAATATTGTGTGTTTTCTGACTTCTCCACTGACCAGCCATTCCCCCATCTCTCTCTCTGTCTCCTCGGGCCTCCCTATTCCCTGAGACACAACAATATAGAAGAATATTACATAATCTTAGTTGATAAAGCAGTGGCAGGGCTTGAGAGGACTGACTCCAATTTTGAAAGTTCTGCTGTGAGTTAAATGCTATCAAACAACATCACACGTCACAGAGAAATGTTTAATGAAGAGTCAATTGATGTGACAAACTTCATTATCTTATTTTAAGAAATTTCCACAACCACCCTAACCCCTTCAGCAACCACCACCTGATCAGTCAGCAGTCATCAACATTGAGACAAGACCCTCCTCCATCAGCAAAAAGATTATGACTCACTGAAAGCTCAGATGATGGTTATCATTTTTTATTAATGGATCATTTTTAATTAATATATATATATACTTTTTTTATATACACTGGGAAATAATAAAATGTGAGTGACTTGTTATACTGTGATATTTGCTTTGATGTGGTGTTCTGGAAGCAAACCTGCAATGCCGCTGAGATATGCCTGTACTCACCTACTAAATAATTTGGAAAAGGTTGGCCTAGCATGGTTATGCTAGTTAATTACACGTTAAAGACAATTTACCATTAAAATATAGCTCTTACTATCTGCTTAGAGAAGAACAAATGTGCTTCCTTTTGCCTTTTGTTTTAAAGTTTGTGAGCCTGAGAAAATTCAGACTTGATACATACTTTCTCTGCAAAAAAAAAAATATTATTTCCAAATAATCCCTGACACATAAACAGGAACTGATGAAAAATTGGAAAAATTTAGCAAAAAATCAGTTCAGACCAGCAGCTTACGCAACATAGCCCCAAAATTCCAAATGGATGCTCAACTAAAATATAAAAGATTACATAATAATAGAATAGACAGAGCTACCTTTCACACTTATAACTGAGGAGAAAATTCTTAACCACTCAAAGGATAGAAGAATTATTTATAATTAGAATTATTTGATTACATGACGTTGAAAGGCTTTTGCATGAACAACAGCAATACAACAAAGACAAAAGGGAAACTGTCAATTGGGGAAAAATATTTGCATCATATTTCTCTGATGAAAATCTAATATGGCAGATATAGAGAGAAGTAACACATATAATAGCCATTCCCTAATAGCTAAGTAGTGAAAACACGTAAACAAATAATTCTAAAAAAAGAATTGTAAACAATTTTTGACATTTAAGATTACTCCAAAACATGAATAACAAGAGAATTAGCAATCAAATCAATAACAAAATTTCACTGAATTATTTTTTTTTAATTCTTTGTTACAAAAGAAGACTCTCTAGGAATATATGGGGATAGGGAATATTGGGGAATGAATGTGATAAAAAAATAAAAAAATAAAATTGAGAAAGAGAGAAAGCGAAGGAGACAGAAAAACAGATAAACAGAGACAAAGACAGAAACGGAGAACCCCAATCTCAATACTACACACTTAAAATATAGGACACTTTTTCATGTAGCAAAATCTTCTAGCATAGTTAATAGCATAATTATAATATTTAGCATAGTGAATAACTATATATCCAGCATAGGGAATATCTATAATAATTAAATTAATCTGCCCCATTCTTATTAAGCCAACTCCAGTTGAGTATTTAAATAATAAAAGTAAATTAAAAGTACAAAGATGTGAAATTTAAGCAAAATAGCAAAGTAATATCAATAATAAAAAGAAATGATCAGTCTCTATCCGTAAAGGGAATCAAGCAAATGGTAAGTCAAAAAGCTCAGAAGGAAGCACTTACTCAACTCCTGTGACTGACTGACGTTCCCCTCTACTTCAATCACCACGTGGGTAGTTAGACTTCATCAATTTAAAAATGTTCAACTTTTGGTTCAGACAAAAATGTTGGAAAAAAATGTTTCAAAGTTTATTTTTGCCCTTATTATGACTCCAGGCCCCTGATTCCTTCCCTGTTCTCCAAGTCTATCAGTCATGTTCAGTCTAACTTTCCAATCTTACTCAGTGTTGACCGAATGGCCAGCCATTTCAACAATCTCAATCCTTTTAATCTTTTACTGATTCCCATCACATCGTCCATAACAAATATTTGAACATGTCTTTCCTTAGATGTTCTACTTTACCCTTTCCCTCTGCCTCTCAGCAAATACCTTCATCTCTTTATTTACTAAGAAAACAGAAGACATCTGGTTTGAATATACTCAATTCCCCTCCTCTACATCTCTCAATGTTGTCACCCATCCTAACTTCTCTAGTTAAAAGAAAAATAGCTTTTCTCTTTGCCAAGGTTGATCCTTCTATCTGTTCCTTCAAACCACTTCCCTGAACAGCCTTGATCCATCAGTTACCTCACTTATGCATTTTCAACTTCCTCTCTGTTGGCATACCAGGATTATTAGCCTACAGGAAATCTCAGGTCTGAGCACCGTGAAACAAACCAACAGGCACAAAACCCCACCAAAAATGAACAAAAAACAATAAAAATAAAAACCTTCACTTGACTCTCTCTACTCCTAGTTTCAAAGCCAAACTCCTAGAAAGAATAGCCTATATTCACTGCTTCTACTTCCTCACTCCCCACTCATTTTTCAAACCCTTCTGATTTTCCTCTGGTCTGCATTCCTCTCTTTGAATTTCAAGACTTCATAATTAAATCTATTGGACTTTTTACTATACTTGTGTTCCTTGACCTCTCTAAGGTGATACCTCCTTCTTGATAGCCTCTCCAACCACTTTGGTTATATTACACTCTCATGGATCTTCTTCAATTTCAGTGCCCACTCCTTCTGTCTCCTTTCTCATGTTCTTCCACTCAATATGTGTGGTTGTCCCCCAAGTTTTTGTCCTTGCTCCTCTTCTTTTCCCTTTTTTACATGCTTTCCCTTGGTGTCATATGCATTCCTATGACTTCAATTAGCAGTTCTAAGTACATAACTCTCAGATCTACATATTCATCCCAATCTCTCCAGAGTTCTAATCCTGTAACTCTGACTGCCTGAATATTCATTTATTCTGCAGACATTAATTGCTTATGTGAAACACACAAGATGTTGATGGAAACACAAAATTTAGCTCTGACATAGTTCCTAGTCTCCATGAAATTTATGATCGAATAGGGGAAGAAGACACAACTAAAAATGGCTATACTACACAACATTATATGATAAGGACATTAAAATGCTTCAAAATAAAATGTTATGTTAATGTATGGGGGAGGAGGTCATAATGAAGACTTCATGGGGAGATGGTATTTAAATTAGCTGTTAAAGGATAGGTGGTAATTCAATAAGTGATGAAATGAAAAGTGAACATCCAAGGAACAGTGAAAAAAGATGCATAGCACAGTTGAGGGGCAGAGTTATACATATTTGTTCTGATCATAACGTTGTGTCAGGATCTCAAAACTCATGATGTCCAAAGCTAAATTTTTCTTCCAAGAAAAACCTGCCGTTCTCTCTACCTTCTCCATTTCTGTTGCTTGCATGACCACCTTCCCAATCCCCAGATTCAAAATCTAAGCATTGTTTGACTTTATCCTTTCCCACTAAAACAAATTATACTGAGTCCTGCTGATCCTACTTCTACAACATTCAGCTTTCTAGTCTCATTAACCAAATCCATTGGTTCTACCTCGGACTACTGAAATAGCCTCCCAACTATCCTCTCTTCCTTCAGCATATGCCCGCTGTAATGCATCATTCCACTGTTTTCATTGCTCTCATTCATCTCCTCAAAATATTTAAGTGGCTCTCACTGCCTATTGAATAAAATATAAATTCTCAATCCTAGCATTTCAGGTCCTCCAGAATCTGGCTTCAAACAACCTTTCCAAACTTCTCTATGTTCCATATTTGATACTATTCTATACTACTAACTCCAAGGTATAGTCTGTTCCTCATGAATATGCTTTACTCATTTCAATGTGTTTGTTCATACTTCACCCCATGTCTGAAACTGCTCCACCCCACTTAACTCTGCATTTATTATACTGTCCCTTTCATCAGTTTTTGTATTCACGTACACTCAACTAGATAGTGAGTTCTTTGCCTTACTATCTATGTATTACTTGAATCATAGAAATCAATGAATAAATGTATTTTGAATTGAGGGGAGAGAAAAGCCAGGCAAAATGACTTAGTGGATGGGAAATTGTCATTTTCCAGACTTTTAAATAAAATTTTTTTTCACAAACACACATACTATCAAAAAACAAAAATAAAATATAAAAATACTGTATACAACTACCAGTAATAAACCCAGATGTTGGCTTGAGACTATGGAACTGCTGATCATGCTTTGCTCTTTCTTCTACAGTTATGGCCCAAATATCCAGGCTGCCTGTAAGTCAATAAGAAGAAGAAAAAAAACAGAGAGGAATGTTACTTAACTGTACTATTTCTCTGGAGTTCTAAACGTCTTTAAAAAGTTCAAGAGATTTATGATTCAACAATGTGGGCACACCCTCTACTGATACAAATCATAACTTTTACTTAGAAGTCTTTATTAGTTACTGTGGCTAAAAAAGTTCATCGCCTAGAGACCAATCCTGTAGTGATGATCCTCTAAAAGCTTGGATTGGTTAGTCGTCAGATGACAGACATCACTAGCTCCTTACTCAAAACCTTTCTAATTCTACTGGATCTGCCAGGGCTTGTGCTCTGCTCAGAAGTCCTTTCTAAAACCCAAGGTCACATACATACCATGACTAGGCAAAAGAGAGTAGGGTGGATGGGAGGAAAATCCTCAAGTAGTTGAATAAAGGAGAAATTTGTCTTGGAAAATTAGGTATTCGTAAAACTTTCACATAAAAGTAGTCAAATGAGTCAACAATTCCCAAGACACTTGCTCGACAATGCTGGCAGGACTGCATGAAATGCAGAAATTTCATCAGCTCTCCCTGCTTTCATTCAAACTTGTTAGTCTATTTTATTGAAATAAAACTCCATATAATCTACTGTATTTGTTGCAATCTTATGTGCTTTAGCTGGGGACAGCTGTTGTCAGACTCGGCATTTGGCTTCTAAATAACTTTAAGATAAGAGAAGGAGCATTTAGAATCTGCTTTGGCTTCAGCTGCTGACTAATGCCTTCTTGGATCAAATCTGATACACTGGCCACTGGGATGACCCATACAAAAGGCGGCTCCATCATAGTTTATATTAATTATATTTACAACAACCAGATGTCTCAGATTTTCAAAGGAAGTTCTAATTCCAAATTATCCTATTTCATGTGTCATACCTATGTTTCAAATATTCTGATCTATTGTTAATAAAAAAGAACCCAAATTATTTGATAGACCACATGTCCTGATTATTGGTTTGGAATATCTGGTCATCATGCTTTAGTAATCAGCCTTCTCTAATATAACTTTAAACCAATAGAAACAACTGGTGCGGGGGGGGGGGGGGGCGGAGGCGGGAATGACAGACAGTTTCCAAAATTTCAGAAGTTTTTCAAAATCCCTGAAATATAAGGTATAAGGAAGCTGACAGATCAAAAAGTATTTGAAGCTATAGAACACAAAATAAAAAATGCTTAAGATTCTAGAAATCACACATTCCTCTCCTCTACCCTAGAAGATGATCAATACTCTATGCCTTGGTTGCTTACAGGATAAAATATATAAAATGTGGCTCTAAGTGGTATGTAACCTTGGGCAAGTCATTCAAATTCAGTGTCACAGTGTCCTCAGCTGTAAAATAAGGGGGTTAGAGTACATAGCCTCAGTGGCGCCTTCTGGCTTTAGATCTGTAATAAAAACAACAAGCGTATACAGTGTTTGTAAGATTTAAAAACCACTTTACTTACATCATCTCACTTGATCCTAAATAGGTGCTATTATAGGTGCTGAGTATGAGAGAGGCGAAGTGTCTTGTCTAGGGTCACACACTCAGTAAATATCTCGGACTGGATTTGAACTCAAGTATTCCTTGCTCCAAATCCCTGACTCCATTCACTATTCCTATCATCCCAAGACT
Organism: Trichosurus vulpecula; assembly: GCF_011100635.1. Lineage (NCBI taxonomy): Eukaryota > Metazoa > Chordata > Mammalia > Diprotodontia > Phalangeridae > Trichosurus > Trichosurus vulpecula. Next base: position 367,969,187 of record NC_050574.1, on the reverse strand, counting down.
TTATTATTCTAACTCCCTGCCCCCCATACACACACACACACACACACACACACACACACACACACACACACACACTCTTTCCCTTCATACACTCCATAATCTATCCAGGCTGCAGTACTAGTGGTTTCCTGATCTCATTCTGTTCCAAGCCATCTTTCGTGACTACACCCCCTTCTACTTCACCACCTGCCAAAATCTTCCTTTCCATTCAGTTCCCAGTACAAGCACTATCTTTTCCACAAAACTTTCCCTAATAGTACTCCATCTTCAAATCTTCTATAAAGACACAGGATTTTTCCTTTCCCTTAATCACATTCTTTTTCCTTACTTGTTTTTAATCTCCCCTATTATAAGCATCTTGAGGGAAGAGAATGAGTAGGTTTAAAAAAATATTACCTTTATTCTCAGCACATGGAATACTCAGTCCCTTGTACATAGTAGGCACTTTGTAAATGTAAATGTAAACTGAAGAGAGTGCAGGGTATGGGGAAGGCAACTAAGTTTCACAGTAGATTGAGCACTGGGTCTGGAGTCAGGAGTCCCTAAATTCAAATTCTGCTCTGGACTCTTAGTAGCTGTGTCTTAGTAGCTAACCTCTGTATGCCTCAGTTTCCTCAACTATAAAATGGGGATTATAATATCTCTTGCCTTAGAGGGTTGTTTTAAGAATCAAATGAAATAATAGTAGACACTTTATACATTTCTTCCTTCCCAACCTCCCTTTCTTCCTTCCTTCCTTCCTTCCCATGAAGTTCTATTGGCACAGACTCCTGTAACTAAGTACAAAAATCTTTTGGAAAAAAAGCCTAAAAGATAAAAACAACAACCCTACTGCTATTTTTAATACATACCAAATACCAGTATGCTAGGCACCTCATAGAAATATTTATAACCCCAAAAGATCCAGAATTTATGGTTTCATACTAGATATTATGATAGGTTATTTCACTAATGGGCTATTAAACTGATCTGACATTAGTCTGATAGTGAATCAGTGGAGGGAGGGAAGTTTTCATTTTATGCTTTTGGGGCTACATATTAAAAGGATCATCAATGCATTCTATTCACATTAGAATGTTTGAAAGAGACAGATCAAAATAGAAAAAGGACAAAAATTATTAATTAACTATTAAAGAAAAATCTGAAAACTTACCACCAAAAGATGTTGGAAATTGAGCCATGGTTCTGTCACTTTTAGCTTGCTAGTAGAAGCCTGTAAGGAAAAACGCAACAATTAAGTTTATGCAGTCATGTATTTTAATATACTTTATAAATAAACTTTATTGCTTTTTAGGCACGCCTAACATGGAGAACATAGCATGCATTTTACAGAAATTTTAGGAAAAGTATAAGAATGGATACTATTATTCGTTTAGGACAGGATGATATATTCCCCATGTGTAATTACTATTTGTGTTATCATTCATTCATTGTCTTTATGGAAGCACTGTGAACAGAAACCTTTAAGTTCCTGGACAGATTTTACATGATCAAATACATTATCCAGAAACAGGTCATATTTTCTGAACAAGTAAAGGACCACGCAGCTGAAGAGTCACCAGTGTGAGAACTCGCCTTCATCAGACAATGAAGTCTTTTAGTCCCTCTTTTCACCTCTAAAACATGGCAGTGTCTTAAATGTTAAGGAAGTGACATTTTATTACTTTAAATAAAACTTGGTAGGCATTATCACATTCAAACTTCAACACCTTATGACAGAAAAGGTAGGGCAGAATTAATATTCTCATTTTATAGTCTGGCCTGAGGTCACAAAGCAAGTCAGTAGAAAAGCAAGGCCTTAAATCCAAGTCACTAAATTCTTAATATACTGTTTTGTTCATCTATATTATCACTCCTCCAAGTCTGCCAGAACTAATGTAATTTCTAATGGACTGCATAATGATTTGGAAGTGTCACCGAGAAGATACTTATAAACAAAAGTTCCAAATTTCTTAGGAAATTATTTTTACTAGTCTTAAAATTCAATCTTTATATTCTTGTATTTTGAAAAACCTGTGACGCTGCAATGCGACTTGCTCACATCACCAATGTTGACTGCAGCATATCGGCGCCTTTTCATTTTGTGATTGTTCTCTATCTTTTCCCATAAATCCTCCATACGTCCCCTTTCCTCCAGAACTTTTAATACTTTATAGGTCCTAGTGTAATACTTGGGCTGTCGACCTGTTATCTCTCCCTCTCACCGCCTGACTGACCGACCTGCATCTTTCTCCAGGCACACACTTCCTTTGTTTTTGACGATCCCCTTTTTTTGATATAAGTCCTTACTAGTAAAAGAGCTAGATGCTACAGCTGCCCATCATAAGTAAGCTATATCTTCCAACAGCCCTAGGGATTATCTGTAATTTTGATTTTTTGGAAATAATTACTTTCTACGATTTCCACGTCGTCATCTTGAGAACATTACCAGTGAAAAGGTGGGTTCTCTGTCAAGGAACAGCTTACGATCACACTTAAAGTACTAGACAATTTCCTAAATGCAATAAAGCCTATTCAATTCCTGCTGTTCACTTCTAAGTTGAGATCGCTGTACATATGCAGTTCTTATCAGCAACATATGTAATGATCTAATTGAACGGACGCCCCACTGAACCAAGAATCTTAAAATAAAGGACAGTGAGCTTTCTTCCACCTGGTTTTTCCTGTACAGATTGTTAAGCTGATCTCTTTTGAATGGTTATAAATCTCACTGGCCTTGGTGAAATCAGGAGGACACAATGACATCCCAAGAAAGAGAGATTCCAGAAAGCTTCACCATCGACAGGGAATTCCTTTTCCACTTAGGCTTCTGACAGGATATCTTTCATAACAATGCCTCCGGAAATCGCATCTCCATGCTCTATGCCTCATTTGATACTGATAATCCGAAGATAACTGAACAAAGTTATTTACCGTGTGAATGTGAAGATGGGATATTGCTCTAAACTAGGGAACAGTCTGTGAAAATCTCGCTCTTCTCAGCTAATTTTTATCCAGGACAATACAGGTGCGTGCATATCTTTCTAATGAAAAATTTTATACGGATAAGAAAGTAGGCATTTGGGTTAGCGGTTTCTGAAGTCTCCTCCACCGTCGTTTTGAAGAATCACAAATGTCAGACAAGGCAACAGCAAACGGATAAACAGGGAAATGACATTTGGCTAACAATTCATTTGTGCAACAAACGAAATTACCACCTAAATACTTACAAGGAAAAGCTAAGCGGCTGCTGATGTTACAGTATGAGCGGTAGACCTAGAGTCAGGAAGATCTGAGCTCCGACAGACATTTACTAGCTGTGTGACCCTGAACCAGTCACTTAATCTCTGCTTGCCTCAGTTTTCTCAACCGTAAAACAGAGAGAATAACAGCACCTACCTCACCGGGTTGTCGTGAGGAACAAATGAGAAAATATTTGCAAAAAGTGCTTGGCATAGTTCCTGGCACATTGTAGGTACTATGTAAACGCTTATTCCTGTTGTTTTCCTCGCCTTTCCTTGATCTAAATGCACAAGAACCTATCATAGGATTTGGGGTGAGGGAAAGAGGGTCAAAGAAACAGAAGCAGAATGCATCAAATCCAAAGCAGTGGTGCTGAGTATGCTTCTCCCTCAACCACTCTCTTCTTTATAAAGAGAAGCAGGTAAATAAAGCAAAAGAAAAATGTAAGAGAATAGAATGGAGGGAAATACACAATTAATGACTCTAACTAGGAATGCCAATGTGATCGTAACAATGAATGTCAACTCAGAGAATAACAGAATGGATTAGAAAGCACGATCTAATGGGGAGGGGGCGGGGGTCTTGAAAGAAACCTTTGCTCAGTTAAAGTAAGAGGAAAATCTGGAGGAAAATCTATTATGCTTCAGCTGAAGTTAAAATGAAAAGTGTAATAATACCATCTGGGGACTTTTCCATTTAGGGGAAACGTCTTCGTATTGAGATAGCTTAATTGATCCATACACAGCCTTAAAGCTGCAAGCTTCCTGCATGGCAATAGCAAAAATAGACTAAATTTAAAAAGACAAATAGGGAAAATAAATTAGCATAGACAAAGAATTAATATCAATAATAAATATGTGCACACCAAATGCTATAGCATCTAAAGCTAAATGAGTCACATGAAGAAATGGAGTAGAACTGTTAACACTGTACCTTCAATGTACCACTTTCAGACAGAAAAATCTAACCAAAAAATAAAAAAGAGAGAAGTTAAGGACCTGAATGGAACTTGAGAAAATGTGTGTGTGTGTGTGTGTGTGTGTGTGTGTGTGTGTGTGTGTTCTCAGCGATGCATATAACCATTAAAAAAAAAAAACTAAAGACACATGAAGGCATAAAAACTTCACAAAAGAAATGCAAAAAACCAGAAATATTAATGACATTTTATTGAATACAATGTAATAAAATTATATTCAGTAAAGGACTACTGAAGAAAGGATTAAAAACTAATTAAAGACTAAATAATATAATCCTAAAGAATGGGTGAGGGAAATGGATCATTCCTTAACATAGAAAGTGGTATCTATCAAAAGCCAAGAGTCAACATTATCTGCAATGGTGATAAACTCATGGCCTTTCTAGTAAGATTAGAGCTACAAAAAGAATGTATATTATCACCATTTGGCATGCTGTTAAAAATTCTTGCTAAAGCAATAATGCAAAAATAAATAAAGGGAATAAGCTAAGGTTAGGCAAAGAAAAAAAATATTGCTTTTTGCAGATGATATAATGTTTCAGAGTACCCTAAAGAGCCAACTAAAAATTAAATGAAATAATCAAAAACTTCAGCAAAGTTATAGAATATAAAATAAATTCATATAAACCATCAAATTTTCTGTATATTATCCAAAAAACAGCAAGATAAGAGAGACAATTTAAAATAACTACAGAATGTATACTTAGTATTCTACCAACCAAGACAAATATAGGAGTCATATGTACACAACTACAAAATATGCTTTACAGATATATCTAAAAATTGGAGAAATATTAATTGCTCATAGGTAGGCAGAACTATTATAATAAAAATGATAACACTACCTAAATAAATTTATTTATTCAATACCATAGCAATCAAACCACCATAGGATTACTTTATAGAACTAGGGGAAAAAAAATAACCCATGAAATTCATCTGAAGGACCACAAATCTCAAGATAGATAAGGGGGGGGGGGGGGGGGGGGGGAAGTAGTTAAAAAAAAATTTTTTTTAAAGAGGAAACCTAGCAGTACCACATTTCAAACCATACTACAAAACGGTAATCATCAAAATGATTGGTACTGGTCAAGGAACAGAGAGGTAGATCAGTAGAATAGAAGCTAACAACATATAAAAGAAAACAAAATTTAGTAGTCTAGCATTTGATCAATCCAAAGACTCAAGATACTGGAATAAAGTCTCATTGTTTAACAAAAATGACTTCGAAAACTGGAAATTAGTTTGGCAGAAACCAGACTAACATCTTATGCCATAAACCAAGATAAACTCTAATGCATACAAGACTTAGACATTAAGGGTGATGTCATAAACAAATTAGAGAAGCAAGGAAGAAATTACCTTTCAAATCTATGGATAGTCAAAGAACTGCTGACCAAATTAGGGATACAGAAAATCACAGATGATAAAATACACAATGTTGACAACACAAAGTTGAAAAGTTTTTTTTTTTTTTTAACAAAAACAGTATGGCTAAAACTAGAAGGGAAACAAGAGGAAAAAAATCTTTGCAGCAAGTTTCACTGATAAGGGTCTCACTTTCAAGATATATAAGTTACCAGTTTAAATTATAAAAATAAGTCATTCTCCAATCAATAAATGGATTAAAGAATACAAATTGGCATTTTGCTAAGGAAGAAATAAAAGCTATTGCTAGCCATATGAAAAACATGCTCCAAATCACCAATAACTAGAGAGTGAAAATTTAAGCAATTCTGAGGTTCCATATCACACCTATTAGAAGGAAAATTTGACAAAAAGGGAAAAAAAATGAATGTTGGAAGGGTTATGATAAAACAAGCATATTGATTAATCAATGCATTCTATTGATTGAATTGATCCAACCATTCTGGAAAAACAATTTGGAAAAACTATAGAACTGTACAATATCTTTTGATCCAATGATAACACTACTACATGTATCCTTCAAAGAGATGAGAAGAAAAAGGACCCATAAGCACAAAAATATTTTTATTAGTTTTTGTAGCAACAAAGCACTGGAAACTAAAGGGGTATCTATCAATTGGGGAATGACCGGACAAATTTTGGTTGATAAATGTAATGGAATATTATTGTGCCATACAAAATGATGGAGATGGTTACAGAGAAACATGAACTGATATAGAGTGACCAGAACCAGAAGAGCAATTTATGTAACAACACTCTAAAAATAAACAACTTTTAAAGCCATAAGATTGCTGATCTATTAAATGACCAACCACAATTCCAAAGGACTGATGATGAAGCATACTACTTACTCACTTCCCTACAGAGCAGTAATGGGCTCAGGGTGCAGAATGAGATGTACATTTCTTGGACACGGTTGAATGTAGGAATATGTTTTGCTTCACCAAATATATTTGTTACAAGGGCTGCACTGTTTTTCTTTTAATGGTGAGAAGTTGGGAGGACAAATTGATTTCTCTTTATTTAAAAAAGTAAAATTTAATTTAAAAAAAGATTACAGCTTTGGTTAACTAATGAATGACACAAACCTTTTCGTAGGAAAGACAAGATTTTTTTTAAAAAGTAAGGCGAGGGAGGACTGTGTAATGAGCATTGTTATTGTTTAGTCGTATCTGACTCTTTGTGACCCCATGGATCCCACTGTCCATGAGGTTTTGTTGGTAAAGATACTGGGGTGGTTTGCTATTTCTTTCTCCAGTGGATTAAGGCAAACAGAGATTAACTGACTTACCCAGGGGACACACTGCTATAAGTGTCTGAGTTCACATATGCACTCAGGTCTTCCTGACTCCAGGCCTACTGAGCCATCTAGCTGCCTCTCTAATGCATACACAGAGGCACTATTCCTACAGGTAAACTCCAACATGAAATAGGGAAGCAAAGGAGGCAAATTTTCATAAAACATATAAAGTAAATATTTTTATACAGGTACAAAGCTCCCTTAAAGTACAGCTTGGTACCTCCAGACCCAGCTCCTGGCTTTTGCTACACTAAATGCCTCCCCCCACCTCCTACTTTTCACCTCCTTCTGTGTACAGTCACAATATATTAGCTCCTTGAGAGCTGTGACTGTACATTTGTATCCTTACTGCTTCACACAGTGCCATGCACATAGTAAGAGCTTAATAAATGCTTCCTTCTTTCTTTCCTTCTTTTCTTCCTTCCTTCTCAAGCACCATTCCTACCAGTGAACTTTCCTGATTACCTAAATCGTCAGCAGCTCCCATCAAATCACTGTCTATCAATTTTGTGCGATTGTATCCATCACACACAGTGTCTGGCTAGCAAACAGCAGGTACTCAGCTTGTGGAATGACTCATAGGTTTAGCGCTTTGTTGAGTGTGCTTGTGCTAGGGTAAGGAAAGGAGATTTAGTGAAATATGGAAGACTATATAGCTAAGTGCTGCAGAAGACAGAGCACTGGGCCTGGAGTCAGGAACACCTGAATTCAAATACATTTCCCCCCCAGTTCTGTTCTCTTTGGTGCCATTTATACCTCTTCTATTAGCTCCTCAGGAGTTTAATATTAGAGATCACATGAATCATTACAATTGGTACTGATGCTATTTCTGTTGTTCATTTCCCATTTTGTCAATTTGTTTGAATAATTCAGGGCTAAATCTTTTAAACTGCATTCAATTTTTCTCACTAGTATTTTTAGTATTTAGCATTAGTATTTTGTCTTCTACAAATGCTAATCTAGTTGTAATGAGTTGATCATCTTACTGCACATAGACAGTTGACTCACTGATAACTCCCATATCAAAAAAGAATTCTTTTCTTGTCTATTAAGTTATAGTCAATTCTGTTTTTGAGGTCTTTTTGGTGCTCACAATACCCAGAACCTTTGTATAGCAAAGTGTTAATGAGGTGTGAGGCTTCTATATTATCTCCCAAATCTTTGGTCTCTTCTCAGTTCTTTCTCTGAAACTATGCTTTCTCATATATTTCTCCTTGTTTTCACCTTATCCCACCTTTGCACTGAAATATATCAGCTTATTTATGATTTGATTTGGAAAGTGTTATCAAAAAGCTTCAGTGAATTTATCACCTTGCCTGCAATAACTGATGTTAACAAATAAGCTGCAATTATCTTCACAGTAGTCCTTCTACAACTTATCACCAGTAGTGTAATATGTGATGACCACCTGTCACATGAAACAAGATTTCTTGTAGCCTCTGGGCACATAACAAAACACACTAACTCCTTTCTGTCTTTCTAAGAAGTTACAGTAAGCCATCCTTACTGTGAACGGCAATATCCTTCTTTCATCTACAATCATTTATAGCAAGAATATCAATATTAATATCATTCATCTCTTCCAAGAAATGTGGCCATTCAGAGTACCAAAAGTAAAACTGAAGTTTACTTAGAGTCTAAAAACCCACTGTCCCTGCCATGGACACAGTGGAGGTAAACAGAGCTGCACAGGACTGAGAGTCATTTAATAACATTATAAATACAACTTTTTGAAATGTAGGAGATACAAAAAATGGGCTATTAGAAGAATTTCTAGCCCTGAATACTACTAATAGAAAGAAAAAAAGAAATCAGAACCATTTATAGTTAAAGATATTAGAAAATGAACAAGTTAAACCTAGAAATAGTATCTCTACGACTGACTGAGGAATGCCTGAATAAAGTGTTAAATGAAGGCAAAGCAGCATGACCGGATAGTAAAGAACATAAAAACTTTCAAGATATATGGGGAGATGAATATAAAGTGATACACAGTGAAAAAAGCAATATCAGAACAATCGAGACTATAACCATGTAAACAAACTTTTAAAAGAAATAACACATGAATTTAAGAATCAGTGTCTCTACTACCGTGGTCAGTTCTCATAAACTACTGTAACTGGTCTGTTATTCAACTTATCAAAAAAAATGGCTTTTGTTTTGTATAGCAATTTACAAGACAATATCATCACAAGTAAGTTTGGTTTTCAAATTCCTTAGAGTCAGACTTAGATCACTTAGAGTTTATAAGATCAATTATGCCCAATCAGTTTAGGGCTCATTGAAGTTATAATTTCTGATTCTCCATTATTCAAGCTAATTTATTTAGAATATAATGTTTATGCTTCCCCAAACACTAATATATGTTCATTAATAACAAGTAAATATTAAGTGGAAAAGTGGAAAATTCTGAGATAGATGAAAAAATCAACGACCCAAAGAAATTGAGGTACAGATTTAAAACCAAAAGAGTAAAGCTAAGAAAGGTATGAAATTGAGACACAAAATTTCCAGAAATTTTAAGGCAAGGGGAGAAGAAAGAAAGAAAAAGATGGTATGTGTGTGTATGTGGGTCCATATGCGTGTGAAATGTGTGTATGTATATAGTAACTTCCCTTCTTTTAGAGGAGAAAATTATAAAATTGATACATGGGATAATAGGAAACTGTATATAGCACTTTTCATTTAGAAAAATATAAATATACCACACAAGGCATTCCAAAAGTATTAGTGTAGCTTTAATCTATTAAAGCTTAAGCTAAAACTTAACTTGATTTATATATAAAATTAGTACATTTGGTATATTTACAGATGGGAACGTCTAAGAAAAAAACTACAAAAAAATGCTGAAAATCTATAAACATCATCATCATTTTTATTACTAATTTGAAGGAAAACTCAAAAGAATTTTTAAGGAAAAAAAGTTTTCATATATTTTCTGCCATACGTCAAATAAGAAAGTCAGAAAATAAAATTCAATCTTTCCCCTCTTCCCTACAAGTTAATTTGTGTTAAATAAAAAAGTCCCTAGGGAAGAAGGGGGAAAAATTTGTACTCCTACTCTGTAAGTGAATGTCAATCCTAGACCTACTTCCAGGGCAAAAGCTATATGATTCCAAAGCCTTCTGAAATCCAAAGAAAACGGAATCAAGATCAGACAAAATAGACCAAATAAATCGTGAACAGTTAATCAACCTTATCAATGCATTGTATTTACTTTTCAAATCGCAGATGTACTTCTAAATATATTTAGGGAAAACTACTAGTTCTCAAGTAGAACAAGATGACCAAATATGAAAACTCATATTTGCAAGGAAATTGTAAGGATTTAAAACTAAAGGAAGACTAAAAGAATCTGATGGATTTATATGCAAAAATCTCACAACTAAGTGTGATAAAATTCGGAAGAAAGAGAACATTGCAATAGATCAATGTAGTGAAAGCATTCTGTTTTGTATGAACAAAAATACCTTTTAAAACTCGGGGAGGGCATTTTTTTTATTCATATATAAAGAGTCAAGAAAGTGGAAGAGAAGATAGCAGTAAATAGTACTATAAATAAGGTTTAAGTGTATTTTGTAGCAATACTCCCTGGCATCACATAACAAATTGTCCATTTACTCACTTTTCACAAAGAAAAATGACAGTAACATCAAGCCTTCAAAGTTTCCATAATTCAGACATTTATATCAGTTATTCAGTATCATTCTAATCTTACCTACCATTTGCGGGGAAGAAGGGATTCATCAAGGTACAACGAAACTAAAGAGATAACACATAATGATATATGAGGGAGATCAGTCCACATTAAAAGAGGGAGATAGAAATTAAACTATCCTTCAAATGTCTCATTTTCTGTTCAGTTTTATTAACGGGAAAGTGAAAATCTGAAAAAACACACCATCAATTCCAATTTGTCTAATTTTTTTTAAAAATTTGAATCTTAAACACTAGATCTTCAGATAAGACTGCCATCTTACAAACAAGGAACCTGTATTCTAACTATAGCCATTTCAAAAGCGTTATTGAGACTCCATTAGCATGAAAGACTGAATGAATTGAAGAGAAAAAGCAGTACCAGTAAAAGAATATAAAAAAGAAGGGAAAGAGGAAGGTCAGGAATAAGATTTAAGAGAAACTCAACTGTAAAGCTACAGTCCTTAAATTTAAATGAACAGAAAGTTATGGCCAACTTTTTCTTGTTCCTGTGTACAGAGTTTATTTAAATCAAATACTTAATCCTAAATTAGATTAAGTGAAAATAGTTAAAGGGATACAAAATATAAAAATTACACAGAAAGTTCTTTTTTTTCATATTCTGAACTTAACAAAGCAAGATAAAGCCAAGAAGACCATGAAAGAAAATAACTTTATACCTTTACAGGAGACAACAAAAAAATACTAAGAAACTAAGTTATCTTATGTCAATTTTGCTACATTGCCAATGAAAATGTTTTTCAAACAAAACTTTTAAGTTTCAACAATCTCCTGTTCCCAACACAAATACACGTGATTCTTTATGCAACAACCAAAAAGAGTCAGGCATAACAGAAAAACAAAAAGATATATAAGGTAATAACATAGAAATTATTTAGAAAAAGTAATTCAAAATAAGTGCTTTTGAAGCATTAATTCCTTAAGGAATAGACCAAAGAAGGCATAAATAAGTATAATAAGGACCATGAATCAAAGAATAAAAGTCTAGAATAAACAGAAAGGGAAAAGAATTAAGGAAGAAAACGAGAAAAATTCTTCTTAGAAAAAGGCAGAGAAACTTAATAAAAAGTAACAAGCAAAAGAATTTTAAGTAGAGGAGAAGGATTTTACTAAACTACTTTACTGAGAAAAAGAATTGGAAAAGAAAAATAAAAAGCAACTAGTAAGTTAAGAAATCCAAACCAGGGAAAGGAGTAACAAACAGGGATGAAGTAGAGCATCTTTATTAAAATAAACTTTTAAAGAACAATTATTATTAATACTGCATAATTTTCAAAAACTGTGAAACACAGACTGTTTATGAAGCAAATATGGTCCTAATATAAAAACCAAGGAAAGATAAAGGAAAGAAAGAGAACTATAGACCAATATTGTTAATAAATATCAATTCAAAATGTTTAAGTAAAATCCTGTTGAACAGACTACAGCAATACACCCAAGAAATCGTTCATTATGACCAAGTTGGATTCATAATAGGGAGGGCAAGGATGCTTCAACATTAGGAAAGAAATCAACGAAATTTATCATATTAAAAACAAAAAAATCCCGAAGTACTTGATTATCAATAGATGCAAGAAAAGGTTTTAACAAAAAACAACACTAAATTGCACAAAATACAACAAAAAACCTTCTACAATGTATAGGCATAAAGGGACCTTTTTAATATCATAAAAGTATATGCTATCTAAATCAAAAGCAAGTATCATATGCCAAGAGGATAAAAAACTTTCCCAAGAAATTCAAGGATAAACAAGGATTCTTACTCTCCCTGCTCTTATTGTTTCTAGAACTCAAATGTTCTAGAACTGCTGGAAATAGCAATAATACAAGAAAAGAAGGAAAGGAATGAAGACAGGGAAAGAGGAGATAAAACTATCCATCTTGCTGGTGACACAATAGCTTACTTAGAAAATTCAAAGTAATCAGAAAAGATACGAAGACAATTGATAACATTTGTAAAAGTACACATTCCAAAAAAAATCCTCACAAATCAACTATATTTCTATATAATAACAAAATACAAGAGGTGATAAGAGAAAGGGACATCCTATTCAAAATATCTACCAACTGCATTAAATATTTGGGGATAAATTTACCAAAGCACACAAAATATTTATATAGATTCAATTGTAAAATGTTCATTAAAGAAATAAAGAACTACTTATAAAGCTGGAGGAACATTTAGTGCTCATAGCTAGGTTGTGCCGATGTACTAAAAATGAAAATACCAACATAGTTAATTTATAGTCTTAAGACAATAAACAAGATGGCAGAAATTAGGCTTAAAATCAACATCTCATACCATATTCCATAACAAATTCAAAATAAGTATGACCTTAATATTGAATAAATTATTAAGAAATTAGATGAAAAGCAAATCATATAGCTTTCACAGCTATAGGCAGAAGATTAATTTCTTAACCAAACAAGGGGTAGAGGTAATTACAAAAAATAAAAGAGAATTTTGACTATATGAACTGAAAGCTTCTGCAAGCAAAATCGAAGCATTTAAGAATGGAAGCAAACAACTCAAAAAATATTTTTCTAATTTCTCTAATAAAGGATTCATTGACATCCAAGATATATAGACAACAGATGCACATATAAATGCAATATATATACATAAATTTGCAAGACTAAAAAACAATTCTCTAATAGGTAAGTAGTCAAATGATATGAACCAACAATTCTCCAAAGACCTACAAACTATTAACAACCATCTGAAAGAATTCTCTAATTGCTAATAATAGAAGATATATGCATAACAAAATAATCCAAAGAAATAACCCAGGAAATTGGCAAAGGTGATAATAGATATGTGACAGGAAGATAGGAATGGCATTGTTGGTGGAGTTATGAATCAGTACAAACATTTTGGAATTCAATTTGGAATTATGCAAATAAAGAGACTACAATGTCCATATCCTATGACTCAGATTTTCCACTGCTAATCATATATACCTAAGAGGTTGCTAACAAAAAGAAAGGTTCTGATATACACCAAAATATTTATAGCAGCACTTTTTGTGGTAGCAAAGTATTAGAAATAAAGTCATTGCTCATCAATTTGGGAATGACTAATCAAATTGTGGTGCGTGAATGTAGCATAAAATTGTGTTGTAAGAACAATAAATATGATGAATTAAAAAAAAACCAATAACCATGGAACTATTTGCATAATCAGATGCAGACTGAAGAGCCAAAGGAAAATATACAAGATGACTAAAACACATAAATGTAAATAACAAGTCAGTCAGCCAATAAGCATTTATTAAGTGCTTATTATATGCTAGGCACTGTGCTAAGTACTAGAGTATAAATAGGCAGAAAAACAGTCCCTTGAGGAGCTTATGCTTGAATGGGAGAAGACACACATAAAAGGGGGGGACTGTATGTACCAGAAGGCATCCAGAGTGGGCATGGAAATGACTCAGCAGTATAGCCTAGAAAAGAATCAAGATATTTTTGGCCTTGGCCTCCTTCCTAAATTGGAGGTTTGGGGAGGAACCAAACAAGCAGATGAAGATGCCCCTGGGGTTGTGGGTACTACCAAAAAAGTGGTCTAAGGGTGGAGTTTCCAGGGGGAAAAGGTTTCTACAGCACAGAAGAAAAAGTCCAGAATTTCTAGGCTACAGGTAAAGTAGTCCTCAGAGCAAAAATTATATTCAAAGAGATGAGGATAAATCTCAATGGGGAGTCAAACTTAGGTGTGCAGCCCCACATTCCCATGGGAAGCACAAAGGTTTGGCTATGTAATGAGAAGTACGCTCTCATCAAATTTATAAAGTTACAAAGAACAAGCATGGACCCAAAGGAAAAAATCAGAGAAGACATCCCTACCCTACTCCATTACAGAAGGAGGGAACATTTCATTTTCAAGCATTTTCACTGTACTGCCACATTTTGCTGATTTATTTTCTTTTTTTTTAATTTTCTTTAAAAAAAATCATTACCCCACTGGATTATTACTCATTCTCTACGAGGGGGAGAGGAGTAATGGGAGAAATTCTGGTGATGTACAAGACAAATTATATCAGTATAATTTTATTTTTTAATAATCAAATGAGTTAAATTGATTTCAGAGTGCCCAGTTATAGATGGGCCAACACGTCACTATAAAGCGAAATCCTACATTGAAAGCCAAGAAATCACAAAAAAAACACAGGAGGGCATCTCACTACCCTATAAAGACCCAGAACTTCACTGCCCTAAAATGAACACACTTGAGCACTTTTATAAATACCCTGGCTATTTAAGTTTAAAGACAACAAAATCAAATTTTGAAAAAGCTAAGCTTAAGTAATGGGAAAAAAATGTTTATTGGTCAAGATTCGGATACACAAAAAGACAAAGGTGAAATATTATAAAATACCCCGAATTACATAGCTAATAATACTGGCATTTATATAACTCTTTAAGTTTTTCAATGCTCATTACAGATATTATCTTATTTGATCCCAACAGCAACCCTGTTGTTACCTTTATTTTACAGATGAGAAAGCTGAGGCTGAGAGAGGTTGAGTGATTTGCCCAAGAACACACAGCCAAGTGTCTAAGGCAGGATTTGAATTGGGATCTTTCTGACTCCAGGCCCTGTGTTCTATCCACTAGATGCATCATAATATCTGAGGTATCTTAAAATTTCTACAGAAATTAAAATATCTAATCATAGTAATTCTCACAATATTTTTGTGAAGTACAGATCAAATATAATTATCTACATCTGGCAAATGTGGAAATACAGGAACACACACACTCAATCACACAGCAAATCATAGTTATAGCATCAGTCTAGCACCCTGCACAGTATTCACTAGACTGTACTGCTACTTAATCATTACTGAAGTGAGTGAAGATTTAACCCAAGTGAACACTTCAACTTTTTGTTTTATAACAGAACTTTAAAAATTAAGACTTATGGAAAAACTAGCATCAACATGTGGGGAAAACTAAAAGAAGTTATATAGTTTAGGATGCAGAAATAGGTGAAAATTTCATTTTCTAACTCACCAATTTGAACTGGCAATGCTTTCTTCAAAAGATAAAAGAAGTTCAATTTAAAATTAAAAGACTTTTAGAGAAACCTTATCAAGAAATTTAATTGTCCTACATCAGAATTTAAAAGAAAACTTAATTTTGTTTGCAAGAGAATTAATTTGTTCTAATCTCTGACAAAAAGGTTCCTCTTTGATAAATTTTATTTCTATTTTTTAAAGCTTTGTGAGATTTAGGTGGCATATTATTAGAAGTCCATCCTATACTTACTCAGTACATTTGACTCAACACCAGCTCTTCATATTCTTTCTTTTCCCCAACAGTATTCAGGTAACATAGTCTAGGATAACAATAGACCACAAATCGATTTTTAAAAAAATTTCAAGCAACATACAATTTCATAAACCCATCTCTTTTGCTGAATTCTCTTTTTCTGTTGAGGGATTGAAGACATCACCAATCCATCTAAACAACCAGGTCTATAAATTCAATGTAATCCTGGAGGCATCCCACTGTTGCCCAGTCATGTTACAAAGAAGTAGAATTAACACCTCTCCCATCTGTTATCTAGACCTGTTTTATATCCCTGCCCTTCAGGATTTCTCCTCTGCTATCTATTCTTTATATAGCTTGCCACATTTTTTTTTAGCTGAAGGAACATCATAGTTCCTCCCTGTCCCCCTCCAAAAAAAAAATCTAAAGGCGGGGGGTGTAGTTTATCCTCTTAGAGGGATGTCTCTCACAAACAACACTGGTGGTAGGGGAATGTCAAAAGGTAAAGGATTTGGATGTATATGTATGGAGATTCTTCCCCCTTCCCCCCTCCCCCCTCCTTGGATACCACATCATGGGACCACTGAGATTAATCCCATTCACTGTTCATGGGGAAGGGAAAGGATACCTCTTCTTCCTTTTGTAATAGTCCTGGATGCAATATTCTCCATCCCGCCTCCCACTCCCCAACCCCCAGGGGAAAAAAAAAGCCAGAATGTACAACAATTATATCTGAATCCACGGGATAAGAAATAACTCTGACAAGGCAAAAACCTAATAATAAATGAACAGTAGAGAATGCTAATCCACTGTTGCACAAATCAACTCAAGGGCTTATGCCTGTGACCAACACTGAGATCCTCTCACCCAGAGTCTACTAGCACATGCTGCACACTGGTCCCCTAACCCTCAAAACTCACAATGATTCTGCTCAATCAAGTGAAGAGGAAGTGGGATTGGTGGGGGGGGGGTAGGAAGAGAATCAGCTATCTTCTGTCTGGGGCAGCCCCTAGGATACACAGATGCTGTCCAGAACTCCATCCCCACTCTTTCCCACCCTGATCAAAGGGGCAGACATTGATTCAGCCCAGCCAGAGAAGAAAATAACTATAGTCAAGGAAAAAAAACTAGGGCACAGGGACAGTATAAATGGCTGCTTCAGGCAAAAAAAGAAGAGGAAACCCAGCTGGAGCTAGTCTGACCCTTAAAACTCCTAAAGATAAGGACAGAAGCCTATGGTGAAACATAATGAGGGGCTGAGGCAGCTTTGAAGTCCAGCCCTGAAGTATACATACATACCATCAAAGGGGGCAGAGTCAGAAAGTGAATGATGGAAGACTAGAAAGCAAAGGGGTTATACCAAGGACTTGAAGAGGAAGAGATTTAATTAAGGCACTAAATATGAGCAGATAATAGCCCAAAACTAGAAGGATGCGTATTAAATATGCAAAGTACAAA
The DNA here is from genome assembly GCF_011100635.1 of Trichosurus vulpecula. Classification (NCBI taxonomy): domain Eukaryota; kingdom Metazoa; phylum Chordata; class Mammalia; order Diprotodontia; family Phalangeridae; genus Trichosurus; species Trichosurus vulpecula. Next base: position 367,951,818 of record NC_050574.1, on the reverse strand, counting down.
TTTCTCAACAAATTTACAAGACAAAGTAAAGTTAACAAATGACTGTTGAAACATAGAACTCTGTGAAATCTCAATGAAGCGGGATAATAAATTTTAGAATAGCTCAAAAGAAAAAGAAAATCCCTAAAAGAACAATTTAAGAAGGAACCAATGTCAGAATTCATAGCCTTCAAAGAAAAAATAATTAGCAGATTAAGAAAAAATTTAATTCAAGAGGTGGAGTTTCTCCATTCACATGAAAGAGAATCTAACAGATTTAGAATAGAAAAATGCCAAAATGGAGGACAACATGGTAAAAAAGAAGCAAAATGTAATAACGTTAAAAGAATGAAGCAAAATGTAATAACGTTAAAAGAATGAAGCAAAATGTAATAACGTTAAAAGAATATAAGATCTCCCCACAGACTTCAAAGGTAGATGCAGAGAATGTGCAGAGTGAATGCAGAGAAAATGTAAGGATCACAAGTTAACTAGGAAAAACCTGAACATGATACAGGAAATAACACTGAAAAGTTCTTGAATAGAGAAAACAAAACAAAAATCGAAAGAATCCACAGTTAATCTCCAAAACAAAAAACCCACCCTTCAATCCCCAAGACATATATAGTGGCGAAATTTAGTAATTCCAATGGCAAATAACAAATTCTGCAAAGGGCCAGAAGAAAGACTTTCAAATATAAATAAAAAAGAAATCCTAATTTAAAAAAAAATACCATCTATTCTGCACTCACTAAAAACCTTAAAAGTGAATGGAATAATGCATTTTGAAAAGTAAAGGATTACCAGATACAACCCCAAATGATATACTCTGTAAACATAAAACTAAAAATCAATGAAAAAAGTTAGACATTTACCAAGAGGAATCTTAAAAATATTCCTGAAAAGAAATAAAAAGCAAAATAAACAAAAAACCCAGACTTGAGAAAAATAATCAATTTGGAAATACCTCAAACTTGCCAACACCCCTTGACCCTAAAAGCTTACTGAACCCCTGGACTTATGTCTCATTCTGGAAGTACTCTCTGTCCCTGAAGCTTCATCTTCGGATTAGAGAAACCTCCCATTTAAGGAGGAAGAGGCCCAGCACAAAAGATGTCTATTCTTCTCCAGGCTAGCCATCAATCCATCACCAAAGGATTTTCTCCTCTCTCCTCACCATTTTTAGGTTTTTTGTCATTTTTTTTTAAGCCACATCCCCTATTAGAATGTAAACTCCTTGAGGGCATGGATTGTCATTCTTTCTGCTCTTACTTGTATTCCCAGTATTTAGCATAGCCTGGTACATAACAAATACCTGTTGACTGACTGACAGACCGACACAAGAAAAGTAAATAAGTACTAATTATCAAGAACATAAGCAAAAGATATAGACCTAATGAAGACCTAATAATAAAAATATAAATAATGGATCCAAAGAAAAAGCATCAAAACAATAACTGCCTGAAAGATAATGCTAACAATGAGACAGCATACTAATATTTCTGAAATGCAGATAATTCCATACTAATAGGACAAATTATATACCTAAAAACAAGCATTAACAAAATAAAAAAATAAGGAAATTAACTGAATATGCATTTTAAACTGAAAAGTCTACAAATAATCCCCAAATAAGCTTAACAAAAGAAATTTTTGAAAATTAGAAGAGAAATTAATACACTGGAGACCAAAAAGAACATATAACTGAAAAACAAAAGTAGTTACAGCTGGTTCTCTGAAAAGACTAATAAAAATGATAAAGCTTTCACTGCTCTAATTAAAAAGGAGAAAAATCAAATTAACAAAATAAAAAAATTAGCAAAGTGAAACCACAACACTCAGATGACATAAAAAGTATTAGAGCTTGATACATACAGTTATATTCCAGTCAAAATGAGAACTCAAAAGAAAAAAAGGATTACCTACAAAACTGTAAAGTACACAAACTAATATAACAACAGAGATATTAAAATAGTCCAACTTCAGTAAAAGAAACTGAACTTAGTATAAAGGAATTACACACAAAAAAAAACTAGGACAGTTGAATTTGAAGGTCAATTCTATCCAATTTTAAAGAAAAATTAGTACCTACAATACAGAAATTATTCTCAAAAATTGATCAAGAAGTACTCTACCCAAACTTATGACAATACAGTCCTAATACCTAACCAGGGAACTATATGCCAATATTATGGATGAATGATGATTTAAAATTTTTAAATAAAATTGTTGCAAAAAAATACAGCAATTAACCCCCAAAATCATTAAAGAAGGTGATGATGATGACAACCACAATAATGATGACATTTACATAGCATTTCCTATGTTCCAAGCACTGTGCTAAGCACTTTACAATTTCATCCCCTCAATATACCTTCCCTCATTTTACAGATGAGGAAAACTGGGGCACACAGTAGTTAAATGACTTGCCAGAGTCACAGAGCTAGCAAGTAGTGTCTGAAGCTGAATTTGAATTCAAGTCCTCTTGATTCTAGGCCCAGTATACTATCCACTGTGTCACCTAGTTGGATTCACATTAGGAATGAAAGGATAGTTTGTTAATAGAAAAAAAAAATCAACATAACTAACCATATTGTTGTACCAGAAGCAAGACACACCACAGAGTATAAGTTTTAAGTGGAGAATTTATTAGCCAGCGGCCACCGGGGTACGGCACCACAAATCAATGGCAAATGTGTTGGGGTGATGGCTTGGCTTATATAGGATATGGGGGTACAGAGTGGGGGGAGCAGGAACAAAGGTCCTGGCTGATCAAAAGATTCAGTCAGGTTATCGTACTAGTGGGATAATCTCATTTACATTCCTTGGTGGAGTCACGGAGCCCCAGGGATATCTGCTAGACAAGGTCTGCCAGGTTATACTTCAGTGGGATGGTCCTATCTATTGAGATTCCTTGGTGGAGTCATGGAGTCCCAGGGGGTTTGCTAAATACCAAAGATATCTGAGACCATTCTTCTGGGGGTGCTTGTCAGTAGCTAGGGGTTTCTCAGGGGTTCCTAATTTTCCTTGTATTACATTTTGATAACAATACCTACCCTCTCAAAGAGGGTAATTCAAGAGATGCAGAAAATGCTTTTGACAATCAGTCAGGCAGTCAATAAACATTTATGAAGCACCTATTATTATGTCCAAGACACAGTGCTATTTAAACACTAAGTTGTATTGGTAATTAAGGTGGGACTTTTTTACTGTTTTCTAGTGCCTTTGATTAAGTCTTACTAGGTGCAAAGGCCCAGGCCCACACCCTTACCCGGATTAGATATGAAGCCTTCAAGCCCTAAGAAGGGTATATAAACTTAGAGGTTAGCATTTTGTTTGGGGCTCTCACTCACTGGAAGAGTGTCAATGAGGAAACCCTGGGTAGCTGATGGAGCCCTCCGGCTTTAAAAAAGACCAGATGTTGGTGCTTGCCTTTTTGGTAACTACATATGTGATGTCTCAATCAGACAAAGCCTGTCTGTTGAATTGTGTTATTTGCTCTGTTTATATTCTCTCTGTAATTTCTGTTCCTACTTGCTCTAAAGTTCAGAGTGCTGGCTTTTCCCACTGAACTAAGTGAATGATATAGGTATGTTTGATTAAAGTGAGATTGTTAATCCCTTAAAGTTGCTTTCCTTTGAAAAGCAGATCAAAGAACTTTTGCTGGCAGCCCTTCTGTGTGCTGGTGTTGTTGGTCTTACACAGCCACAGCAGCTGCTAGCAGCATTGTTGCTACATAAGTATATAAAGAAAGGCAAAAAAAAAAAAATTTCAAGAGGCTCACAGTCTAAAGGGGAACACAGCATGCAAACAATTATGTACCAACAAATTATATACAAGATAAATTGGGAGATGATCAACAGACAGAAGGCAATAAGGGATATTGGGAAAGGTTTCTTGTAAAAGAAAGTATTTTAGCTAAGACCTGAAAGGATCTAAGGAAGTCAGGAGATGGAGGTTGAGGACAAAGAGAATCCCAGGCAAAAATGCACGGACTATGCAGAAAAACTATCTTAACTGAAGAACAACAGGGAAGGCAGAGGCCATTGTCATTGTATTGCCCAGCACATAGAAAGGAGTAAAGTATAAGAAGACTAAAAAGAGAGGAAGCAGCCAAATTATAAAGGGCTTTAAATGCAAAGAAAAAAAGCGGGGGAGGTTGGGTTTGTTTGGTTTTTTTTTGGTCCTGGAGGTAATAGGCCACAAATAGTTTATTAAACGGGGGAAGCCATAGTTAGCCCCATATTTTAGGAAGATCAATTTGACAGAGAAGTAAAGAACAGTCTGGAACGGGAAAAGACTTGAAGCAAGAACAACCAGAAGGCCATTTGCAATTGTCCAGGTATAAGGTAATGAGCACCTGTACTAGGATAGTGGCTGTATCAGAGGAGGTAAAAAGGTATACAGAAGAGATATTATAAAAGTAGAATAAAAAGACTTGGAAAAAAAATTGGATATAGAGGATAAGGGAGAGTGAGAGATCAAGGATGACACTGAGACTGAAACACTGGGTAACCTGGAGGTTGGTGGTACCCTTGACAATAATAAGAAAATTAGGAAGAGGGAATGGCTGGGGGGAAATATAATGAGTTTAATTTTTAAAATGTTGAGTTTAAGATGTCAAGAGGGCAGCCAGTTCCACACAGATATCCAAAAGGCAGATGGAGATGTGAGTCTGGAGTTATAAGGAGAAAGGTTAGAGCTGGATTAAGTGGATCAGAGAATCACTAACATAGAGATAATAACTGAATTCACAGAAACTAATGAGATCACCAAGTGAAATAGTATAGAGAGAAAAGAAGACGACCCAGGACAGAGCCTTGGAACTAAAGTTAGTAAATGTGAACTGGATAAGGGTCCAGCAAAGGAGATTGAAAATGAGCCTGTAGGAGGGAAGCCAGGAAAGAGAATTGTCACAAAAACCTAGAGAAAGTATCAAAGGGAAGAGGGTGATCAACAGTGTCAAAGTTCAATATCCATTTATGATTGAATTGTTAGAAAGTACAGGCATATAAAATCTTTTTAAAATACATGATAAAAATTGTCTATATAAAGCTAAGGCAAGAATTGTATGGAAATGGCTAAATATTAGAAGCTTTCCCAGTAAATTAGGAAAAAAGCAAGAATGCCCCACTTTCCCTAATATTGATTAGACATAGTTTCAGAGACACTAGCTACAGTAATGATGCAACAGAAATAAATTAAAAGGCATAAAGACAGGCAGAGAAAATTAAAAAAAAACTTTCCCTATAACATGATGGTACACTTACAAAATCTCAGGAAATTAACAACAAAATTAAACGAACTAAATAATAGCTATAGTTAAATTGCAGGCTATAAAATTAGTCCACAAATCCAATACAATTTCTATATTACCAAAATTTAGAAGAAATTAATAGGAGTCCCATTCAAAATTACTATTAAGTGTATAAAATATCTAGGTATCATAATTCCAAAGTACACTTAATACCTGTATAAATAAAATTTTAAGTGTCCTAAGTTAAAAAAAAAAAAAAAACAACACCACAAACTTAAATAGCTGGAGCAGTCTTCAGTGTTCATGACTGGGCCATGCCAATATGATAAAAAATAACAATACTTCCAAAATAATTTACATATTTAGTGATATGATAATCTATACATCAAAAGCATACTTTGCAGATCAAGACAAATATTTTTAGATTCATTGGATGAACAAAAGATCTAGAATATAAAGACAAATATTGAAAAAAGTTAGATATAAGGCACAGTAATTCTAGATTATCACTGTATTATCACAGCAATTATCAAAACCATTTTAATAGTGGTTTAAAAAGCTGGGAAAAAATGGAATACATTAATCAAGGAAAAAGAGAACTAACTGAACTCACAACCTAGTATTGAGATAAATTTGAAAAATACAAATTACCTAGAAAAAAAAATTCCCTATTTGATAAAGGATTACCAGGAAAACTAGAAACCAGTCTGGCAGAACATTAGATTTAGACCATTATCTTAAACCAAATATTAAAGACCATACCATTAAAAAACTAGAAGAGAGCAGATCATGCATCTTTCTGACCTATGGGTAAGGAGTTAATTTTTAAACAAACAAGGGATAACACAATTACAAAAGATGAATGAAATAATTTTGGTCATGTGAAATTGGCAATCTATTTGCAGGAACAAAATTAATGTAACTAGATCTAGGGAAGTAAGGTCAACAGGAAAAATCTACAAATCTGAATCGAATTTCTCTGATAAGGGTCTAATTCCCAAGATACATAGTCAATCAACATGCATCCATAACATCAAAAGTCATTTTCAATTAAATGGTCAAAGAACATGAATAAGAGTTCACAAAAGAATTGTAAACTATTAACAACTATATGAAACAATGTGATACAAAGCAAAAAGAAAAAAAAGCAGAACTAGGAAAACAACTTACACAATGACCACAACGACATAAATAGAAAGAACAACCCCTTAAACAACTGAAACTGAATACTGCAACACAGTACTGCATCACAGGGAAAAATCCTGACCCCACAGAAACATGAGAAGAGACCTGCTGCTTTTCCTCCTTTCCAAAGGTAGGTGTCCATGGGAATGGAGCTTGCATTGAACATCAACTTGTTTTGATATGCTGATTGGTTTTGATCAATTCACTTTCTTCCCTTTTCCCATCCTAAACTTAAAGTCAATTAGTTCAGAATTGAGACTTTTGTCTACTCTCAAATCTATTTCCTCCTTCTCAGACTGTAGCTCATGGCTGAGCTAGTCCCAACCTAAGAGTACCCCCACCATTCACTATAAATTTCTAACTAATTTCAACTGGGCCTTCATTCACTGCACTTCTACTCATCCTAAATTGATTCTCTATTCTATTCTGTACCAAATTTTCCCTTTACATTTCAAGCCTCCCATACCACACCCTCCTTTCACCCTTGGCATATCTCACTTTATTTAAAGAAGATATATTCAAAATGAATTCATTTTCTCAATGGGGGGAGGGGAAAGGTGGAAAGGGTGGATTTTCACTAATAAAAAATTTTAATTTAAATTTTTAATTTAAATTTAATTATAAAATTTTTTAAATAAAGTCAATTCTCTCTTCCACCCCTCACATCTTATATTCCTTTGACATCATCCACCATTCTCTATACCTCTAATAACATTTCCACTACTTTCTAATCCTCAACATTTTTTCTATTGGTTCCTTTCCCATTGCCTACTAACACATGTAGGTTCTACCCTTCTTAAAAAACCCTCCATTGCCCCAATTGATAAATGGTCAAAGGATATGAACAGGCAGTTTTCTAAGGAAGAAATTAAAGGTATCTACAGTCATATGAAAAAATGCTCTCAGCCACTATTGATTAGAGAAATGGAAATCAAAACAACTCTTAGGTATCATATCACACCGACAGACTGGCTAACATGACAAAACAGGAAAATTATAAATGCTGGAGAAGATGTGGGAAAATTGGAACACTTGCGCATTGTTGGTAGAGTTGTGAACTGCTCCAACCATTTTGGAGAGCAATTTGGAACTATACCGAAAGGGGTATAAAAATGTACATAACCTTTGACCTTGCAATACCACTTCTAGGGCTATATCCCAAAGAGATCATACAAATGGGAAAAGAACCCACACGTACAAAAATATTTATAGCAGCTCTCTTTGCAGTGGCCAAGAACTGGAAATTGAGGGGATGCCCATCATTTGGGGAACGGCTGAGCAAGTTGTGGTATATGAATGTAATGGAATACTATTGTGCTGTAAGAAATGATGAGCAGGTGGACTTCGGGAAAACCTGGAAAGACTTATACGAACTAAGTGAGGGGAGCAGAACCAGGAGAACACTGTACACAGTTACAGCCACATTGTTCGATGACTAAATTTGAAAGACTTGGCTCTTCTCAGCAATGTCTAAGATAACTCCAAAAGGCTCATGACAGAAAATGCTATCCACATCCAGAGAAAGAATTACGGAGTCTGAATGCAGATCAAAGCATACTATTGGCTCTCTCTTTTTCTTTTGTTTTGTTTTTTTTTCCTTCTTTCTCAAGGTTCATCCCATTGGTTCTAATTCTTCTTTGCAACATGACTAATGTGAAAATATGTCTAATGTGAATGTATATGTAGAGCCTATATTAGATTGCATGCTGTCTTGGGGAGGGAGGAAGGGAGAGAGGGGAAGAAAATTTGGAACTCAAAAGCTTGTGGAACTGAATGCTGTAAACTAAAAATAAATAAATTAAAAATAAAAAAAACAAACCCTCCATTGATCCTATCAATCCCTCTAGCTATTATACTAGATCTCCTGACATTCACAACCAAGCTCCTAGAAGAAGCTGATTATTCTAATAACCTAAAACTTCTCTTATCACATTTCAATCCTTTGCAATCTGGTTTCCAACTCGATGGAAACCATTCTCTCTAAAGTAATTTTCAAAGAAAAAATTATAAACTATATAAAAATACTTTTACTAGGAATCATGAACAATTAGAAATGCAAATTAATAGCAGCTCTGACAGCACCTATCAGATTGGCCATCTTGACAAAAATAGAAAATGACAATTGTTGGAGGTGAAGGGAAACACTGTTGGTAAAGCTATGAACTGATCCAACCATTCTGAAAAACATTTGAAATATTGGATCCATCCAATGATACCTCTACCAGGCCTAACCTCCAAAAAAAAAAAAGTCAAAGAAAAGTATGTACTTTTTTATACTCACGTACAAAAATACTTATAATTGCACTTTTAATTATGACATTTTAGGTACCTATCACTTGGGAAATGGCTGAACAAATTACACTGTGAATATAGCAATATATATTACATACATAACCATATCTATATGGTATAGAGAATAATATAATGAATATAATAACACTAAAAAAAAACGACCAAAAACTGACTCAGAGAAATCTGAGTACACTAGTATAAACTGATGGAAAGTAAAATGAAAAGTACCAGAAGAACAATTCATGTAGGTAACTAGAAAGAAAAAAAAACTTAGAATACTTAAGAACGTTGATCAATGCTATGACTAATCAGAAAAACTGAAAATGAAGCACACTCCCCATCTCTTGTCAGACAGATGCATAAGAAAAGATGCAAATGAGATACGCATGTTCAGACACTCAATGGGATGATATGTTTTACTTGACTACTTTTATGTGTGACAAAGCAGAGTTCTTTGGAGGGTGCAGGAAGTTTTGGAGTAGCAACAGTGTTGCAAACAAAAGAAAATTGTGTCAATGAAACATCAAACAAACTACACAGATGAACAGAACAAGGTTGGGAAGGGGATAAGTTCATGTTGATTGGGAAAGGGGGATGGGAGGGGAGTGGGGTGACAGAAGGGAGGGCTGACTGGGGAACGGGGCAACCAGAATATACGCCATCTAGGAGTGGGCGGGACAGTAGAAATGGGGAGAAAATTCCTAATTCAAACTCTTGTGAAAATCAATGCTGAAAACTAAATATATTAAATAAATTAAATAAAAGAAAAGAAAAAAAAAGAAAAAAATTCATGTTGATTTTAATATATGCCTTTAAAAGTGTAACCAAAGTTCAAAGTTTCACATACAATCCTCTTCTCTATCCCTTGAATGCTGAAACATGCATGTTTGCTAATATCTGTTAAACTGAGAGTATAAGAAAGGGGGTTCCACATTTCTAGCTCAATTAAAATAACGTAGTCAGTAAAAGGGCATGATGCAGTTTAATAAGATAATCTACATGCTGTGTCACTTTATGCAAAGGTATGAAGCTCTTTTACTGGGTCAGAAAGGAATAGCTGGTTGGCTAACCAAATAAGTTAACCATGTGTCTGGGGGTTTAAAACAGCAGAAATTAGAGCAATGCTTAATCAAGCAGTGAATCAGTGCAGGGGTGGAATCCAGGTTCAGAAGCTGAGGATTCCAGTTTCCATTGTTGGATCTAAACACCTGAGAAGGAATCAATCTTGGGAGAAAACATTATTTCAATTTCTTCTCTCTGCCTTCCCAATGACCATGTCATTGGAGAGACTGTTCAAGTAGGAGACAACATATTCAAACATGAATGCAAAAAGACAGTTTACAAGGAGGGAATTAACTGTATGGAGCATGATTCTGACAAACAATGATAGTTTTGGATTCAACAAAGGACTTCCCGGCCATGAAGCCTCAGGAACACGTTGCCATCTTGCCAACCATAAATCTTTTATGTGTGGCTTCCTAATACTGCACTGTATGTTTGAGCTCACTTCTCATGAACCTATCTGGATTTGTAGGAGAGTATGCCTCAGACATTAGGGGTAATGTTCTGTACCAACTGTTTTTATTAGAACATCTTAGTAAATACCCCTAGTAAATTTTCTTAGGCTACTATCTGATAGTTAATGGGAAAGATATCAGTAGGGGCTTGGAATCAACAGCACTAGAAACCTAGTGTTTCAGAGTCACATCCATAATCCTGGGTAGTCAGCCACCCTCTGAGGACCTTAAACTACAAGTCTGAGTACAGATCAGAGTAGTAACCTAAAAGGTGTACAACAATAATATTTTAAATTTTAATCAGTAAAGAACATCTTTGTTTTACAGGTTATTTTCTAGGAAATCTAATCCTTATACCTTAGTAAATATTAGTTATTACCAAAGTATTGCAGTTTGGTTTTCTAATTTTAAGAATTGTAAACTATAAATTATCCCACAAATGATTAAATTCCTGAAGCAGATAATCAAAATGTAAGAATAAATTATTTTAAAGGATTTATTAAAGGAAATAATTTTTTGTTTGTTTTCATGACATTTTTTTCTGATATAGGAGAAGGCTTAATGGGTAAGAGCAAAAGATCTACTTAAAAATAAATGTGACATAAAAACAAAAGGAATCAAAACTTTGTATAAAGGAAACATCGTTAGTCGCTGAAAAATCTAAACTTCTTTCTTTAAAAAAATTAGCAAAGTCTAAAAATTTAATTCTTAAATTTACTTTTTTGGATTACAAAAATGGAAGTGTATGTTCCACTGTATTCGGAATTCCACTGTACAATTTTAAGTGTCAAAAATGATTTTGTTTTGACACTGAAAAACAGAAATATAAGTATATGTTATTATCGAATGTCTTAATAAAATGATAAATGATCATTTAGAATAACACATAATTCTATAACACATGAAGTTCAGTTTCTCTATCTTAGCATTTAAAAAATACATACATTATTCCCTTGCACTAGCACTTTTATATTAGTACATAATCATTTTCATAGAAATAAAGGAAATGGTTTTAAAACTAGACAGAAGAAATAGGTTTTATGGCTCTGGTCTCTCCCTTTCTCTAGATGTCTGAGAAAGTAATGTGATTATAATATGTTTTTAAAATAATGGGAAAGAAGGAAGGAAGGAAGGAAAGAGGGAAAGAGAAAGAAGAGAAAGAGAAAGGAATGAAGGAAGAGAGGGAGGAAAGGAGAAAGGAAGGAAGGGAAGCAAAGAGGGAGGACTAGAGAGAAGAAGACAGGGAGGGAGGGAGATAGGAAGAAAGAAAGAAAGGAATGAAGGAAGGAGGGAGGGGAGACAATTCTGAAAGACTTAGGAGCTATGATCAATCATGAGTCCACAGGACTGACTGACAGAGGTGATAGACATACAGAATGAGACTATTGTTTTTGAATGTGACAAATACGGGAATCTGTTTTACATATTTGTTACAAGCACTTTTCAATTTCCTTTTTTAGGGGCAGGGGAGGTGAGAATGAAAAAAATGCTTGGTAAAAAAAAAACAAAATTTAATTTTAAAATACACAGAAGAGAACGGAAGAGAGAAATAAAGAATTACAGATAAGCAGGACAGCTTTGAAAGTTAAATGTTGAATTTATTATTTAAAAAGAAAAGAAAATTTTACATTGTTGAGATATGCAGCTCTATAGTTTCATTTATGTTCCGCTGTTGTGTGTGTGTGTGAATGCCCATTTAAGTTCAATATGAAAGATAAATTTAAAATACCAGGCAGTTCTGGAAAGGCTTTGTTACTCCAATGGAAAGCCTCACAACTTTTGGTTCTAACCTTATGTCATTTGTAATAACAATAAAATGCATCAAATATTTGGGCATCAACCTACAAAAAGACATCAAGACCTAAACAAGGGAAATTGTTTTAAACTTTTTTTTTTAATTAAGGAACAATTAAAGAATTACGAGCCATTCAACGGTTACGGGCAGGCCAATACAGCATGGAAAATAACATTACTACCCAAATCTGTATCTACAGATTTAACATAATACTAATAGAATAACATAGTTGGTAGAATTAGATAAAGGGATAACAAAATTCATATGGAAAAATAAAACTAAAAACTTATCATTTCATCCCTATAAGGCTACAATGATGCTGATCTGGTAGCTCATCCAGAATTTAGTTTTAGGGGGCACTGGAAGTTTAAGTGACTTGCTCACTGGCACCCATGTAGATTTCCCTATTCTGAGGACTACCCTCTCTAACCACAATACTATGAAAGGAAATTACTGAGAGAGGGGCAACTACATCCCCTCATATGAGACACATGAATCCAAAAGATTAGAGGTAGATAAATCCAAGCACACAATACACTATAGAAGGAATTCCACTGGTAAATTAGAACAGGAAAATTGGATGACAGTTTGGCAGAAAATGGAACTGAACCCACACCACACAACAAACACTATTTTAAATTCCAAATGTATCAATGGTTCCAATATTTAAAAACAATAACATGCAATTCATTTCAATAAACATTTATTAAGTGGCTACTACTTGCCAGACTTACTAAGTACTGGGAGAACAAAAAGACATTCCCTGCCCTAATGAGGGAGATTATGCAAATTGTACAAAACAAGCTACAGACAGGATAAATAGGAAATAATTAAAAGAAGATAAGTGCTGGAATTAAGAGGGCTAGTTAGGGAAGGATTACTGTGGGACTTTAGGGACCTAAAGAAAGCCTGAGAGGTCCAAAATCATAACAAGGAGATAGAGCATTCCAGGCATGGGGGACAGCTAGAGAAAATGCCCTAGAGTCAAGATACAGAGTGTGTTGTTCCTAGGTGTTACTACATCAAAGAGTATGTATCAGGGTAAGAACACTGGGTTAGATTATGAAGGGCCTTGAATGCCAAGCAGACCATTTTGCATTTGTTCCTGGGGGCAATAGGAAGTCACTGGAGTTTACTGAGTAGGGAGGTAACATGATCAGAACTGTGGAAAAACCACTTTAGTGGAAAATGGAGAATGGACTGAGTGGGGAGACCCAGAGGCAGGCAGAACCACCAAAAGGCTATTGCAATAATCTAAGTGTGAGCTGATGAGGGCCTGCACTAGAATGGTAGCAGTGTCAGAGAGGAAAGGGAGCATAGATATTGGAAAGGTGAAAATTAGCAGGCCTAGAGAACAGCTTGGATATGTGGGTGGGGGGTGGAGTGAGAGATACTGAGGATCCAGAATGACTCCTAGGTTGTGAGCCTGAGGGACTAGATGATATTGCACTCTACAGTAATGGGGAGGGAGGTTTTAGGGAGAAAGATAATGAGTTCGGTTTTGGGACATATTGCCTAAAAGGTAGTTGGGGAATGTAAGACAGTAAGTAGGAAGAGAGATTGAGGCAGGAAGGTAGGCCTGAGATTGTCAGCATAAAGTTGGTAATTAAATCCATCGGAGCTGATGAGAGATCAGCAATGGAGAGCATGCTGGGTTGGACTCAGGAATACCAGGCTTCTTTCTGACCCTGGGAAAAACCATTCTGCTCTCATTTCTTACAGCACAATTCCATCGACAAGAGCAGCTAGGTGGTGAAGTACATAGAGAGCAGGGCCTGGAGTCACGAAGATCTGAGTTCAATTTTGGCCTCAAACATTTACTAGCTGTGTGATCCTGGGCAAGTCATTCAACTCATTTTGCCTCAGTTTTCTCATCTGTAAAATGAGCTAGAGAAGAAAATGCAAACCACTCCAGTATCTTTGCCAAGAAAATCCCAAATGCGGTCACTAGGAGTCAGACATGATCGAAACAAATAATGAGATCACCAAGTGAAGAAGCAAAGAGGGAAAAGAGAAAGGGACCCAGGACAGAACTCTGAGGAACACCTACTGTTATAGGGTGTGATTTGGAGGAAGATCCAGTAAAGGACAGAAAGACGGAGTGGTAAGGTAATGAAATGTGCCTACCAAAATAAGAAGAGGGGTGGAAATTTCTCATTTATCAGAAGAAATCAGAGGAGACCAACGAATTACAATTCAATCAATGTTTCGAAACTATAATAATTCTACTTGGACAATCAAATTCTGCAGAAAGAAAAAAAGGTACAAAATAACTAAAATATAAAGTCAATATCTGTATCTTCTTCAAAATTCATAATCACACACACACAAAAACACGAGGCAATAAAAACAGTACCTTCAGTGTCCTAATAGAAAAGCAATCACTTCTCAACTAAGAGGAAAAAAAAGTCATTCACACCCTGTCCTTTCTTCTCACTTCCCCACCCTTTACAAACTTGTTTCTGCCCTAGTCACTGAACTGAAACTGTTCATTCTAACATTACCATAACCTTTTCTCATTCTTCTTGTGCTCTGAGCAGCATCTGATACTGTCCACAGCCATAACTAACCTTGGATATGCTATTTCTTGGAGCTCTTCCTATCCACTGGATTATTCTTTCTCAGTCTCTCCTGCTGGGATCATCACCCATATCCTGTCATCAAACTGGTTGTACCTGGGTCCTCTTCTCTCCTCTCTCCACACTCTTTGGTAGCCTCATAAGCTCTCATGTTTCTTTTTCTTCTCCTTCCTGCTCCCCCCCACCTTTTTTGGTCAGGAAACAGCTTGGGATCATTGAAAGCACAAACAATTTACCAAATGTAATCTAGACCATGCTGTTCCTCATATTCAGTTCTGGGCCCAGCTCATTATCCATCTGCAGTACCTGTCAATCAATGGAAAACATAATTCGAATTGAACCCTAACATCATTTTTATTGTCACTCTAGCCAGTCTGAAAGGTATGAAGTGCAACCTCAGAATTGTTTTAATTTCCATTTATCATATTCTTCATGATTTGGAACAATTTTTCATATTGATTACTGATAATTTTCATTTCTTCTGAAAAAGTCAAGGTATTAGCATCCATACAAAAATTCTCCAAATCACTAAGAATTAAGATAAATGCAAATTAAAACAACTCTAAGGTTTCACTCCATATTCATCAGATACACAAAAATAGCAAGAAACAGAACCATTTTTTGAGGAGATTCAAGAAAACATTAATGTATCATTAATAGAGTGGTGAAATGATCTAACCATGCCGGGAAGTAATTGAAACTAAATCGCCCAGCATCACTAAATTCTGCCTACCCTCTGACGTAGTGATACCCCTACTAGTCCTATTCTCCAAAGAAATCAAAAAACAGAGGAAAAGGATACATATGTACAAAAATATTTATCATCAACTCTTCTGGTCACAGCAAAGACCTGGAAACAAAGTAGGTACTCATCAATTGGGGAATGGCAAGAAAAATCTTGGTTCGTGAATAATGGAATAGTATTGAGCATAATAAAATAATAAAATGAATGCTTTCAGAAAAACCTGGGAAGACTTATATGAAGTGATGCTGAATAAAGTGAGAACCAGAGAAAATGTATACAATAACATTATAGAGAAAACAACTTTGAAAGATTTAAAGAGATAAATGAGACATAAATGATATCTTAAGTAAATTAGGAGAGCATGGGAAGATGTACCTGTCAGATCTATGGGTATGGGAAGAGTTTACCACCAAACAAGAAATAGAGTTGTTACAGGAAGTAAAATAAATAATTTTATTACATGAAATTAAAAAGGTTTTACACAAAGAAACTAATAACAGCCAAAATTAGAAGGAAAACAGAAAACCGGAGGGAAAATTTTTGCAGCAAGTTCTCTGATAAGAGCCTCACTTCTCAAATATATAGGGAACAGAGTCAAATTTATAAAAATAACCATTCTCCAACTGATAAATGGTCAAAGGGCATAAACAGGTAGTTTTCAGAAGAAATCAAAGCTAACAGTCATATGAAAAAATGCCCTAAATGACTACTGAACAGAGAAATGAAAATTAAAACAACTCTGCGATACAAACTCATAACTATCACATTAGCTAACACAACAGAAAAGGAAAATGACAAATGGAAGAGAAGATGCGGAATAATTGGGACACAAAGACATTACTGGTGGAGTTATGAACTAGTTCAACCACTCTAGAGAACAATTTGGAATTACATCCAAGGGCTATAAACTGTACATACCCTTTGATCCAGCAATACCACTACTATGTCTACATCTCAAAGAGATCAAGGAAAAGGACCTAGTTGTAGAAAAATATTATAGCAGCTTTTTGGGGAGCAAATACTTAGAAATCAGGAGATGTCCATCATAGGGAAATGGCTAACAGTATATGATTGTGACAGAATGTTATTGTTTAGGTGCTTAGTCACATCCAATTCTTGACCCCATTTGGGGTTTTCTTGGCAAAGACACTGGAGTGGCTCGCCATTTCCCTCCCCAGCTCATTTTAGAAATGAGGAAACTGAGGTAAACTGGGTTAAGTGACTTACCCAGCGTCACACAGCTAGTAAGTGTCTGTGGCCAGAAATGAACTCGGGTCTTCCTGACTCCAGGCCCTGCATTCTATCCACTTCACCACCTAGTTGCCCTTGTGATGGAATTGTGCTATAAGAAATGACGAGCATAATGATTTCAGAAAAACCTGGGAAGACTTATATGGAGTCATGCAAAGTGAAGTGAGCAGAACCAGGAAAACACTGTACACACTAACAGCAACATTGTGAGGATGATCAACTGTGAAAGACTTAGCTACTCTGATCAAGATAATTCCAAAGAACCCATGATGAAAAATGCTACCCACCTCCAGAGAGAGAACTAAAGAACTCTGAATACAAACTGAAGAATTTTTTTTTGTTCTTTATTTTTATTGTTTTACGGGTTTGTGTTTTTTTGCAACATGGCTAATATGGAAACATGTTTTGTATGAGCTTGCCTTCTCAAGAAGGTGAAAGAGGAAGAAGGGAGAGAATTTGGAACCCCAAATTTTTTTAAAAGGTTTAAAAAATGTTTACATGTAATTGGGTAATATTTAATGAAATAAATATTTTTTAAAATTCTTTTTTAAGACTTAAAGAACTCTGAACAATGCAATGATCCAGCACAATTCCACAAGTTTCGTGATGAAACATGCTGCCCCGCCAGAAAGATAATGAATTCAAGGTGCACAAAGCAACATATATTTTTGAACATGGTTGAAGTGGAGATACATTATTTCACTATTCATATCTGATACAAGGGTTTTATTGTTCTTTCTTTCGATTGGGGAGAGGGAAGAACTATTGATAGGGTTATCAAAAGAAAAAAGAAAAAAAATTCTAGTCATTAAAGCATTTTTAAAAGGTATAGGAACAAACAGAACAAAAGCCAATAGGAAACAGACAAGCAGAACAATTTTTGAGATGACATGCTGAATTTATTATTTGCTTAAAGAGAAAAGCAAGCTGTTCATTACAGATTTGAAGCTTTATGTATTTTGTGTTGGTTAAATTCAAAATAAGAAAAAAAAGAAAAAAAACTATTTCAATCCTCTGACTACTGAACCCACTGGAGATGGTTCTTTGTATTTATATATCTGTATCACTCCTCAATATAACTTTGATATCAGACCTTCATCCTTTTCCCTAATCAGTTGCTTCTTTTCTAGTTTCACATATTAGTAATTATCCATCTTATACAATCACTTCTAATAGCCTTTAATAACAATTATTAATTCTTCCCCTAACCCCTGCTATACAAGGAATTTGGTATTTCAAAAAAAGTTCAACACAAACACATCGCAAAATATAATTACTTTGCCATAAAAAATAATCTATTGGTAGCTATGTGTTACATACGTTACTTCTGAAATTGCAAAAGAGTGAATTTTAGCTGTCATTATCCAGTGTGTCTAGTCCAAAAACAGAAAACCAAGGAGTTGGCACTGAATGGGAGCTAAGGCAGTTTTGGTAATAATACCCCACCTTTCTTTTTCTTCTTTTCTTGCTTCTTACTTTTCCTATTCATTTTATTTTTCCTACTCATCTTTCCCTTCCACTGGCATTGCTTAACCTCAATGATGGCTAAGGAGACTGTGGGCTATATTTTACTTCTGAAAACCATTATAAATAAGAAAAGAAATTAAAGATGTAATGTGTGTCCCTAAGTAACGCTTAATACTCATGTCTCATTTTCTTCATATTTAGGTGTTTATTAAAGTGTCAATCATGATTAAAAGAAATTCAAACTCAAGGGAATAAAACTCCCTTGAAAAGCTTATACTGAACTTTCCTTACAAGTTAGCCAAGATGGTTGCATGAATGGAAAGCAGAGCACTGAGATCTCATATACTTACTTAACCTAGCAAAAACCTTAAATTTGTAAACTCCTTAAGCTTAGGGACTTCATTTTGTCTTTTTGTATCCCCAATGTTTAGTAGAGTGCATGCATGATATACGGTAGGTGTTTAATAAACATTTATTGATTGACTGATTTGCACCACACAAAAAAAAGATCAAGAAATCCAATAAAAAACTACACTAAATGATTTCTTCCACCCTAGCACTGCAAAAAGGTCAGTCAAAAGCCCTTGATGAAAAAAAAAAACAAACTGTAATAAATAGGACATAGGAACAAGAAATAAACAAATAACAATAGAGAAAAAGCACATCAAGGGACAGAGCTCAGCCCTGTCACAAAGCCCCAATTCAGGAATCTAAGATAGATGAGAAAACATGGAGTAGTACTAAAAATTACTGCAGATCTAGATACTGACTTAGTGATCTCATTGGCTCCCATGGATTCTTCTCCATGAAGATGATTCCCAGATTTGCCTAGCCATGACCTCTCTCTTGACTTCTGTAACAACAATGTTACTTGAAGCTGCTGTGGGGGCATAAGGCCAAGAACACCAGCACATAGAAAGGCTGCCAGCACAGCTTTTTTGATCTGCTTTTCTAAGGAAAGTGACTTTAGGGGTTAACAATCTCAGTTTAATTAAACATGCATATATCATTCACTTAGTTCAGGGGGAAAAGATCAACTCCCTGAACTTCAAGGCAAAGACAAACAGAAATTACAAGCATACATTATATAAGCAGAGCAAATCAACAAACAGGTCTCTTATCTGTCTGACTAAATCACAATAGTCACCAGAGAAGCAACAATATCTGGGTTTACTTCAAAGCCAAGGAACTCTAGTGGCTACCCAGTCTTCACACCAACACTCTTACAGTCAGTGAGAGCTCCAAAGGCAAAAAGCCAACCTCTGAGTTTCTATACCCTGTTCAGGGTCAAAGGGTGTCAAACATGCGACTCAAACCCACATGACCACTCAAACCCATGTAAACTAGGCTTTCCCTTGAGGTAAGCAGGTCATCAAAGACTCCTGATGTAATCGAAAAAACAAAGGCCAGACACATCAAGGGCACTTGATTAAATAAGTGGTCCAAAAGAGAAAACAGTAAAAAAAAGTCCCACCTTAAATACTGATACAACCTCCAACCTCAAATCTTAACCTGCCCGTTGAACATTTCAAAATGAATTTCTCATAGACATCTTAAACTCAACATGTCCAAACTAAATGCATTATCTTTCTCACCAAAAATTTCCCTCCTTCTAATGACCTTGTTATTATTACTTATTATTATTAGTTATTTAATAATCAATAACTTATATAAATATAAATTATATAAATAATTGTTGGTTGTTATTGCTATGTAGGGTAAAACCATCCTCCCTATCACTAGGGCTCACAACTTAGGTGCCATCCTGGATTCCTTCTCTTACCCCATAACTAATCAGTTGCCAAATCCTGTCATTTCTACCATTATACTATCATTTGTATATATTTTTCTCCTGTGACACTGCCACCACTACAGTACAGGTCCTCGTCACCTCAAACCTACACTACTGGTTGGTCTCCTTGCCTCAAATTTCTCCCATTCTAGTCCATCCTCCACTCAGTTGTGAAAGTGATCTTTATAAAGTTTCATTTCCCATGTCACCTTCTTAATCAATTAACTCCAATGGCTCCCTAGCACCTCTAGGATTGAATTTTAAAATCCACTATTTGGCTTTTAAAACTCTCCATAATTTGGCCCCTTTTCCCCTTTCTAGTCTTCTCGCTCTTCATTGTCCCTTCCCTCTAACACATTCTGGGACACAGTGACACTGGCTTCTCTCCCTGCTGTTCCTCACATAAGACACTCCCCATCTCCCAATTACAAGCATTTTTACTTGTTCTACATGCTGGAATTCTCTCCTTCCAAATTTCCCTGGCTTCCTTCAAGTCTCAGCTAAAATCCTACATTCTGCTAAAGCCTTCTCTTCCTCCGATTATCTCCAATTTATCCTGGATGTAGCTTTTTTGCATATAGTTTTCATATTCTCTCCAGCTTCCCCACCCCATTGGAGAGTAAGCTCCTTGAGGGCAGGGAAAGTCTTCTAACTTTCTTTGCATCCTCAGTGCTTAGTACAGCACAGGGCAGGTAGTAGGTACTTAATAAATAGTTGCTGACTAACAACTCTAACTGCAAGCAATGACTCAAATAAAAATGAACTTTCTACAAAGACTACATTCATAGAAGAAATGAAGCAAGAGATAAAAAATCAAATAAAAGTTCTGCAGAAAAGAATTAGAAGAATAACTTAAAAGAGAAATTGGTAAGTATTTCCCACCTGAAAACTAAAATAGACCAAATAGAAATCAATGACCCCATCAATCACTTCCTAAAAGGAGGCTCAAAAAAGAAGTTTCAGGAATGTTCCAAACAAAATCCAGAGTTCTTATGTCAAAGAAAAAATACTCCAAGAATACAGAAAGAGGTAGTTAAAATATCAAGGTATAATAGTTAGGATCTGATAGATAACCATAAACAAGATCTTGGAATACAATATCTCAAAAGGCAAAAGATAATAGGCTTCCAATCTAGAATAACTTATTCTAAGAAACTGAATATAATGCTATGGGGAAACAGAATGGACATTTATCGAAATAGAAGACTTTCAAGAATTTTTGGTGAAAAGACCAAAGCCATGTAAGAAGTATGAAATACAAACAACAGAGTCCAGAGAATTTGGAAAGGTAAATTGATCTGAACAATCAGAAGGGGATGTATGATGATACAGCATTAACATTCTAGGGACAGGGAAAGAAATGTGTCCCTTCAGAATCTTAATGTGTTCAAAGGGTATGGAAGGAGTAAAATAAGAAAAAAAAAGAGGTCTTGAGAGTGTAAAGTAACCAAAATAAATTATAAAAATAACTGGCATATTTATGGCTTAAGAAGAAATATTAGGTGAATTTTATTAGATAAGAAGTACTCTAATATCTACTTCCATTTCATACTACTTAAAAACTACTACAAATCAGCTAGACGACTAAACAGCATTTTGTAAAATAGTTCCTCTGCACAGAGAGTAACTACAATAGCGACACTGTTCATTAAGAGAAGTAGTTGATAACAACTTAGAAAGCTTCTCTCAACCCTACATTCAAATAGAAATTCCTTGCCTCTCCCATATCAATGAAATTTCAATAGTCACAGACAATGTTTCTATAATCTCTTATTTTATACAATGTTTCCTGAGTCAAAAGTTAATAGCTTTAACTTGAGTACCTAAAAATAAGCAATAATGGCTAATGCAGAAATATGTTTTACACGATCTCATATGTATAATGAGTATGGTATTTTTAGAGGGGTGACGGGAGGGAATTTGGAATTAAAAAATTAAAAATAAGCAATAGTTACATCAAGAAAATAATTTTCACTATGACTCCATCATCAAATATGTATTAAATGCCCACTATGTGTCAGGCGCCACAGGTTGCAAGGACCAAAAATGCTCTTGAGGAACTTATGTTAAAACCATGGAAACAACATGTACAAATATAAGCATAGCCTAGGTGGGATCAGGCAGGTGGGTCGTGTTGGGGCACTACACTAGACGGAAGACCTTCCAACCCTTATCTCTAACTACTACTGGTTCATTAATTCTCATCCTGGATTCTAATGCAATCAAAGTGTATGTTGTAATGTTTCCTCATAGGTTACTAGGACTGGGCAAGCTTTCTAATTAGTTAGATCTGAGGACCCACTGCCAGTTATTAACAAAGCAAAGAAAGTTCTTTTGCCATAAATGTTCATCTTTTAGTATCAATCACTGGTACCACAGGCTTAGCTAAACCTCCATGTTTCCTGAATATACAGTTTATTAACATTATAACAAATAACACAGAGACATTTACACAATTCAACAATGTATCAGCTGTGAGAAAATCCACAGCCATTAACCATCATCTGCAACTGCTGACTTTAAAACTATGGAAACACGCAAGAACCATAGTCGGACCATTCAGCCCTTTTCAGGATGGCAGTCAATGTTCCTTTATCTACTTTATGTGCTCAAGAATTGTTTCTTGAGGATATGTTCTCCACAGGATGAGTCTAATTCAGTTCTCGCATATCATCTCTTCAGATTCTTTCTGTGACAGTTAATTCAGTCTCTCAGGAAAGAAGTTCTCTTAGTTCTTTCTGTGTCTCAGTGTTTCTTCAAAACTCTCTTCCAAAAGACAGTTTAACTACCTAACATTCTGTAACTACCTAACATTCCATTTCTGCTCAAGGATTCAGTAGCAATATCCATCATCTCTATGGGAGAGGCTATTTAGAGTTACATAAATTTATATGTATAGATACAAAATAAATACGCTGTAGTTAGGCAAGGAGAACACCAACAGCTAGACGTTATAAGAAAGGCTAAGTGTAAAAGATGGCCCTGAGCTGAGTTTTGAAGACTCTGAGGGTTTCTATGAGGTGAAGGTGATGAGGGAGTTCATTCCAGGCATGGTAGGTTGGGTCTGTACAAAGGGACGAAGACTAGAAGACTAGAAATGGAGTGTCATGTATAAGGAAGAGAGAAGTACAGTTTGGCTGGACTAGAAAGAGTAGGGAACTTTAATAAAAGGAGACTAGGCTTAGGTTAAGAAGGGTTTTAAAAGGCAAAAGTTTATATTTTGTCCTACAGGTAGAAGAGAGCCCACTGGAGATTAAGTAGAGGAGTGTAATAATCAGACCTGTGCTTAAGGAAAATCACTTCCACAGTTGTGTGGAAGATGGATTAATACTAGGATAGACTTTAGGCAGGGAGACAATTAGACAACTATTCTAGGGAAGAGGTGATGAGACCTAACTAAGATGATGGCTGTGTGAATAACAAAAAGTAAATGTGGTATATGAGACAGATTGCTGAGATAGAAATGGCAAGGTTTGGCAATGATTAAATACATTACATTCCTTGCTTAAAATGTTTAATGAATGCAGTGTCACTTTTTACAAAAGATAAAGAAGCTATGTGAGGATACAGATAGGGAAAGGGACTGGTCCCCTGTGGTTTTCATTGATACAGGAATAAGAAATAAGAAAATTCTCCCTACTAACACAGCTTAGCACCTATCTGCAACTTAAGAGTTTTAAGAGAGCTGTCCAGAGCTCTGAGAGTGACTTGTACAAGATCACTAAGCCAGGATATCTGAGAGGTCAGACTTGAAATGAGTCTTCCTGCCTCTGAGTACTGCTCTCCAGTCACTTCACACTAAGCTGACTCTATATATTTACATATTGTATATAAAATCAATTAACACAATCTAGGTAGGCCACAGGCAGTTATAGGTTTTCAATAATTTTTTAAATGAATAACCATTTACTATTAACAATCACTTCTTTAGCTTAAAAGAAAAATGGTTTATTTATATGTTCCAAAATATCTGGATCAAAATGGGCAAGTCGTTACTGTAAGAAGCACAAAGGGACTACTTATCTTCATGAAAAGTTCTTTTAGGATTGTTTAAATATACATATTGATCTTATTTTCAATGTACTTTTCTAAGTCTAACCAGTGGTGTCAAGTACATAAGGATCCCTGTGGCTGCATACTGACTTAGAAAAACCACATATTTTCTAGGTTCTGTTGCATTTTTATTTATTTTGTTAAATATTTCCCAATTACATTTAATCTGATTCCCTGAACTGGGAGTGTTATGGGCAGAATGTGGCCCCAGGTTGGGTGTTTCACACCTCTGGTCTAAACTTCTCAGTGGGTATGTAGGGTTTTTTTTTTAAAGCAATTTGCCTGAGGTTCACAAAAGTAAGTGGCTTTATTTTGAAATGACAGAATCAAATTTTGCATTCACTACCACAAATCAATCTCTGACCAGTTAGCTTAGTTAGTTAAAGCCTAGGATAATGAAAAACCAAGGGTCATGACCAAGTGCCTGATTTCTTTATAAGCCAGTCATTATGTTTTTAACTGAACAAAACATGAACTAAATGCAAAAGGGACTTGGAAAGAAAGAGAAGAGAATGTAGATGGATCAGAACAAATATCACTACTACTAAAAAAATAAAAACCTCAAACCATATACCTTAAACAGAATGGAGAATTCAGTTGATTTAAAATTAAAATCCCATGGTTACTATCTTTAAGTATTTTGTATAAGACAGCAATAAATAGAATCTTGAACTTTTAGTTAGATATAGAGTCAAACCTTACTCCCAGACATTTAATAGTAGTGTGACTAAGCAAGTCACTTTAAAATTGAGTCTCAATTTCCTCACCTGTAGAACAAGGATAAGAATAGCAGCAACCTCACAGTGCTGTGGTAAGGATCAAATGAACCAATGCACCTATGCTTCACTACTGGGCTTGATAACTCTGGAGGAGAGAGTGAGACTGATCACCCTGTCCAGCTCTGCTCACTTGGATCCAATTCACTTGCAAGTCAAGACATCACCTTCCTGATGTCTTTGGTCCTCTTGGAGAATGAAGGACAAGCAAGAGCCTTTTTACAACTTCCACCAGTTGTTACTGGTTCTGCCATATAAGGACAAAAGAGCAAGTCTAATCTCTTTCTGCATCTTCACAAAAATACTTGAATACTCCCCAAGTCTTCTCTTCTCCAGACTAAACATGTCCAGTTCCTTCAATCAATCTAAAGCCTCTGGCCACTATCTGGTTACCAATCCTCCTACACAGAGGATCACAGAATTGAATACAATACTTCAGATGAGATCTGAAGAGGGCAAACCCTTCTCTTTAGGTAGCTCAAAATCATAATAATTATAGACTTAAGAATTTAGAGCCAGAAGGGACATTAAAAGCCATCAAATCGACCCTCCTCATTTTACAAATGAGGCTGAGAGTTAGTGACTTGCCCAGGGTCTGAGTCAGGATTAGTAACAACAATAAATAGCTACCATTTACACAATGCCTTAGGGTTTGCACAGTGCTTTACAAATATCTCCTTTTATTTTCATGACAACTGTGGGAGGTAGATGCTATTATAATCTCCATTTTAAGTAGGCAAAGGTTAGGTGACTTATCCAGGGTCACAAGTAGTATGTCTCAGGCCAAATCTGAACTTAGATCTTTCTGACTTCAGTTCCAGGGCTCTATCCACCTCACCACCCAGCTGCCCTTGGCAATTTTATTAAAAACCTCAGCTTTGGAACTCTGACCCTGGAGATGAGCTATCTTGATTAAAGAGCATGTGCAAACGCCCAAAGCCAAACATATCTAACTTGCCCCAAAGCAGATAATAATGCCCAGCCAGGTAAGTGAGGAAATCTTGCCTTCGGCTCTGCTGCAGCCGCTATTTTGTCCACCAGGAACAAAGTCTTTCAAGCAGGACCTCCCAGGTCCCTAAAGCAGTTAATCCATTCAGGTTTTGAAACTATTACCCTGGGGCATAGCTCTCTCCAAAGACAAATGAGAACAAACCTAGCCCACTAGATCTAGTCCAGAGGTTCCCAAAGTAGATGATACCGCCCCCTGGGAGGTGCTAGGCTGATTCAGGGGGGGCACGGTAGTAGCCTGGGTTGCAAATGGAGGGTATCCGTGAATAAAAATAAGGAGGAGGTGGAAGCATGAGGAAAGAATTTTGAAAAACCATTTGTATGTTTCATCTGTTGTGTAACAGAGTTACAGTCATAGTGACTACATTATTTTCCAAATAAACACACAAAATGCAAGTTATAATCAATCAATGGTCAAGTCTGCAAGTGTTTGCAGGTGAGCTGTCACACATTGCCAGGAAAACCAGCAGGTATCTGCAGCAATATGTGAGTGCAATGATTTATTTACCATACAATGGTACACATTACACGACACAATATTGTGTCATCAAAATTTCCATATAGGGAAAAAAAACAAATCTGAAATAAATTATTAAATAAGATGTTTTTTTAATTTATATTTTTTAAAATTATGCAAATTTCAAAAACTGTTAAAGGTTTAAAGAAAGTAGATTTCTAAAGGGGCACTGAATAATTTTTTTTAAGGGAGTAGTAGGCCAAATAAGTTTGGGAACCTCTGATCTAGCCTGTCACAGACCAGATGATGCTTCATATGCAACCAGATATCCACCAGGGCCATCTTGCCATCTTCCGTAATGGCGCAGGCATCCCTTCTACCCAACCTCGATTTTCTACCTCTCTAGTTCCAGGCAGAGTAATTAATCAATACTACCCAGCTTCTCTGGAAAGGGTTATGTCAAGCCAGAATCCCAAAGGATTCACTATCATTATGGCTCCCCAGAATAAAATTCCCTTTCCTGGCCTCCACTCCCTCATATGTGTGGTGTCTTCCTATTAGAATGTAAGTTCCTATTATTTGCTACCTGAGGTAGAAACTCTCTCATCTATTAAACTATATCCAGGGCTTAAATAGCAAAGTGCCCAACAGAAAATAAGCACTTAAATGTTCATTTCATTCATTCATTAGTTTTTGGGGGGCCACAGCATACTGCTGATTCACGGAGTTTGTAATCCACTAAAACCCCAAGATTTTTTTACAGAAAAAGTATGTCAAAGCAGACCTCTTCCCTCTTGTACTTAGAAGTTAGCTTTTTTAAAAAATGCTTTAGTTTTAAGACTTTGCATTTATACCTAATGAATTTCCTCTTAGTAGATTCAGTTCAGTGCTGGGGCATGTCAAGATCTTTTTTTGGATCCTGACTCTGTAATCCAGTGTGTCAGCTGTCCCTCCAGGCTTCGTGTCATCTGCAATTTTGATGAGCATGCCATTCTATGTCTTTAAGTCAATAGACAAATATTAACAGCATCAGTTTAAGCACAGATCCCAGAGTACTCCAATAGAGGTCTCCTGCCACACTGAGAGTAAAAAGTGGCAGCTCCTCTTTCAGTCCAATCATGCCTCTGTTCTGAGTCCATCCAACCTTACACATACACATCTCACCATCTCCATAGTATGACAAATTTTACCAAAATCAGATAAGCTGTATTTATTACACATATTATATGTATACTATATATGTGTGTACAAATGTACAGTGTGTATATATGCATGCATATGTGTGTGTATGCATGCATATATGATGTTGTTCAGTCACTTCAGTCATGTTTGACTCTTCATGACCTCATTTGGGGTTTTCTTGGCAAAGATACTAGAATAGTTTGCTTTCTCCTCCAGCTCATTTTATGTATGAAGAAACTAAGACAAACAGGGTTAAGTGACTTGCTCAGGCTCACACAGCTATGAAGTGTCTGGGGCCAGATTTGAACTCAGGAAGATGAGTCTCACTGACTCCAAGCCCAGTGCTCTATCCACTGCACTGATACACATACACATACACACACACACATACCCATACACATACGTGTATCATACAGACAAACATACATATATCACTCACATGGGGAAGAGGAGAGACTGGACCTGTGATTTCTCTGGTATAGGGAAGTTTCATATGATAAAAACTCCTACAGCTAATAAACACCTTCTCAGCAACTTACGGTCTTAGAAAGTTGCCTGGGAACACTGAAACATTAAAAGTCATTATGTGTCACTCTAGACTTGAAAGCAAGCCTTCCTGACTTTGAGGTCCATTCACTAGCCACTAAAAAACAGATGTGTAATTTCTAGCAAACAAACACAAAACAAACAAAAAACCACAACTTCCTCTACTAATCCAAACTGGCCTCTTCTCTACAATTTACATAAGAGTTGGCAGAGACACTTGAGAGGTTTTATGATTTGCCCTGTGTTATATAAAATCAATTTTTTATCAGAGGCAGGATTTTATCCATTAAGTAATGTTGCCTTTGGAATATGTGTGTGTGTGTATATGTATATACACACACACACACACACATATGTGTGTGTATATGTATATATATGTCTGACATACTTGTGTATATATGCTTTGTGACATATATACTTGTATATGTGTATATACATACATATACAAATAGATGTGTGTATTTGTATACACATATATACTCGATTGGGTTTGTATGTATAATATAATACATAATAATTATTGATATATAGTTACTACCTACTATTTGTAAGATACAGGGCCAGGTACAAAAATGGCATTTTTTTTTCAATTGTCCAATTGTCAAAGGGAATAAAATGTTTTTTAATAATATTTCTAGGATAAATTAGGAATTCCCATTTTTTCCTGGTAAAATTTCTTTTTATGGAATGACCTCAATATTAATAGTACACATAAGCAGGATCTTAGCACAGATAATCTAGAATTTCCTTCTGCTAGAGGTAGAAGTTGAAGTTTCAGGGCCTGAAGCTAAGTTATTTCACTAAGTTTTCCCTCAACCTGCCTCTAAAAGTTTTGGCCATGCATCCTGTCAGGCCTTTTCCATCTGAAATAATGATTCCTATAGTCCACAAGACATAATATAATGGATTCCACAAACCACATGGAAATAATCCTCACTATTTTTGAATATACATTGAACAACATCAGGAGACATTTAGCGCTAAATAGGTGCTAAGTTATTTAGTGCATGGTACATAATAGGTATTTAACAAATGCTTACTGATTGATTTATACAAAGAGGTTTCAGAAACTTATAAAAAGTGGATAAAGGTCAGGAAGTCTGGAAGTCAGGAAAACCTGAGTCCAAATCCAACCTCAGACACATTATTTGTTGTGTGACCCTGGGCAAGTCACTTAACCCTATCTACCTCAGTTTTCCCATCTGTAAAATGAGCTGGAGAAGGAAATGGCAAAATACTCCAGCATCTTTGCCAAGAAAACCCCAAATGAAGTCAGAAAGAATCAGGACTGAAAAGTGAACAACAAAACCAAAAATAAGAGATTCTACCCTTGAGGATTTTATAACCCACTCCAGGGAAAACAGACAACACACAGGCACAACATATATGTGCACATATGTGCATATGCATGTGTATATGTATAGGACATGTACGAATGTGTGTATATATGCACGCATGCATGTGCGTGTGTGTGTGTGTGTGTGTGTAAAAAGAGATGGAAGAGGAAGAATACAAGGTCCAACAGACTGAAGGCCAAATCAAAGGTCCCAGCAATTAAAGCAACAGCGTTTCAAAGGAACTAGAGAGATAAAGGAAGAACTTGTAGAGAAAGTAGAGAAAGCCAGTCCATACGTTTTTCTCTTTCAGATAATTAACAACTTTCAAGAAGCCTTAAAAAGTAGATTAAAATTATTCATCTTTCTTCTACAACCTTCCATCCAGAAAAGATTTAAGAACCTCTGTAAGCAATGAATGACATCAGAAACGGTTCTTAGTCTTCAGTGGTATTTAAGTTGTTAATAAAAAATAAAATCTAGGCATTTTAGGAAAGAATGGCTTTAAGCAAAGTCACATAAACAACTTTAGTGATAAGTACCAAGAAAATGGAAATTGCTTCATATTTGCCAATAGCAAAAACATTTCAAAGAATGACAAGCATATTTTATGGAAATTAATTTTGCTTCTATTAGTTAATACTCTATTGCACAATACAAAGTGTCCAAGTCTTCTCTATTCTTTAAAAAACTCTCACTAACCCCAGTCTGCTACCATTCAATAGCTCTTTTCCATTTTCAACTCAATTTCTCCGAAAGGCCATCTACCCTCAGTGACTCTCCTTTGTCTCTACTCACTCTCTTCCAAACTCTGCGATCTAGTTTCTGGTATCATAATTCAACTGAAACTGTTCTCTCCAAAGTTACTAACATCTTAACTGCTACAACTAATGGCCTTTTCTCAATCCTCATGAAGCATTTAATACTGATGACCAGTCTCTATCATTCTTCTCTTGCGTTTTTGTGTCACTGCTCTTTCTTGGTTCTTCTTGTCTGAACACTTCCTCTGAGTCTCCTTGTTTATCATGCATGTTACAACCTACTAAACTGTCAGTGTGTTCCAAGGACTGTCCTAGGTCCCTCTTTTCTCTTCTCTCTATTCTATTCTACTTAGTCATCTCATTAGCTCCATGGCTTCAATTATCATCTTTATGCATATTACTCCAAGATCTGTACATCCAGACCTCTACTGTCTCTCTCTTGGGCTCCTGTCCTTTGCAAAGGGCCTATTGGACATTTTCAGTTCAATGCCTCTTAGGCATCTGGAACTCCATTGTTTTTCCCCCGAAAAACTATCTCTTCTGAATTTCCCTAATACTATCCAGCCTACCACTAAGATTTTAGTGGCCTAGGCACACCATGGCCTCAGTGTCAACCTTCACTTCTCTTTCTCATTCTCACCACATCCAATCAGTTGCCACATTGTGTTATGTCTGTCTCTACGATATCTCTCAAATGCATCACCTTCTCTCCACTTGCAAAGCCACGATCCCAGTTCAGACTCTCGTTACTTCTCTTTCCTTTACTAATGAAATTGCTTCCTACCTGCACTCCCTGCCTCAAGTCTCTCTCCAACTCCAACTTAACCTCTACACAGCTACCAATGTGATTTTCCTAAGCACACATCTGACCATGTCATCTTCCTAACTCAATAAACTGCACCACCTCCCTATCGTTTCTAAGCTCAAATAGAAATCCTGCTTGGCCTCTTCCTATCTTTTATATATAACTCCCCTCCACAGTACAGTCATCATGATCTACTTGCTGTTCTTCAAACAAGACATTGTCTCCATGCCTTTGCCCTTGGATGTCCCCCATGCCTGGAATGCTCTCCCTCACCTCCTGACTTTAGCCTCTTAAAACCCCTTGCTTCTTTCAAGACTGAGCTCAAATTTTATCTTCCACCTGAAGCTTTCATGGGGCCTTTCTCTTAAAAGTTATTTGTTACATGCCTGAATGGTTCATAATTGCAAAATATAATGAATTCTCTAGGTAGAGGCAGAGGAAGTATTACATCTATTTAAATTCCAAAGGATCAGACCCAAGGCCCAATGCCCCCAATGCGATCTCCTGGCAACATTCCAAAAACAATAAGCCCACCTCACTATAGTGATAAGGGGGTTACAACAAAATATTATACCAGCAAGCCAAACCATACTTGTGCTTCCTGTCCATGCTAGGGTCTTCATATAAGATGATCACTTACAAATCCTAAGTACCTGCTCAGCACTCTCTGTGGCTCCACTGACTCCAAGTTCCGAAACTCCCTCTGGTGTTCAGCACTCTCTGCTCTGCAAGCTCTGGAAGACGGCCCTCAGCTCCTGAATCCTACTGGTCTCTCTTTTTATACAGTCCTTAGCCATCATCTGATTGACTAGAACTTAGGCACATACCATTGGCTCTGGTCTTAGCAACTCCCCTTAGGGCTCTGAGGGCTTCCTGCCCCTCTCAAACAGGGGAACTGGTTTACTAACCGGCCTGGGGCCTCACACCTAATTAGTGTAAGGGTGTGGGCCTCTCTCTAATCAGACCTCCCTTGGTTGGCCCCACCTGAAGCCTATTCAATGGTAGGGATCACTTACAATTCAGCTTTACACATGAGCTGATGCAAAGTGAAATGTACTGTGCACAAAGTAACAGCAATATAGTAAGATGATCAGCTGTCAATGACTTAACTATTCTCTGCACTACAATAATCCAAGACAGGTCTGAAGGACTTATGATGAAAAATGCTATCCATCCCCAGAAAAAGAAGTGATGGAGCCTCAATACAGATTGAGGCGTATTTTAACTTTATTTTTCTTTAAGTTTTTTTGGTCTGTTTTCTTTCACAACATGACTATTAGGTATATGTTTTGCATGATTAAACACATAAAATCTTTATTGAATTGCTTGCCTTCTCAATGGGGGGCGGGGGGGGGAAGAAGGGAAAGAATTAGAAACTCAAAGTTTTTAAAAACGAATGTTAAAAATTGTTTTTACATGTAACTGGGGAAAAAGAAAATACTAAATAAAAGCTAAAAAAATAATGTAAGTTCCTTGAGGGTATAAATGATTTTCACTTTTTCTTCATATCCCCAGTTCTTAGCACAGTGCCAGACACATATTAAATGCTACATAAGTTTTCTGATTGACTGACCAATTCACAAACCTTGAGTTTTCTGAACACTTGTGATTTCCTCTCCCACCTAGTCAGAATAAGTGTTTTTGAAGGTACCACATACTTCAACAATTCTCTTAAAGATTAATTTTAAGAAAATAGGGGCAGCTGGGTGGTGCAGTGGATAAGAGCACCAGCCCTGGAGCCAGGAGGACTTGAGTTCAAATCTTACCTCAGACACTTGACACTTACTAGCTGTGTGACCCTGGGCGTAACAATTACCCTTATTGCCCTCGAAAAAAATAAAAATTAATTAAAAATAATGAATATATGTTTCCACATGTATTTATCAAAATTAGAGATATCCCTTACCAGAGCCATCCACAAAAAGTGGTAACATGGAAGAAGTTATGGGAATTTCAATGTCACTATATATTCAGTGTCTCTCACATTTTAGTCAAATAGTTTAAAGCCTGCTCACCTTAGACTTCTTATTTCTTTTCATTGATCAATGAAAAATAACCTCTTAATGTAATCCAAAAAAAGATTATTATTCATAAAGAAAACACACACGGGCACACAGGCGCGCGCGCACACACACACACACACCCCCTATAAGGTCTTTTTAAGCAAAATAAAGAGAAGCAGAAAATGGGGGAAACCATTTTAACTCCTTTCCTTTCACACTGATAAGCCTGTCAGATAACAATAATTTGAACTTTAGTAACAAACTGATTCAGAAACAAGTTATTCTAACAAAACAGTTTTTTCACACTTCAAGATTAAGAGCACCAGCTTTCAAATCCAAAAGACCTAGGTTACAGCTCCAGGTTCTCCTATTACTAGCTGCATCATTTAAATAAGTAAAGACTTATCTTTATGTCTTAGCTTCCTCCTATTTTCAATAATACTAAGCCATTCACCTTCTCAGAGATAAGAATACATAATCCCCACCTCCACATGCTAGATATGTTTTGTAAAGAAAAAAAAAAAGAATCACAAAAGATAAATACGTAAAATTAAAAAGCAAAATCAATTCAGCTAGTATAAGAAGATAATCTATGGGAAACCAATCTTGCATTGTATAGCCCTGATAAGCAAGTCACATTCAAGGTAAAGAGAGAAATAACACAAATACAAAAGACCAAGAGCTAGTCTCCAATAGATAAACAAAGGATATGAACAAGTAATTCTCAAAAGAACAGCAAACTATTAACAACTTTATAGATCCAAATCACTAACAATAAAAATGCAAATCAAAATAACTGAGGGTTTAACTTCATACCCAAAAAATTGGCAAAGATGGAAATAGTCAATGGCAGAGGGGCCGTGAAAGACAAGCATACTAATTTGCTAGTGGCACTATGACCTTGTCCAACTATTCCGGAAAACAATTTGTAATTATGAAAAAATTTGTAATTATGTTACAAGTAATTACAAGTGCAATTTGTAATTATACAAAAAGAATAGAAATGTACCGTGTATGCCAAAATATTCACTGAAGTACTTTTTAACATTAACAAAAAATGAGAAACTAAGTAGTTTCTCACTAATTGGGCAATGGCCAAACAAACTGTGAATGCATGAATGCAATGGCTAGGGTAAGAAAAAATAAATATAAAGAATTCAGAAAAGCATGACTAGACGTATAAAGTGACACAGAGCGAAGTACACAGAACCAGGAAAATGACATATTAAATGTAAACCATAAAGACAAAAATAAAACAAAACTGAAGATCACAAAAATTATGATAAACAAGCAATCGTGGATAAGGTGAGAAAAAGTACCTACCAAATTAAAACAGTTCTGAGGTTCCAATTCACACTGTTCAAATTGGCAAAGATGATAAAAAGGGAAAATTTTGGAGGGACTGTGGGAAGATGGGCATACTAAAGGACTAATAATCTATGAATTGGTCTAAATATTCTGGAAAGTAGTTTGGAATTAAACACCAAAAGTCACTAAACTATGCATATCCTTTCAATTAGCAACAGCATTACTAGGTACACACCCCAAAGTGTTCAAAGACAGAGGGTAAGGACCCATATCGACAAAAATATTTATAGTAGCACCTTTTATTGTTATAGCAAAGAAATGAAAACCAACCAATTGCCATCATTTGGGCAATAACCAATTATATCTTCAAAGTATTTATAATAAAACTTGTTTCCCACATCTTAACAGAGAAAGGAGGAGTAAGGTCCTGAATGAGACATACATATTCATACACAATTACTATGTCAATTTGTTGTACTTGTTCTAATTTGTGACAAGAAAGAACTATTTGGGAGTGGGAGGAATTATTGGGGAAAGTAGTTGGGTAGCAATGGTGATACAATGCAAAAAAAAATCAATACCAATAAAAATAAACAGAAGAGAGCAAAAGGAAGTTCAGAAGTGGTAACAAATGAATAGGCCAGTTTTGTTTCTACTGTGTTAAACTGAATAAACACCTTTAAAATGCAATTGAAGGTAACAGATTCATATGCAATCCTCTTTTTCTATTCTTTAAAAGTTCATAATAAAAAGAAATTTTGCTGAGGCTGCCAACTCTTAGTATAGAATATTATATACACTGTCAGACATGGCTGACATACTGGTTGGTTTTGCTGAACTCATTTTTGTTCTCTTTTTTAGACAAACGTGGGCTTGACAGGTAGGAAATGGGGAAGAAAGTAATCAGAAATGATGGTGATATAAAACAAAAGTTATCTAAGAATCAGAAACAAAGATGCCTGATTATAAATCTTAGACTTTGTATTGTCATCATCACCCTCCACATCATCTACTATTAACTTCAAAGGATCAGTGATCATTAATTAGTCTTGTTAGTCTCTAGTTAGTTCGCAGAGCACAATCCATTCAAACCACTTGATTTCAAGATTTTTTCTTCTATGTTCTTCTAGAGATTCTCCATAGAGGATCTGCCCAATGCGCCTGGAGATTTTCTTTCTATGTTTGTTGATGGGTTGTTTTATAAGGTATTTCATAAGGAGAAGATAAAAAAGTGAGGAGAAAATTGGTGATTATAGGCAATAACATTGCCTGAAAGAGCTATCAAGAGAACATCTGAACCTATCAACCTCGATGCCTATTTCCTTATCTTTATAAAATCTTTATAACAATGAAACTTATACATGTATCTACTAAACCTGATGAAAATGAGGGGAAATGGACTTTCACAAAGTTTCTATGGTAGAACATATCTTTACAATCATTCAATTCTCTCCACACTCGTTGCACAGAATATAACAACCTACTAACTATAAGATCCTATTTACCATTAGATGGAAACAAAATAAGCATTTAACTTGGTAGAGCAAAATGAATCTCGAAAGGCTCTCTTCCAACAAGGAATCTCATGTATATGTTAAGATCATACAAGATTTCTTGATAATATAACCACAGAGATTACCATTCAACAACCCTCTCATTGAGGTCAATGGAGGTTTAAAACAGTGTGATATACATATCCTCCATCAATCATAGTGACTACTATGTGCCAGTCACTATGCTAGGAAATAGGGATATAAAGGCCAAAAGTAAAACAATCTCTGCCTTCCAATAGCTTATAATCTAGCAAGGGAAGCCAAACATACCTATATAGGTATATAAAAATAATTTGGGGGGAAAAGGCAGAAAGAGGGAAAGTCTTCATGCAAAAAGTGGCACCTTAACTGACCTTTGAAGGAAGTGAAGGATTCTACGATGCAGAGGTGAGGAAGAACCAGTGCAAAGGCACAGATAATGTCATGTATGAGAAAGAGTAAGAAAGGGGAGTAAAGGGTAAGAAGGCTGCAAAGATAGAATGGGGCCGTATTATAAAGAGCTTTAAATGCCAAACAGAGGAGTTTATCTTATACTTGATCCAAGACGTAACTAAGAGCTGCTTGTTGCTGTCGTTGTCTGGCCACGTCTGACTCTCCATGACCCTATTTGGGGTATTCTTGGCAAAGATACTGGAGCAGTTTGGCATTTCATTCCTCAGTTCAGCTTACAGATGAGGAAATTGAGGCAAACAGAGTTAAATGACTTCCTCAGGATCACACAACTAGGTCTGAGGTCTTATTTGAACTCGTCTTTCTACCTCCAGGCCTGGCACTCTATCTCCACTGCGCCATCTAGCTGCCCAACAGGGAGTTAGTGGACTTTATTTATTGAGTATGGAAGTGTCATGATCAGACTTTAAGAAAAATCAGTTGTGTGGAGGATGGATTAAAAGAAATTAGAGGAAACCAGGTAGGAGACTATTGCAATAAGGCACATGAGAGGTTATGAGGACCAAAACTAGGGTGACAGTTGTATGAGTGGAGAAAACAGATGTAAGAGATGTTGTGGACACAGAAGGGACAAGATTTAGCAAGATATGTAAAATGAAGGGCTGCAGTCACAAAGCTAGATAGAAAATAGAAGGATGGCAGTGCCCTGAAGGGATAAAGTTTAGAGGGTTTTAGAAAAGTAAGGAGTTTGTTTTGGATGTGTTGATCTTGAGCTACCTACAAGACATCCACCTCAAAAAATCATAAGTTATTTAATGATGTGTGCCTGGAACTGAGGAGAGTGATTACAAACACATATCTGACAATCACAGACAGGACTGCTAAGTTATGTGAGCTAATGAGATTACCAAGAGAGTAAGTTCAGAATTATAGAATAAAAGAATTAGAGAGTTGAAGAACCCTCAATGGCCATCTGGTCTAACAAGTGGTCAGCTTTTAAGCCTTTGATTAAAGACCTTCAAGGAGGGGGAAATTACTACCTCCCTAAGGCAGCCCATTCCATTTCTGGACAGCCCTAATTGTTGAAAATTTTTCACAATCTCAAGCTGAAATCTGCCTGTTTCCAACCTCTACCCACACAGCTCCTAGTTCTTTCCTCTGGGGCCAAATTGAACACATGACTGCCCCTCAAATACTTGAACACATGCCTTCTTGAATCTTCTTTTCTCCAGGCAAAACATGCCCAGTTCTTTCAACGTATTCTCATATGTCATAAACTGAAGAGTTCCTTCATCATCCTGATTGCCCTCTTTTGCTCACTTTCTAGCTTACAATGCCCTTCTTAACCAAAGGCGGCCAGAACTGAACACGGTATTCCAGATGAAGTCTCACAAGAACACAGTACAGTGGGATTCATTCATTATAATGTATATATGGAATAGGAACAATTGATAAGACAATGAGTTGAGACCAGAAATCAATGGACTGAATTTGAGTAAGTGTATATAGTCTTTACAACAAACTCAAAATACTCCCCAGCACAAAAATTCATCATCTTTAACACACTCTCTCATGATGCTAAATGATTTCAAATCTCAAAACACCACAACATCTAAAAAAATTAAAGTTGTAAGTGATCCAAAGGGCAATGGAGAATTGCACCCCATTTACAACAATGAAATGTATGAAGGCAAGAGGGATAGCATCCAAAAAAATTCTACTTAAAAAAGGTGGAAGGACAATCGGACAAAACCACAAGTTTAGAAATTCTGCATGTTATATTCCAATTTCTTTTCTTTGGCAAAAAGAAACTGATGCCACCATAAAGAAGTAGATACCAAATAAAGTTTTCCTATTTTAACAATATACCAAAATGTCCTTGGGAAAAAAAATCTGCCACAGCCCCAAAAGACTGAATACAAAAGCTATCACAACTAATCTGTTTCCTAAAAAGCAAAAATTCATTTTTGTTTAAAAAAAAAAAAGACAGTTGAACCAGGACAAAAGATACCCAAAGGAAATGTAATCTATAAAGTTGTCTCCTAATTCAAAGGCAAACAGAACTAAAGAAACAGGAAGATGATCCCACGTTGGTTTCCTTTTCTTGATGGTTCCAACTACATTTTCTTGTTTAATTGGTCGTGTCCTTCTCTAGGTAAGGGACACAGCAATTGTTCCTTGAGTTAGAATCATAAAATTATGCACGTGGAAAAGGAAAAAAGGAGGAACAGACGGGGAAACCAAGAGAACACACATACAAACACAAACAATTGGTGATGACCTTATCTAGCCAGGAGACACAAAAATTATTCTTTCGATTCATAACATAAAATTGTGTGCCGGGGGAAAGGAGGGAAACTGGGAAAGGAAAAGCAAAAGAGATGAGGAACCAAACACATACATGCCTCTGGTGGCTACCACCAGAGAGAGAGAGATCACAGTAAGAGGATGTATCTTAAAACAGGATCGATGTCCTTCAGTGACACTGGTTTTTGCGAAACCCAGATAAGGATGAGCCAGGGAGAAAAGACTGAAAAACCTATGTCAGTGAGCACTAGCTTTGCCAAGAAAACTGGGAAGGTTATGGCTTGGATTATCAAACCCAACCATGACTAGTGGGGGGAAGGGAAGGCTCGTCCGGGAAGGATCCAGCGGAGCCCCCCACCCCTCCCCAACAAGCAAGGGGCGGGGTGGAGAAGAGGGAAAATAAGAGAGGAGGGCTGCTCTTTTCCCAGCCAGGTATTGAGGCCCGATCAACCTGAAGCCAGATCTTTAAATACCAAAATCACCCAACAAATCACCCCCACCCGGGACTCCCAACTACAAATCACCGCCCAGGTCTCCTCCGTCCAGTCCTTCATTCCGTTCCCCCCCGCCTCCCCCCGCCACAGGGGCCCCGAACGTCCGGAGCCCACCCCTCACTCCGGCCCTGCTCGCCTGGGCGACGAAGGAGGAGGACGGGAGAGAAGAGCAGGTCGCTGGGGAGCCTGGGCTTGGGGGTGGGCAGGGACGCAGGGAGCCAAAGGCGACCGGAGGGGTCGCGGAGAGCAAGTCCCGCGGGGGTGCGGGGGGGTGCCCAAGTCTACAACCAGGCGGCCATGGCTCCCCGACCCCCGACCCAGCCCCGCCACCTCCCAGAGAGATCCCCTCCCTACAGGCGCACACACACACTGGCCCCCCAGACACACGCACACACACGCACGCACACACACACCCGCCGCCTCCACAGCTCCCGGATCCCGTCCTTTCTCTGCTCCTGCCCCCTCCCCCCACGGCCTCAGCCCACCGCCTTTCGCCTTTCCCCCACCTCATCTCCGGGCGAGAGCTGCGCGGTCCCGGGGAGAAATCAGTGCCGGGCACACGCCCCGGGGAGGGATGAAAACGCTGCCGCCGCACCGCTCACCATCCCCTCCAGTCCCGGAGCTCTCTCGGGATTCTCCCTTCCGAGCCGCCGTACTATGGAGCAACCAACTCTATCTGTCTGTCTGTCTATCTATCTATCTATCATCTAATCTTCCACCCTTCCCTTCAGTCTCGCGCGCTCTCCCCTTCTCCGCCTCGGTCTCTTTCTCGAACCCCCCACTGTACCCCCCCAGTCCCGCTTGCACTCTCTCTACCTTGCTCCCCGCCCACAGATGTGGGGGGAAGGGAAGCAACCTCTCAATCCCAAGACTGTGGCCCCTCCTACCTCCCTGGAAGGAGGACTTGGATGGTGGGGAAGGCGGGGAGAGCTGGGGAGTGAGAGGGACGGACGACTTTTGCACGCCCCGCCCACCCCGGGAAAGGAGGGAGGAGGGAAATAATGACATCCAAATGGACCAATAAGAGCTAGGATTTAGAACTCCGCGGCGAGATGGGAGGGAGGGGTGATGTTAGGAACTGGGCGGGCTGACATTGGTTGGGCCTTTCGGTGTAATCATCGCACACTCTCGGCTTTTTCACCTTATGCGATGCTGTCACGTGCTACGTGGTGCCAGATTGAGTCTCTCTCTGTTCTCCGTCACTGTAGCTATTAAACATATTTAGCTAGAAGAGACAGAAAAACCGCCATCGCCCAAAGGCAAGAAGGGGCCCGGGGCTCTGGGGAG
This sequence comes from Trichosurus vulpecula, assembly GCF_011100635.1. Classification (NCBI taxonomy): domain Eukaryota; kingdom Metazoa; phylum Chordata; class Mammalia; order Diprotodontia; family Phalangeridae; genus Trichosurus; species Trichosurus vulpecula. The sequence continues at coordinate 367,911,695 of NC_050574.1, read as the reverse complement.
GGGCGGGGGATAAGAAGGGCGTCTCCTTGACGACTCATTCAATTTGCATGAAATGGTCGCCTGGACCATGAGACCACAATGCCCAACATGCTTTCGTGAGCATGTTGCGGCAGCTCCAGGTGAAGCATGCTGGGAGACGTAGTCTCCTTTAGTTACTATGGTGCTTTGCTTCCCACGCCGCAAGCCGTAGCTGATAGACAGAGGGTAGAGGGCCAATGGAAGCGAAGTACTGAGTTTGGGGGCGGGCTTTAAACGGAACTACCCGAGACTGAAGAGGACTCGGGGAGTGCAGGTTACCGATTCTACGCAGGTAGGTATGTTCGGGAACCTTACAATCCTCCTTTCTAGCGTGAGGAGGAAGTAGGTTGCCCGGGCTTGTGACGCGGCGTGGAGACTTTTTGGGGGGGGGGGGGGGGAGGACGGTGGTGACGCGGTTGACTGCTGCGGCCCTAATCCTGTGGCTGGGTCAGGACGGAGCGGGCGCGAGTAACGAAGTGGCGTTTGTGGCAGTCGTAGACTGTTCGATATTCCCCGATTTCGAGCTGGGAAGGACCTTGGAGACCATTTAGTACACACACCCCCACACCCCTCACGGACGAGGACGCGGACCCGGGAAGGAAGTGACGAGGCCTTATCTTGTTTGGTTTCCCCTTTTCTGCGGAAGAAGGCCTGTGTATGTTCGTTCTGGACTATCTCAGCCAGGTGGCGCAGTGGGCGCTGTTGTCCCTGGCGTCGGGAAGAGAAGAATTCAAATTCTGCCTCCGACGGTTTTTGTCCCTGGGACGATTTAGGGCAAATCCCTTCGCCACTGACCTTCGCCTACTCTAAAATGGGGACAACCATAGCTCCTCCTCCAGGGTTGTTGTGAGAATCGAATCGATCAGATATTTGTAAAGCACTTGGCACCGTCCCTAGTATATAGTAAGTACTTATTAAATGAGTTTCTTTCTTCAACTTTTGTTTGGTTGTGATTCGAATAAAATTGAATTAATTTTCTACTTCTTTTTAGTATGTTGTTAGTATGGCATCCTAAATAAGTCCCCTGATCTCTTTGGGCCTCAGTTTCTTAGACAAAGGGGTCGAACTATATAGATGATACGAAGTTCCCTTCCTACTCGAAATGTGGGATTCAGCTTTTTTTTGTCGCTTGCTTGACTTAGGTTTCCCTTCCGTGGGTGCACACGGTTGCATGACGCTTGGGAGTTTTTTTTTCGGAGTCACCATTAACTAAAAGTCACAGGACTCCTATGTGCCTTGCTGTAGAGTGTATTGTATTATAATGGTCTAATACCAGGGGAAAAATTTTTTTTTGCTTCTGACCTGTGTGATCTTTGTATGCAAAACTACCGTTGTGAAAACTTTCCCAACTGTTGAAGAGAGTTCAGTCCTATTCCTCAGTCTTGAGAGTTGTTTGGAGGAGTAAGGGAGCAACTATTTACATTAAGTGATTACTGTGTGCCCGGCACTGTGCTGTTATATAAATATCATCGGATTTGAGGCTGGATTTGAACTCAGATCTTTCTCACCAACCTAGCACCCTTATCCACTGCATCACCTGGCTGCCTTACTGCTTGGAGCATTGAGTTTAAGTGACAGTTCCCATGCAATCATAGTTACTATGTGTCAGTTCTCTATATTTTAGAAACGATGCCTTTGTCAGAAACACTGGCTGTGAAAAATCGTTCCCCAGCTTTCTGCTTTCCTTCTGATCTTGATTGCATTGGTTTTGTGCAAAAACGTATTAATTTAAAGTAATCAAAATTATCCATTTTGCATCTCATAATGTTCTCTATCTCTTGTTTGGTCATAAATTCTTCGCGTCTCCATAGATCTGATACCTAAGCTATTCCTTGCCCTCCTATTTTGCTTATGGTATCACCCTTTATGTCTAAATCATTATAGTTAATATGTGTCAGGCACTTAACCACTGACTTTAGAATTCTGTTTGACCAGAGGTTTGTTGCCCATCATTGTTGACTTTACTGACTCTGTGGTTCTTTTGTCTCTAGTTTTTTCACTTTGTGCCACTTCATGCAGGTCTGCTAATGTTTCTCTGAATTGTTTTTGTTTTTTCTTTCCTTACTACTTAGTAGTATTCCTTATCATCCTTATTTTATATGCCGTATTTGTTAGGTTTTACCTGATTGTTTAGCATATAGGTTGTTTCCAGTATATTATTAGAAAAATAATACCTCGAGAAAGGTTTTTACACATGGGGCCTTTTCCATCACTGACCCTGAAGTACAGTCTCAGTAATCGCTGAATCTCTGAGTCAAGGAGAGTTCACAATTCAGTAACTTTTCTAGCATAATTCCAAATTATTTTCCAGAATAGTTGAACATCTTCACAGCTCTATCAACAGTGAAATCAGCATACCATTTTCTTACTACTCCAACAATATATCTTCCTGTCTTTTAGCAGCTCAGAAATCAGTTCTCAAAGAGCCATATACCATGCAATAAGATTACAATCTGGCACACTAGGGTTTCATCATGAGATTTTCTTTACATCATTTACAGCTATGCTTAATTTCTCCTTACATATATGTGCTCATTACCCAATTTCTGCTACAAGCAAATATTTCTGATGTTTAGCTTACAAAATGAGAGCTAGAGGTATGGACAAAGTATGTTAAAAATGGAAACTGGCATAGTTTGTAGTAGTAGAATGTAGCTTCACTCAAAACATGGTCAGCAGTGTTCTGTATATGAGACTGGACTGCCTCTAGTCTAAAGTAAAATGCTTTATACGATTTTGCCACTTTGTTTCCGGAGTTCAAATACAACGTAGGAAAATATACTTGAGAAACTATGATAGAAACTGTTTTGCTCATAATCAGAAATAAACTGAATTTATTTTATTTTAACGAGGTGCTCATTCCCTTGAGTAGTGAAGAAAGTGTATATAAATTCTTAAACTAACACTTGGATGCAAATTAGAAAGCCAGAGTGCAAATTCTGCCTCACTAACTGGCTGTATTACCTTAGGCAAGTCATTTAACTTCCTTCAACCCCAGTTTCCCCAAATATAAAATTGTTATAATAATAGTGCCTATTACACAGGGTTTATGTAAATGTTAGCTGTTACTAAGTAATGCTGAATTACCAGTTTAGTAGTGAATCTGTAATTCAAAAATTGTATGATAACAAAACACTTTCTTTCCCCTTTTAAACTGTACATATGGGTTTCAAAGATGTTATTAGACTCACAAATTCCATCTGTTCATTGAACATTTTTATCCAAAGAAAAAGAGTTTTCTTAGGAAAGAAATAATACAAACAAATCAGAGTATGAGCATGTGGCATGTGAATTATTTTCAGTTTTTATAAATTATGAAAAGAAATTTATTTGACCACTTTTACCTAATGAAAGGTTTTCATTCCTTTATAAATATTTTGTCATTCTTACAACTCATTTTTGTCACCCAAACAAGAGAATTAATTTTGTTTTGTTTTTTTAAATTAATGTATTTTTAGTTTTCAACATTCACTTCCTCAAGATTTTGAGTTTCAAATTTTCGCCCCATCTCTGCCTTCCCCCCACCCCAAGATAGCTTGCATTCTGATTACCCCTTCCCCCAATCTGTACTCCCCTCTATTACCCTCCCTTCCCTCTCTTATCCCCTTCCCTTCTATTTTCCTGTAGGGAAAGGGAAAGATGCAGCATTATTGTGATCATTTTATGATCATAGAGGGAACTTCAGAGTTCAAGATCATGGAAGTTCAATATGTACACTATTTTGGGCTGATGAGGATGAAGGTTGTGATGAAGAACTTGAACTAGAAGCTGTGGTTGTTCAAAGTATATTCCAAAGCATCCAGATAAAAGGATAGGGGTTTAGGGTAGAGAGAAAAACTAAGACTAGGTACTAGACACTGAGAAGAAATGGAGGCTAGTAGATAATGGCAACAAGTACCTAGATTGAGTACTACAAAGAGAGTGACCCTCAAAGGATGACAGGTTGTAGAAGGAAAAGTGGCTGAAAGAGATGTAATTGATAGGGTATAAATTGTAATAGAAAAAAAAAGACAAAGATTCAAGATGGAGAACAGTTTTGTCGTAACTATGTTAAACTAGTTAACTATGGACAGACAGAAAGAGATGGAATTCTAGAAGTGGCAGTGAGGAGGACCTAGAACCAGGCTTATCACCCTACTCTCTTACAAAACCCCTTGAGACTGAGTTTTATTATTCACCCATTACTAACTAACCATATGGTTTCTGCTGATCATTTCCCTATCCATGTATTAATAAATTACCGGCCATACAGCAGAAAAACATCCTCAATCCCTACCTCCCATTCTCTAATCCCAGTCCTCCTCAATCCTATTCCATTCCATGTTCCATTGCCACTCTTCACACCCCTTCCACTGTGCCCTCTGGAATTTCCCTTCCATAATGAACAGATTTCCCTTTATACAAGACTTCTTTCTCTCATGCCCTTCATCTTCTTAGACTAGGCTCCCCCGCCTTTCCCTATTGACACTCCCTAGGTTTCCTCTCTTGTCCTGTCTTTTCTCACACTGTCCAACAAACTAGTCCTGGTGGGGGAGTCAGAATATTCTTTGCCTTCTGCTGCCACTTCTAGATTTTCCTTTTACTTTTATCTCTTCCTTAGAGACCACTCAAAATTTTTTACTCAATCCAAATCATGGTGGCTGTTGTACATTGTTCCCCCATCCCAAATCATTCTCCCCCTATATTTAACAAGTTGAGTGAATTCAGTGTCTTTTCCCTCAAACTCTGCCCTCTTTCAAACTTCCTATTTATGTCAAAGGTACCACCAGTCTTCCAAACTACCAATTTTGTAACCCCAGTAAGATGCTCTACTCTTCACTCTCCTTCACCCCACAAATGCAGTAAGTTGTCAAATTTGCTCTTTCTACCCCCACAACATCTCTCACATCTGAACCTTTCTACTCACACTGCTAACACCTTAGTTCGGGCCCTTATCTGCTGTTGCCTGGATTATTCCAACAACCTCCTAATAGTCTCTTTACCTCAAGTCTCTCACCATAGTCAATCCTACACATTCCTGCTGAAGTGATTTTCTTTAAACACAAATCTGACCATGTTACTCCCTTGATCAATCAACTCCAGTGGCTTTCTGTTGTCTCTAGGATAAAATACAAACTCCTCTGGTTAGTTCTTAAAGTCCTTCACAATTTGGCTTGAACATATCTTTCTAGCTTTACTGAACATTATTCCCCTTCCCATTTGCTATAATCTAGCCAAACGGGTCTCCTCTCTTTTCCTCACACAAAGCTTCACCCACATCTCTGTAACATTGCATTAACTATTCATCACACTTGGAATACACTTCCTTTGATCCAGTCTCTTCAGGTTCCCTTTCCTCTATAAAGCCTTTTATTAATTTCTCCTGTCCACCCCCATTGTTAGTGTTCTTCTAACTTGGAGTTATTTTATATATGTGTGTGGTATACCATAGAGCAGGGCTAGCTTACTTTTGACCTTTTATCCCCAGCATTTGACAGTACTTTGCACATAATAGTTGCTTGCCAGTTCTTTGGTGAATTGAATTGTACCTGTGGAAGAAATATACACACTTATGAAATCACAGATCCATCAGCTAGAGAGGTAAAAGAAGATGAGGTCACCAAAGGAAAATGTGTAGAGAATAGAAGTACGATGAATGAGAAAAGAACACAGAGGAATGACAATATTTAAGGGTGAGGTGAAGTTGTTTTAATTCATTGTATTTGTATCCTCAATGCTATATAACAAAAAGTTAATGTTACAGGTCATCTTAAAATTATATATACTATTTCCTTTAGCCATGATACTTACTTGTAATAGAGGGCAGCAACTATGCTCTACAAACATTATGCTATATACTATATCTATAGAATGATTAGATATTAGAGAAACATTAGGTGATTATTATTCCTAAAGAATGAAGTTCAAGGGGCAGCTAGGTGGCGCAGTGAGTAGAGTACCAGCCCTGGAGTCAGAAGGACCTGAGTTCAAATCCAGCCTCAGACACTTGACATACTTACTAGCTGTGTGACCTTGGGCAAGTCACTTAACTCCAATTGCCCTGGGCGCCCCCCCCCCCCCAAGAATGAAGTTCATTCTTTTAAGACTGGATCAAATGTCTCCTTTTAGTGGCAATTTTTGGTGTAGTTAGAAAGAGGGAAAGAAAAGGAAGTTTGATTTAACTTGTTATTTTATGTCGTATCAGGCAAGGGTTTTTTTTTAAAGTTCTGCTTCAGGTTTTCAGTGGGGGGGGGTGTATTTTAATTTTAATCTTTTCACATTTCCACCTTCAAGAACATTTGTGGTAAGGTAGAAATACCACTGATATGTGAATCAGGAAACTTAAGATCTAATCTTGACACCATTAACTTGATGTGTGGCTTTGGGCCAGTTACTTAACATTTTCAGAACTTAGTATCTTCATCTGTCAAATGAAGGAAGTAGAATTTGTCTCGTCTTTTTTTTTTTTGATTGTTAACTTAGCCCTCCACAAACACAAACGTTCCAATATATGAATGAAAGAGAACGAGAAAGAGAATTGTATAAAAAGCTGTGAATTTCTCTTAAGTGAGGATTTTTTTTTTATTTTTAAGAAAATACATATTGGGTGGATCATCTTTAACAAGCTTAGGGGAGGTGCTACACAAAGAACAATACAGGATGAACAGGCATTTATGGGTTGAAATCTGCATTGTTGGTGGGTGCTTCTAAATTGATGAGAACACAGATTCACATGAATATGCAGATACAACATATGTGCCTGGTACATAGTAGGCTCTTGTTGACTCAAAGACATATAAAATTTAGCAAACTAGTAATTATTGTTCTATTTGTGTCCACTTCTGGACATTTTGTTTTCTTCGGTGTATGTTAAAAGCTATTTATTGGAAGATAGCTGATTAAGGCAGGAAGTTACCTTGCTCACCTAAATTCCTCCACAAATAATTTAAAATAACAACTCAAAGTGAACTTTGAGCTGCAGAAATAATTAAAAGTCAGGGTGAAGCAGTTGTCCAGCCTAAGACAATGTGGGAGGATGTTAGGAAGGACTTGATTTGCCAGGGTTGTGGTCTGGCCCAATTGAAAGGTAACATCCTAATCAACAAACAAGTCCTGAGACCAGCTGTGTAGACAGCAGCTTCAGCTTCAGGAACTCTTGCCCCACAGACAATGGGTGGGTCTGGCAGCTGATCAGGGGAAGATCGCAGGGCTCTCCTATGGCACGGGATGTAGGGCACAAGTATGCTGACCAGACTTGGTCCCAGGCCATAGCTATGGGTAAGGAAGAACAGGCACATGCCCTGTGAGTGTGGTTGCAAAGGGGCAGGGCCTTGCTGGCTATGGTCTTTCACAGAAGAGTAGAGTCCCTGGTTTTGGTTCTGGGGCAGAGGGGTGAGCTGAGTTTGCAGCCTCCGGAGGGACCCCATTTGTAGTATTGCTGGGGGCTCTGCTTGTGAAGCTCAAGGGCAGAGAGGACTACCTGAGATCAGGCCCCCATATAGAACTTAGAAAAAAAGCACCAAAAACCCTGAAGTTTGAGACATTATCTCCCATACCTCAGGACTAGAGCCTGACTTTAACAAAGTTAGCAGCCAAGAAAGAAGCCATTAAAAAAAAAAAGAAGCAAAAGAGAAAAGAAAAACCAACCAGAGATAACTGCTATGGTGATTTAAAATATATATACTCATACACACACATATATAGAATAAATATATAATTAATATATTAATATATGCATGTATATATAGTGTATGTGTGTATCTGGATTTAATCTCAGAAGAAGACAATGAAGTTAAAACAGCTACCTCACTTCAAAGGAAAATGTAAAATGATCACAAGCCCAAAAAGAGTTCTTGGAAGAGCTTAAAAAGGACTTTTAAAATCAAATAAGAGAGATTGAGGAAAATATTAGGCAGGAAAAAAAGGGTAATGCCAGAAAATTAAGAAAAATTATAAAAAGTCAACAATTGGAAAAAGAGACCAAAAAGCTTAAGGAAAAAAATAACTCCTTAAAAATTAGAATTGGGCAAGGGAAATCTAATGACTTTATAAGACACCAAGAAATAATAAAATGAAATCAAAAGAATGAAAAAATAGAAGAGAATGTGAAACATCTCATTAGAAACAACTGAACTGGAAAATAAGAGAGACAATATAAGAATTGTAAGTTATAATCAGAAGCAGCGTCTAGGCACTATGCTTCAAGAAATCATTAAGGAAAATTGCCCTGAAGTTTTAGAACTAGAGAATAAAATAGAAATTGAAAAAAATCCACCCATCACCACCTGAAAGAGATCCCAAGATGAGAACTCACAGGAACATTATAGCCAAGTTTTGAAGCTCCCAGATCAAGAAGAAAATGCTACAAACAATTAAAAAGAAACAATTTAAATACTGTGGAGCTATAGTCAGGATAACACAAGATTTAGCAGCTTCTACATTAAAAAACTGTCAACTGGACTAGAATCTGTGGGTGGCTGGAGCCAAACAGAGCAGCCTAGAGACAAGAGAGTCAGGACACAAGCAGAAGTTTAATTTCAAAGTGAGGAAATACTTGTAAGCAGAAGTCCTCCTGAGGAGGAGGGCTTAATATGCTGGGACAGAGGCAGTGCTTTATATACATAAGTGGACTGGACCATGACATAATCATTCTTAGCCATTCCATAGCAGGCTCATGTGTGGACAGTGCAGGTGTTCCCAGGTTCCAGGATTCAAGTTGATTGTCTCACGGACAGAAACAGAACCAGAGTTGGCGTGGCAGAAATAGGAGTACAGTACCTGGTTCAGTTCACTTAACTGTTACAAGAAACGGGTTGTGAGCATGCTAAAAGGTGTGATGGATGGCTCTCAGGTCTCTGAGAGATAGGGGACAGTGAACACCTGGTGCTGGTCAAAGCAATACACTTTGCCAGAGAGTGAGATCATCCAGAGCACAAACGATTGTTGTTATGCCAAGCTCAGGGCACAGCCTGCTTGCTGGGCCTTGGCTCTGGGAAATGGAATGTCTCCAAATATCTTGACGAGACTGAAAGGATGAAACGATTTTTCAAAGAACAAAAGAGCTGGGTTCATAACCAAGTACAGCTTATCCAGCAAAACTGAGTGTAATCTTAAATGGGGAAAAAGTGGATATTTAATTAATTGAAGGACTTTAAGGTATTCAGAAGGAAAAGATCAGAACTGAATGGAAAATCTGACCCACAAGAATTAGAAGAAACATAAGAAGGTAAACATGAAAGACCAATTGTAAGCAATTTAATAATGTCAAACTGTTTAAGTCTTATATGGGAAAACATTCTTAACAATGTTATCGTAACTAGGGTAGTGTGAAAGAACATACATTGATGGATGGCTTAGGGTTGAGTTGAGGATGATGGTATGACCCTAAAAAATCAAATTGGTTAGGGAGATGTAAAAAGGAGCAGTTATCTCATACAAACATGGCTTGGAGAACTGGTAGTACTAGAACCTTATTCTTATCAGAACTGGGTTAAAAAGGAAATAACATGTACATCTTGAAGGGTATAAAAGTCTTAATTTACAGAAAAATAAGAGAGTTAGAGGATGAGAGGGACTCTTAGAAGAGTAGGTAGATTAAGGAATAAGAGAATTAGGGGAGAAGTTAAGGGAAGGATTCTTAGAAGTGTTGCAAATTAGGGAGGCTGTAATCAGAAGTAAATTAGGCATCTATGGAGAGGGATAGGATAAAAAAGAGGGAAGGAAAAACAGGAAAAATAGGATGGAAGGAAATATACAATTAGTAATTATAACTTTGAGCGTGAGTGGGATGAACTCACCAATAAAATGGAAACAGCGGAATGGATTAAAATCAGAATCCAACAATATGTTGTTTACAAGAAACACATTTAAAAATGAGAGATATACATAGAGTAAAAATAAAAACCTGGAGTAGAATTTGTTATGCTTCAGCTGATTAAAAAAAAAAAAAAGCAGAAGTAACAATTATGATCTCAGACAAAGTTAAAGCTAAAATATGTTTAATCAACAGAGATAAACAGGGAGACTATAGCGTGATAAGGATACCATAGATAATTAAGTAATATCAATACTAAACCTATCTGTACCAAATGCTATAGTATTCAGAGTTTTAAAGGAAGAGCTAAATGAATTACAGGTGTCAGCAGATAGCAAAACTATAAAAATGGGGGACTTCAGTCTTCCCCTCTCAGAACTAGATTAACAAAAAAAATAAGAAAGAAGTCAAGGAAATAGATAGAATCATAGCTAAGCTAGAAATGATAGCTATCTGGAGAGAACTGAATAGGAATATACCTTTTTCTCAGTGGTACATGGTACCTCTACAAAAATTGACTATATGTTAGGGCATAAAAACTTTATAGCTAGTTGTAAGAAAGCAGAAATATTAATTATATCTTTTTCAGTTCATAATGCAATAAAAATTATGTTTTATAAAGAACCATAGAAACACAGATTAAAAATTAAGTGGACTCTAAATAACCTAATCTTAAAGAATGATTGGGTTAAACAACAAGTCGAAGAAACAGTAAATTATTTTATTTTTTCTTGAAACCCTTTATTTTTTTCTTAACAATTATTTCATTATTTAATATTGTAGTTTTCAACATTGATTTCCACAAGATTTTGAGTTACAAGTGATAAATAATTTTATTAAAGAGAACAACAATAATGTGACAACATAACAAACCCTGTGCGTTACAGCACAAGCAGTAATCAGAGGAAAATTTTTTATCGCTAAATGCTTCCATCAGTAAAATAGAGAAAGAGCAGACCAATGAATTGGATATGCAGTTTTTAAAAAAATAGAAAAAGAACCAATTTAAAATTTCCAAACACCAAATTGGAAATCCTGAAAATTAAAGGTGTAAATAATAAAATTGAATATACGAAAACCATTAGATTAATAAATAAGATTAGCATAAAATACCTGGGCATATACTTGAAAAGACAAACCCAAAGGACTACACGAACATAATTATAAAAGTATACAAATAAAGTCAGGTTTAAATAATTGGAGAAATATTCATTGTTCATGGGTAGGCAGAGCCAATATAATAAAAATGACAATTCTACCTAAATTAATCTACTTACTGAATGCTGTCCTAATTAAATTACCAGAAAAATATTTTATTGAGCTAGAAAAAATGATAAAATTTATTTGAAAAAACAAAAGGTCAAGAATAAAGGAATTAATGGGGAAAATGTGTAAAAAGGAGTTTTAGCAGTGACATCTTAAACTTTATTATAAGGCAGTAATTATCAAAACTATCTCATACTGGCTAAGAAATAGAAAGGTGGATCAGTGGAACAGCATAAACATATAATACGCATTAGTAAATGTTTATGGTAATCTTGTGTTTGACAAATGTAAAGATTTAAGATTTGAGGATAAGGATTCACTGTTTAGTAAAAATTGTTGGGAAAAAATGGAAAGCAGTATGGCAGATACTGGATGTAGACTACTATCTTATAGTCTTACTTATTATCTTACTATGACAGCCTGGATGGTCTCTGGGTGAGGTCTATCCCACACGGAGCTGGGAGCTGGGAGCAGAGCCCAGCGTGGGCTGCTCAGACCAACCAGACCAGGAGCTGGGCGGAGCGGGCCCTAGCGCCCTGAATCAGTGAGCGGCGGCAGTTACCAGACTTCTCAACCCACAAACACCAAAGACAACAGAGAAGGTTAGTGGGAAAAGCTGCTGGAGTGGAAGGAGTTTGTGGTTCGCCCACCGCCCCTGGGGCAGTGGAGGTGGGGCAGCTACAGCTGCTGTTGCTTCCGGCCCCAGGCCCACCTGGTGGGAGGAATTAAGTGGCGGGTCAGAGCAGGAGTGCACAGCCTGCTGAAGATCTAAGCCCAGTCCGGGTTGGGGGTTCTTGGGGGAGGAGGAGTGCTGATGTGGCAGAGCTGGCGCGTCCCCTCCAAACGTGGAATATAGAACTCTTTAGTCTACAAGCAGTCATACCCCACTGAAAAACTCAAGGGTCAAGCTAATTGGTTGGGAATATGGCCAGGCAGCGAAAACACACCCAGATTCAGTCTCAGACTTTGGATTCTTTCTTTGGTGACAAAGAAGACCAAAACATACAGCCTAAAGAAGACAACAAAGTCATAGAGCCTACAACCAAAGCCTCCAAGAAAAACATGAACTGGCCCCAGGCCATAGAAGAACTCAAAAAGGATTTGGAAAAGCAAGTTAGAGAAGTAGAGGAAAAATTGGGAAGAGAAATGAGAAGGATGCGAGAAAACCATGAAAAACAAGTCAATGACTTGCTAAAGGAGATCCAAAAAAATACTGAAAAATACACTGAAGAAAACAACACCTTAAAAAACAGACTAATCCAAATGGCAAAAGAGCTCCAAAAAGCCAGTGAAGGGAAGAATGCCTTGAAAGGCAGAATTAGCCAAATGGAAAAGGAGGTCCAATGGACTACTGAAGAATATACTACCTTAAAAATGAGATTGGAGCAAGTGGAAGCTAGTGACTATATGAGAAATCAAGATATTATAAAACAAAACCAAAGGAATGAAAAAAATGGAAGACAATGTGAAATATCTCACTGGAAAAACCACTGACCTGGAAAATAGATCCAGAAGAGATAATTTTAAAATTATTGGACTACCTGAAAGCCATGATCAAAAAAAGAGCCTAGATATCATCTTTCACGAAATTATCAAGGAGAACTGCCCTGATAGTCTAGAGCCACAGGGCAAAACAGAAATTGAAAGAATCCACCGATCACCTCCTCAAATAGATCCCAAAAAGAAATCTCCTAGGAATATTGTTGCCAAATTCCAGAGCTCCCAGATCAAGGAGAAAATACTGCAAGCTGTCAGAAAGAAACAATTTGAGTATTGTGGAAACATAATCAGAATAACCCCAGATCTGGCAGCTTCTACATTAAGAGATCGAAGGGTTTGGAATACGATATTCAGGAGGTCAATGGAGCTAGGATTAAAACCTAGAATCACCTACCCAGCAAAACTGAGTATCATGCTCCAAGGCAAAATATTGACTTTCAATAAAATAGAGGACTTTCAAGCTTTCTCAGTGAAAAGACCAGAGCTGAATAGAAAATTTGACTTCCAAACACAAGAATCAAGAGAAGCATGAAAACGTAAACAAGAAAGAGAAATCATAAGGGACTTACTAAAGTTGAACTGTTTTGTTTACATTCCCATGTAGAAAGATGATGTGTATGATTCATGAGTCCTCAATATCATAGTAGCTGAAAGGAATATGCATATATATATATATATATGTTTATGTGTGTGTGTGTGTGTGTATGTATATATATGTAAGTGAATGTGCATGTATGTATATGTGTATGTGTGTGCATATATATATATATATGTGTGTATATATATATATATATATATATATATATATATATATATATATACATATATAAAAAGAGAGAGAGGGAGAGACCGCAGACACAGGGTGAGTTGAAGATGAAGGGAAGATATCTAAAAGAAATAAAATCAAATTAAGGGATGAGAGAGGAATATATTGAGAGAGGGAGATAGGGAGAGATAGAATTGGGTGGATTATCTTGCATAAAGGTGACAAGAGGAAGCAGTTCTGTGGGAGGAGGGGAGAGGGCAGGTGAGGGGGAATGAGTGAATCTTGCTGTCATCAGATTTGGCCTGAGGAGGGAATACCATACATACTCAATTGGGTATCTTACCCCACAGGAAAGAAGAGGGAAGAAGATTTAAAAAAGGGGTGATGGAGGGGAGGGCAGATGGGGGTGGAGGTAATCAAAAACAAACACTTTGGAAAGGGGACAGGGTCAAGGGAGAAAATTCAATAAAGGGGGATGGGTTGGGAAGGAGCAAAATATAGTTAGTCTTTCACAACATGAGTATTGTGGAAGGGTTATACATAATGATGCACATGTGGCCTATGTTGAATTGCTTGACTTCTTAGGGAGGGTGGGTGGGAAGGGAAGAGGGGAGAGAATTTGGAACTCAAAGTTTTAAAAACAGATGTTCAAAAACAAAACAAAAAAAAAGTTTTTGCATGCAGCTAGAAAATAAGATACATAGGCAATGGGGCATAGAAATTTATCTTGCCCTACAAGAAAGGAAGGGAAAAGGGGATGGGAGGGGAGTGGGGTGACAGAAGGGAGGGCTGAATGGGGAACAGGGCAACCAGAATATATGTCATCTTGGAGTGGGGGGGGAGGGTAGAAATGGGGAGAAAATTTGTAATTCAAACTCTTATGAAAATCAATGCTGAAAACTAAATATGTTAAAGAAGTTTTAAAAAATAAAAAAAATTAAAAAAATAAATAAAATAAATTTTAAAAATTTAAAAAAAAATTTTAAATCTTAAATTGTTTTATTTATGCTCCTTTTTTGTATATCAGTATTTGCTGACCTGCCTTCCAAGTAAATAGAAGTCAACCTTTGTAATAGATACATGTACTAAAGCAAAACAAAATCACTACATTGGCCATGTCTGAAAATGCATGGCTCTTTCTGTACCTCTAGTCCACAGGAACTGAGACCAAAAAATCTGGATGGATAAATGGAAAAGATCCTAGGCTTTTTGTTCTTACCATGATTTCAGAATTTTGCTAAGGTGATTGATGTATAAGGGGTACTTTTATTGCATACTAATTCCTGCTTACTAATCTTGTCGTTTCTGTATGCATCTCATTTTTTGTTGCCCTCTTCTGTCTACTTACACAGACACCCATTGAGCTCTGGTATTGGCTCTGGAGTCAGAGGACCTAGTTCCAAGTCCTACCTCTGACTTTGATTTGTACAACTTCTGGCAAGTCACATAACTTCCCTGGGCCTTGATTTCCTCACCCGTAGAATGAGGCTTTTAGATCTCTTCTAGCTCTAAATCTATGATTCTATGACTATTTTAATAGCCTTCTAATTGGTCTCCCTGCCTAATGCCTCTTATCCTGCATATAGCTGCCAAAATGATTTTCTTTAAATTCAGGTCTATCTATATTAACTTCTCAGTAAACTCCAGTGGCCTCCCCTATTGCCTCCTGAATAAAATGGAAACTTGTCTATTGCATTTAAAACCCTTAATAACCTGTCCCCATTTCAGCCTTTCCCATTCTTTCTGTTCCAACCAGACTGGCTTTCTTGCTAGTCCTCATATACAGCTGGATCATCTGCATTTCCATGCCTTTGCTCTAGTGGCTCCCGTGTCCAGAATGCCCTCTTTTGTCACCACCACTTCTTAGGATCCCAAGCTTCCTTCAGCACTCAGCTTAAGAACCAGTTACCACATGAAGCCTTTCCTCATGTTTCCTTCCTTCTGCAGTGAGGGGAAGGAAATGGGTTTGTTTATTTTTTTCAATTTTTTTTCCAAGGCCAAGCTTGGTCTTCATAATTACATAGCATTCGATTTTTCTTTCCACTTGCGTTGTAGTATTCATGTATATTGCTTTTCTTGGTTATATTTTATTCCACATCAATTCATGTCCATCTGTGCTTCTCTGACTTTTTTTTGTTTGTTGCTTCTTAAAGTACTGTTCATTATATTCATGCACCACAATTTACTTATTCTCTGAAGGATAGATGTCTACTTTGTTTCCAGTTCTTTGCTGCCACAAAAAGTTCACCTATGGATATTTATATATGGAACCTTTCTTTCTGCTTTTGGCCTCCTCGAAGTAAATGCCTATTAGCAGGATCTCTGGTTCAAAGAATATGGACCTTTCGTTACTCTTAGCATAATTCCAAATTGCTTTCCAGAATAGTTAGACTAGTTCACAGCTTCACCAGCTGTGCCCCTCCATCATTGACTATTTTCATCTTTTATCATCATTGCCAATTTGTTGGTTGTGAGGTTAAATCTCAGATTAACATAGTCAGTTTTTTAAAAATTCATTTCTTTCCATATTTACCTCAAATATGCCTTGTGTTCTACACAGATGAATTGGATATCTAGTCCCTGATTAGAGCAATTGAATTTAATGGAGGGCCTAAGAGTCTCAGAGTTCACTATTAAAAGTGCAAAGCTTTTAAAATAGAAGGTAGGATTTTTTTTTTAACAGTAACTCTGTTTTCTTATGATAGTAATATCCATTGACTCCTTCGGTAAAGAACTCAGGGTTTAATTTGAGCATGAACAATTCCTGCTATTTCACTGCCACCTGCTGTTTCAGGGGAGGGAAGCGGGGAAGTGATATCACTAACCCACTATTGAGAGAAATTGGTTTGGGTTTTTCTCATAGTGTTGATGTATTATATTCATCTGCAAATATTTTATCACCTGGTCTCCCCATGAATGACGAAACTTATGTGACAGGGCCTATCAATAAAAAGACTTTGCTGAAAATGCTTTATTGACATTTATGATTTATTATAACTTTTAATTTTTTTTGGTTTTGGAAATATTTTTAAAGTCAATTATATCCTTGTGATTTATATTGTTTTTACCTAATTTTTCTTTCAGGTCACTATGAGAGGCTTGTACTTTCAGCAGAGTTCACCAGGAGAAGAAATTTCATTTGTATTTCAAGAAAAGGTGAGAAAAGCCTTATATAGAATGTTAGAAGGTTTTCCTTTCTAAAATTTTATTTTTTTATTCTAAATTTAACTGACATAAAAATCTGTTGTTTCCACATAGAGTACAACAGAAGATTTACATTTAAAACCGTGAATCTCTATTACATACAGCTTGCTTCCAGTAGTCCCATATTGAGTCTACAATAGTAGACTACTATAGTAATAGTATATAGTAGGTCTTCTATAGTAATTAAAGGAGTATTTTCTCATCATAGGTCAATTTCCTCATGGAATAGATTAACTTATTTAAAATTATTTCCTCAAATTATTTTACTTTAATATTATATTTAAAATGAAATACTATCTTTTTAATATGTAGATCATACCAAATATATGTTACAGCATTCATTTTGTTACAACACCATTGCGCATTATTCAAATGGGCCATATGTGTTAGAACCACATTATAGATGTTAAGATAAGGTTTTTCAAGTAGATCCAATAAACAAATTACGGTTTTGGAGTTTTAAACTGTTTTACATTTTTTTGAGTAATTTACAGAGTAAATTCTTTTGCATAAAGATTACTACATAAAATTCTACAATAAAGTAGATTGTGCGTTTGTAAGGCTCTGTTCATATTTTTCAAGAAATACTATTATGTATTTATATATGGTAACAGAAAATGTGTATTGTTTTCAATAATACACTTCTAAATCTTTGATAATCTTATTCATTCTGCATTTTATATAATCAGGATAGTAATATAATTTGTGACATTCATTGATCTAAAGGTCATGCTAAGCACACATGATTCTTCAAATTTAAGGTTTTTAAAACTAAGCTTTGGACTCATGTTATACGAATAAAAAAGATATTTGTTTTGGTTAATTTGCATATGTAAACAGTTCAAGAAAAAAATTAGACTAATTTTTAAAAATTTTCTAATGATAATTATTATAATTAACTAAACTAGAAATGTTTTTTGTCATTGTATAAAGATGGCAAACCCTCGAAGTTTAACTTGTTATTTCATTGAGCATGTTTTCCAAGGAAAACATTAGGTAGGGAAAGACATTAAATAAGTTACTTTAAAAATCACTTCACTTAAAAGTTAAGAACATCTCAAAAGACTGTTTTTGCATTAAAGAGATGGAAGATAAACGTTAAACCCTTTTTTTATGATACTTGACTTTACTCTCCATAACTTAGGGGATTATATTTTTAAATCCTCATTTTTTACAAAAATTATTGGGTTATTTAATTCATGAGCATGATTTTATTGCCTACAATACTAAATCAGTACCAGAATACTCTTTTTAAAACTTCTCCCAAAATTGTATTTGTGAGGTAGAATTCTATTATTGTCTCTTGAGCCTACACCACTGTCTCAAACTTTATATAGATTAGTTTTACCAGCAAACGCAATTGCTATACTCTTTTTGATCATATACATGAACGACTTTACTTATCTAACTTTAGGAAAGGCTTGTGTATAACAGTTCTCATGCTATTCTGTATAAACTTTGCATAGGAGAATCTTCCTGATATAAAAGATAACTATGTGAAACTTCAAGTGAAAGCTTGTGCTCTAAGCTGGATAAATACAAAGGTATGTGGTATTCTTTTCTTTTAGCTAAAATTTAAATAAAATCTTCATATTTAATTTACTAACCCCTTTTAGCCCTGACATTGAAAATGTAATCAAAAGGACAAATGCAGCTCACCTGATATTTTTAGCAAGGATATTTTCGCATCATTTGCTAGCACACATGTTCTACTAGGCAAGTAGGCCCTAACAACCTAAATTTTCAGGCTGTGTGACCAAACTTTTGGACAGTGTTTGGATCCACTTCACTTTGTGGAAATACATTCTCTTTCATGAAAGCTGACAACCACATCGGTTGATTTATATCAATGATATAAGCTAAAGTCAGAATTGAGATGTGCCCTGACTTAATGCATTCCAAGCGATCTTGAGAATGATGCAATATGTTAAAAACCAGTATTATGACAATTTGATCAGAATTGATGGACAATTAGGACTTAGCTCACAAATCTGGCTACTTGTATATGAATAAAGTTGATTAAACTTTTAAAACTGATTTTCTAATTACTGCTAAAAATCCATATTTTTAATAGTAACAGATTCTACCAGTGCTACCAATAAAAAGGATTTCTGATCTTGGCCCACAATCAAAAAACTTACAATCCCCTGCCTTAAAGTAGCATCTGGCTATTGTGCTCAGCAAGGAAGAAGAACTAGCATGTTCCCTAATTGTTCATTGGTGTGCATTTTTATTATCATGGATAAATACATGTTTGTTTAATTGAAGTGTTTTAGCTTAATCAGAATTGTTGTCTTTGAAATTGGTAAGTTTTACTTTCTAAAGTGGAAGACTGACAGTACACATTTACTAAGTACCTCTAATAAAGGCATATTTCTTAAGTAGGAAATTAGCTTAAGAAATACAGTATAAGTATAAACAATAACTTAATGAATTCACTAATAGTTCTTCTGTGCTAGGGATATTATTGGGCATTGGTCCTTAAGTGTGACACATAATGCATCCTTCCTCTATTCCTGAATGCTTCATCTCCATTTTGTTTGTGTGTGTCTGTGTGTGTATCTGTGTGTGGTGTATGTATATATGTGTGTGTGTGTGTACATATACACATACAGTCTCTACAAGACTCAGCGTTTCATTGATCTTGAAGCACTTAGGAAATCCTGCTCAAATTTCATTTTGTGCCAAGAAAAGACATTTGTTTAATAACATCTTCCTTCAAAGAATCTGAGAGCCAGAAGGAACACCAAAATCATCTGCTCCTTTATATTCCTTAGTAAGAACTCCTTGTATAACATCTCCAGCAGGCTCCAGGGACTGATGAGCCTTTACATGAATGCCTCCCTCTCTCCCTTTCCCTACATTAAGTCTAC
The DNA here is from genome assembly GCF_011100635.1 of Trichosurus vulpecula. Classification (NCBI taxonomy): domain Eukaryota; kingdom Metazoa; phylum Chordata; class Mammalia; order Diprotodontia; family Phalangeridae; genus Trichosurus; species Trichosurus vulpecula. The sequence continues at coordinate 367,892,275 of NC_050574.1, read as the reverse complement.
AGCTTCTAGGCACTTTTTCTACTCCTGCCCTCCATGGCCAACACATCTCCTTATTCTTCCACTTGATAGCCTCTCAAATACTGGAGGACAGTCTTATGTTCCGGCAAGTCTTTTGTCTCCTAGTGTAAACCCTTCAAGTTCCCTTCAACCATTTTTCTCTTCCGGTTATCTTCCAGTTTGTCTGTGTCTTTCCTAACATGTGGTGCCCAAGACTGAACAGTGTTCTCGATGTAGCCTGGCCTGTCCGTGGATCTTGACTAGACTTCATGCCTTTCCTGCTTCAGCCTGAGCTGCATTAGCTTTTCTGGCTGCTTGGTCCTATTTTTCATTTATATTGAGTTTTCAGTTCACTAAACCCCCAGATGGTTTTTAGAGAAACTCATTTCCCCATGTCCCTTCCCTCATACTATGCTATGGATTAGGCATGTGACTTGTTAGCTATGTGACCCTGGGCAAGTCGCTTAACTTCTCTCAGCCTGTTTCCTCGTCTACAAAATGAGGTTAACAATAATGATGATAAAGTAGTCCTTACACTAGACAAGCTTACATTCTACTCAGAGCATCCGTAGGTTAACTTGAAGGAGAGAACATTAACAATGAGGGTGCCATCATTTCTCTGTTTTAATGGAGCAGCAACATGACATTCATCCCTATTAAACTGGGTAGGCTGGCTCAGTTTAGCTCAGTCTGTTGAGAACTTGTTTTCTAGCTCTATATTCTAAATGTTTGCAGTTCACCAAGCTTCCATTCATTTGCACATTTGACAATGTGCCATCTATGAATGAATTTTTAAAAAAGCCCTTATTAATGGCTTACTGCATCCCAGACACTGTGCTGAGATCTGAGGATAAAAATACAAAACCAAGACAGTCTTTGTCCTCAAGGGGCTTACATTTGAAGAAGTGGAAACCACACATATAGGAGAGGGGAAGCCACATCAGGGTAGGGTACTTTAGTGTGGAAAGTCACCTGAGATGGTAAGTAAAATAATTGGGCCATCCATTGACAAGCCCTTTCTAGAGGCAGTGGTACTTTAGATTTGCTTACTGTTCTAAGAGGAAGAAGAAAGGTGAAGAGGTGAGAGGGGGAATGTAGCTGTGTGGTCCCAGAGAATGAAGAGCAGATTGGCTTCTATCGCTTCAGGGGCAGTGATGGGCTTTGGTGGTTAGATTTGGAGGTGGTACCAGCAGTAGAGGCAGGGGTGGGGGAAAAAAGTCTGTGACTTCATCTAAGTCATTGGTAAAAATATTGGACAAACCTGGACCAAGCACAGATTATCTGGGCTACTCTGCTAGAGACCTTCCTCCATTATGATGCTGACCATAGCTCTAGGATATAGTTTGCCTCACCCTGTTCAAGAGTTGCTTGAACTCATTGAGAGCACCTGGGTAACCTGACCATCTCCTCCTCATATACCTTGGGTTTGCCATTCCTCTGCTGATCATTTTTGCTATCCTCCCCAGGCTAAAGAGTGTTCCTTTTGGAAGAGAGAAAGAAAATAAGATTTGAATAGTTTACCAGTCTCACTATCTAATCTATTGTCATCCCATCTACCCCCAGTAATGGTTCGTTCCCTGTGATGTTTTTCTCTACCTATTGAAGCCTTAAAAAACTCTCTCATTGTTGTTTTTTGTATTTATCACTAGGCTTGACCCCTCCTGGGTTTTATCAATTCTTGACATAGTCTTTGTAGGATCATGCTATATATTTGGATTCTTCCACTGTTATTTGTGTATTCTGTACGTATTTTAAAAATTCTGGATTGGCATCGAATTTCCTGAGAGTCTACAGCTGCCTCTCCAAGCAGCTCCCACTTTTCCTTCTCAATAGAAGCATGCCTGCTTGTGTTTTTAGAATTTGACCATTGAGAGTTCTCTATCCCCCTTGGCGCAACTTTTCTGAAAAAGATTAGTCTGTTGGATCCTACTCAGTTTGCAGATCACTTGACATGTAGTGTCTCATAGCAACCCTATAAGGTATATGCTAGTATTATCCCCATTTTGCAGATAAGGAAACTGAGCCTGAAAGTGACTTGCCCAGTGTCACACAGCTAGGAGTGTCTTAGAGAGGCTTTGAACTCAGGTCTTTCTGACTCCATTTTCAGTGTTCTGTCACCTAACTCAGGGGTGGGGAACTTGTGGCCTCAAGGCCACATGTGGCCTCCTAGGTCTTTGGGTGAGACCTTTTGACTGAGTCTCCAAGTTTTATAGAACAAATCCTTTTATTAAGGGATTTGTTCTGTGAAGTTTGGATTCAGTCAAAGGGCCACGTATGACTTCAAGGCCTCAAGTTCCGCACCACTGAAACTGCTTTTCATATCATGAATTCTAGGAGGGTGGTTCTCGAGATTTCTTTTTCAGCAACCAATTCCTTCTTATTGGTTCAGACAAATCAGGTCTGAAACAGCAGTTCCCTTTGTTACTTCCCCCACCTTTTGAAATAATAAAATGTCAAATGTATTGACTGCTCTGCTTTAGGCAGACCTAGTGCATGCCAACAGATTTCTAGATAGTTTAGAGTCTCATGGTACTACAGTGTCATGCTTCATGCCAAGTTTCTGCCGTTTTTCAAACTCTTTATCTAATTCCTCCTACTATATAGCTACTCTCTTTTATAACCTTCTCATAGTATCACTTCTTTTTCTCTGTTGAATATCACGCTGAAGTTCTTCAACATGTTTTCCTCCTAGGGTCCCATGAGTAAATATTCTTATTATAAATGTTGTTCCACCTACACTTCTGCCACTTTTGTCCCTTTGAAATAGACATACTCTTTCAAAATTTGAGTAGTCAGTACAAGTCCTGGTAATATTTAGGAGATCAGATTTGCCTTCTTTTATTAGAATCTCAAGTTCACCTTGTTAAGTTGTCTATACTTTCAGGATTTCTGTATATCTGAGCCAACAGTTTTTTTATTTGTTTTCCTTTGAGGGGCTGTCTCCCACAAATGTCTGGTCTTTTCTTGTGCTATTTTTCCTCCTCCATCGAGCCTCCTAGCCTCTGTATACCAGGCTTATCAGCCTGTGTAGACAGTTTGGTTCTTCCTTCTCCCTTCCTTTTTGGTTTAACCTTTCTTGATTGGATTCACAACATTCCTGCTGACTCTTTTTTCTGGACCTAACCAAGAGCTGGTCATTTCTTGTCATTTCAGTTTTTATCCAGGAATCCATATTCCATTCTTACGTGTACCTTTCTCTTCCAAGCCCTTGACTTTCAATTTGACAGAAGCAATGATAATAGTAGTAGTAACTATAATAATAACATAATGGTAATAGCTGGTATTTTGTAAGGCTTGCCAAACACTTTACACATTGTTTCAATTGATCCTGATAACAGCCTTGTTAGACATTTGCTATTATCTTGCCCATTTTATGAGAATACTGAGACTTTGTGACTTCTGATAAAAGTGCTCCTAAAATGTGCCTTCGGATATGTTCTATGTTGAACAATCATGAAGCTCCTTTTTTTAGGGAACTTGTTTTGGCATTAATATCCCTTTCTGGACCCCTGTATAGTGATTTATTTTCTTCAAAAATGTTTGTGTTCCATTGCATAGAAACATGTAGAATCATTTCCTGTTGCTTTAACCTGGGATGGAAGCCCCTTAATTCTAAAAAATGGGACCATATATGATTTTTCTATAATATGATTTTTTTTATTTACCTTGCCCAGTTTTGAGGGGATAGACTAGAATTTATTTCAGATAGGAAAGTTCTTAACTATTATTATGATTTAGCTTTTATCAGAAATGAAACTGGAAAAGGAATTTTTTCCTGTTGGGAGAGAAATTGCCGGAGTTGTACTAGAGGGTAAGTTTACTGATATAAGTACAACAGTTATATTTTTTAGAAAAAATTAAAGTTCATTCATTGAATCTCAACCAAAGATCATTTGAATTGAATAACAGTAGTGTATAAGAGTCTTTGTTTATCATGGCAATAAAATTATCTTTTATTTTATCATGGAGAAGTTAAGTGCTTACTAGCTGGTTGTATATGAATCTGCTTATATCACTCAAATATAAAATATTAGGACATAAAACCTTTTTCTTTTGCTTTTTTTTAACGAATGAAATGTCTTTGCGCTGGCATTTTGCATTTGAAGTCATATGTACAATGAAATAAATATTTTTGTGGTTTTCAAATAATCCCATGGATAATAAAATATATGGAATAAAGTAAGAGAAAGTTTCCATCAGTCAACAAACATTTATTAAGTTCTTATTATGTGCCAGGCACTATGGTCAGTACTGGTTATACAAAGAAAGTAAAAAACATGGTCCTTCCCCTCAAAAAGTTCACATTCTAATGAGAGAAACAACATGCAACAAAGGGTTAATATATAAATATATATGTATGTGTGTGCATACATGTGTGTATGCATATATGTTATATATGCGAATCCATATACAGTCTAATAAGAGGGGGAAGAGTGACTGGGAAAGGCCTCTAGCAGAAAGTAGCATTTAAGCTAAATCCTGAAGGAAATCAGGGAAGCCAGTAAGTGGGGGTGAGAAGAGAGAGTACTCCAGGAATTGTGGACAGCGAGTGAAAAGAATGGAATTGGGAGATGGAATGGCCTGTTTTATGAACAGCAAGAAGGCCAGTATTGCTGGATTATGTAGTGCATAAGAGTGTAAAGAAGACTGGTGGGATAGGAAGGAGGCAGGTTGTGAAGAGCTTTAAAAGCTAAACACAGGATTTTAATGTTTCATCCTTGAGGGAATAGGGAGACATTAGAGTTTTTTGAATAAAGGAGTAGTGACCTAGTCAGAGCTGTGATTTAGGAAGTTCAATTTGGCATCTGAGTGTAGGATGGACTAGAATGGAGAGAGACTTGGGGTAGAGAAAACAACCAGAAGGCTACTGCAGTAGTCTACATGTGAGGTGGTAAGAGCCTGCACCAGGTTGGTGGCTGTGTGAGTAAAGAGAAAGGGACATGTTCTAGAGATGTTGTGAAAGTAGAAATAAGCAGACTTGGGAGCAAATTAATGGGATGATTTTGAGAGAGAAGCTAAGGATGGCACTAAGGTTTTGAGCCTGAATAATCAGGAGAGATTAATGATACCCTCAGCAGTAATAAAGAATTTGGGAAGAGGGTAGATTTTGAAGGGAAAAGATGAGTTCTGTTTTAAATTCAGTGAATTTGAGATGTCTGTGGAAATTTTGAATTCTTCAAATTAGTTGGTAACCAATAAAAACTCAGTACTTTTAAATATCAGAGGAAGTGTGGTGTGGCAGAGTGCTGGGCTTGGAGTCAGAAAAACCTGAGTTCACATCCCATCCCAGCTTCTTATAAGATATATGACCCTGGTGTGTCAGTTGCCATCTTTGTGCCTTATACAGCTCTGTAGGACTTTTCTACTAAGCCACAGAAATATTATAATCTGGCTTAGTAGAGGAAGTTTCCAAACTAGAACTTCTCTGTGTAGACAAAATAACAGATCTTTTATGTATTCACTTATGTATACCAGCTTTGGTCCCTAAATATATCCTATTACTAATATCTTTTCTGTGATAAATTGTGTGTTTAAAATTGTATTTTTTAGATTATACAGAATGTTAGAGTAGGCATTTGAGAAAAAAACCATCAATAAGTAATTCAATAATTCAACCAACATTCCTATTATGTGTAAGGGGGGGGTTATAGAGATGGGTAAGACATAATTCCTGCTTTTGAGAAGTGTATGATTTAGTAAGGAAAATTTTTAAATATATAAAAATAACTAAGGTGCAAAATAAATCTAGTAACTTAATAGGAGAATTCTGAGGAGACAGTGATTCCTTGTATCTGCCATTGTGTGGGGATAGTGTCAGAGAAGACTTCATAGATGAAGTGGTACCTGAGGCAGGCTTTCAAGTATAGAAAAGATTACAACTATCGAAAGTTGAGGAAATTGTATTACAGATACAGCAGATGACATAAACAAAAGGACTTTTTTAGGAAAGAGAAGGACAAGTTGGGTTTATGATGAGTATCATTTAGGTAGAGTATGGTGTATGTGAAAAAATAGTATGAGATAAAGCCAGAAAAGTGGATCAGAACCAGATTGTGAAGTATCCTGGACAAGAGATTGAGATTTCATTATATGGCAGTTGTGGGAAACCACAAAAAGTTTTTCTAGGGTGGGGATGACATGATAAGAACTCTGTTCTTTATCCAGGTTTTGTCTTACATTACTCTTTCATTCAAACGTTTCACAAACTTTTTTTTCCACAAGGCAATTGGGGTTAAGTGACTTGCCCAGGGTCATATAGCTAGTAAGTGTCAAGTGTCTGAGGCCAGATTAAGTACCTACTGCGTACAGAACCATATGCTGAGCACAAATGCAAATTAAAATCTTCGGCTATAGTCTGGTCCCTGTGCTCATGGATCTTATAACTGTTTTAAGGGGCTAAGACAAACTCAAGTAATGATAATATAGAAAATATTATATAATTAAGTAGAGAACAGAATGATTCAGGAGGTCCAAGGGAAAAGCTTCTAACTGATCAGAAGGATCATAGGATTATGTCATAAATTTACAACTGGAAGGAATCTTAGATGCCATCTAGACCAATCTCTTATTTTATCTATGAAGAAACTGAGGTCCAGAAGGGGGATAGTCACTTATCTAAGGCCATATAAGTAGTAAATGGTAGAACCGTGATTCAAAAGGAAATCCTTTATTTCTAAATCTATCATTCTTTCATTGAACTTCTCTGCCTCCCGGCAATCATGGAAGATTTCTTGGAGGAGATAGCATTTAAGTTGAGTTTTAGCAGTTTTAAAGGCTGACTAGGAATTCAGCAGGTGAAGCCAAGGGAGGAAAGAGATTTCATGAGTAGAGAATGTCATAAATAAAGGCATAAAGCTGAGAAATCACAGGGAAAGAGTATATTCCAATATGAAGGGTAGAGCAAAAGTATCAAACTCCAGAAAAGAGAAATTGGGAAATGTTTAACAAAATAAATAAAAATACAATAGAAATAATGTTAATTTGTGATTTTCTAAATGTTTCTATTTGAGTTTCACACCACTGATCTAGAATATGTAGAGGAGATTTGTCAGATTAAGATGGAAAGGTAGAGTGGTACCAGATTGCAGAAGACTAGGTAAAGAAGTTTGAACTTTTCTCAGTTAACAAGACTTTAGGGTGCCTGCTGAAGATTTTTGGCATAAGTAAGTCTATGAACACATTTAATTTAGCAGTGGTATAAAGGATCGATCGGAGAAGTAAAAGTATGAATGTGGGCTGTTGCAGTTGTCTAGTACTGAGATGGTGGTATTTGGAGTAGAGGAGAAAATGTTGTACAAAGAGAATTGACAGAAATTGGTGACAGCTTACATATGACAATTGAATGAGAAGGAACAGATTAAAGATAACACAAATGTGAAATTGGAAGGAAAAACAGGTGAAGGGAGAAAGATGATAAACTTGGTTGAGTCTACATGGATATGGAAATGTTCTCTTAGCAGTTGTGTGAACAGAAGAAGTAACAGTTTGGCTAAAGTCCAACCTGGGTAGGCCATATCTGGAGTACTATGATAACCACATATCAAGTCAAGTCAGCAAGACAACAGGCATTAGGAAATACATAGAATTTATAGAGAAGGCAAACAAGGTAGTGAACTGACTGGAGATTGTGTCACCTACACGTAGACTTACCAAAGGAACTGAAGTGGTTTAGACATAAGCCTCAACAAAGTCATACCAGAACATCGTTATGGTCTTTAATTAATTAAAGGGCTGTTAAATGGAAGAGGGGTTAAATATATTGACCCCAGAGGACAGGGTAGGAGTAGTGCATAAACATTGCATTGAAGCAGATTTGGGCTTAAAGTATGGGAAAACTTCTAACAATTAGAACCATAAGTGAAATAGGCTGCCTCAGGCGTCATTTGCCAAGAAGCTCTATTTGAAGCCCTGGAAATGAATGAGATTGCCAAATGAGAAAAAAGAAGAGAGAGTGGGAGGTGGAACCTTGGGATACACATTATGAGCTGATCCTGTCTTGGGCAGCATCAGTAGAAGCATGAAGTCCAAAATGGGGAAAGTTTTAGTCCCACTGTACTCTGGCCTGGGCAGAACACATCTAGAGTACTGCGTTCAGTTCTGACCGCCAGATCATCAAAAGTCTGGACAGGCTACAGCTGTCCAGAAAAGTACAGCTAACATGGTGGGAGGAGCTAAAAACCTTGCCATATGGGGCTCAGTTGAAGGAACTAGAGAAAGGCAGATTTAGGGAACACATATTCATTGTCTTCAAGTATTTTAAAGTGCTGACATGAAGAAGCAGGATTAGATTTGTTTGGCTTGGTTGTGGAACACAAAACTAGAACCAATGAGTAGTAGATATAGGCAGACAGATTTCAGCTTGTTATAAGGAACCAATTTATTTAAATGTAAAATGGGCTGCTCTTCTAACAGAGGCTGGATCATTGCCATTTGTTTGGAATGATAGAGTTCCAAGCCAAGTTCATTGGATCTCTGGCGTATTCATTTCTGAGCTTCTCTAGTTCTGTAACTTAATCTACTTTCTCCAAACCTTTGTCATAATTAGGGAGGCTGTGGAGTACAACAGAAAGAGCACTGGATTTTGAACCTCAGCCCTGCACCTACTGTATGACTCTGGGCATGTCACTTAACTCCTTTGTGCCTTAATTTCCTCATATGTAAGGTAAAGGGGTCCCTTCTACTACTCTGATCATTTACCAACTTTTGACCACTTTCATATTTCTCCTTGACTTTTGTATCTGGCCTGTATATGTTTTCCTTTCTATCCCTTTCCCTGATATCATTCTTGGCGACTTCAGTATTCATGTTGACTCTGCTTCAAATACTGTCCTCATGATATCTTGAACTCCTTCGATTCTTATTACCGGTTATTATTCGGTTCTCTTTACACTACTTTAGCCACTGACCAGGATGGTTACACCCTAGACTTGTTGTCTTATAGTCATCTTAAATTCAACATGTTTAAAACAGTATTTTTTCCCCAAACCCGTCCCTCTCAGACTTCTATCAAGGGTGTCACCGTCATTCTGCTCACCCAGTTTGAAACCTTGTTTCCATCCTCAGCTCCTCACCCTCCCTTACCCTACAAATCCAGTCAATTGACAGATCTTGTCATTCCTACCCTCACAACATCTATGAAATATCTCCTCTTCTGTGTACACATGCACATAGCCACCGCCCTTATTGAAAAAAGCCCTCACCATCTCTCGAATAGTAGATTTAATTGTCTCCTAATTGGTCTTCCTGCTTCAAGGCCTGTTCCCACTCTCAGACCCATTCTCCCACAACTACCAGAGTGATTCTTCTAAAATGCTAGTATGACCGTGTCACTCTTACTCATTAAATTACAAACGGTCCTTATTACTTTAGAATCAGCTATAAATTTTTTGTCATTTAAGGCCCTTCACAACCTGGCCCAACCCTAACTCTCTAGCTATATTTTACATTCCTCCCCTTAATGCACTCTTTGGTCCAGCCAAACTGGCCTTTTTACTGTTGTTTATATGTGACATTACATCTCCCGTGTCTTTGTACAGGCTATCTTCTGTGCTCAGAATGCACTTCCTCCTTACCTCTACCTCACAGAATCCCTAGTTTCCTTCATTATTCAGCCTAACTACTAACTTCTAAATTAAGCTTTTCTTGATCTGGCCAGCTGTCAGTGCCTTCCCTTCAAATACCTTCTAAAAACTCAGGTTGTTTCCTTGAGGGTAGGGATTATTTCACTTTTGTCTTTGTATCCAGGACCTAGCAGTGTCTGGCACGTAGAAATGCTTAATAAATGCTTATTGAATGTTTGATCACCCAGTGCTTCTCAGCACTCTCTCTTTCCTTGGCTTCCATGAAACTACACTATTATGGTTCTTCTCTGTATCTTTTTCTCTTTTGCTTCTGCTTCCCATCCCTTTAATGTGTATTGCCCTCATATTCTGTCCTTGTTCTTTTTCTCTTGATATATTCTCCTTGGTAAGCTCAACTACTCCTATCAGTTCATTTTCTCCTTTTCTTGAGTGCCCTCCCCTACCCCCACCCACAGCTACAGTTTTGGATCTTCAAGTCCTCTTTGCAGTAGGGTGGCTTGGCAGTCCCTCAAACTCAACCTGTCTAAAGCAAAATTTAGCATCTTTCCCCCAGACTCTGCCTGTCCTCCTAATTTCTGTATTTCTAAATGGCCAGTGTGAGAGATGGGTAAACATTAGGGAAAGTTAGGTTTCCACAGAAGAGTTAATTGAGTTCCACACAATAATTAATGAAGTGTCAGCCTGAATAAAGAAGGAGTAAAAATTAACCAGGAAGAGAGTCCTCAGCCAATGGGAATAGAGTTTGTGGTTTTACAAAAACCACAGTTTTAGTATATAGGCAAAACTGGTCTAAACTGGCCAGATAATGGTCAGGGTTGAAGAGAAAACTGGGTCAAATGGCTACCAAGCATTCTTTGTTGGCTAATTGAATATTACCTCACACACCCACAGGGAGGAGTTTTCCGCCATTTTTGAACATGGGACGTATGTTGAGAAGAGGGGAACATACCAAGGAGTTACATGGTGGGGGCATATTGGAAAGATTGTGACCTAGAAGGGAGCAGACCAATCTGTTCTCTGAAGGGAGGTACTGAGCCTGATCAATCTATGTCAGTCTAACAGAATAAAGTTGGTCTCACTCCTGTACTCTCCACTCCCTCTTCCTAAAGAAGGGTGAAGTCTGCTCCTGGCCAGGACCAATTCCTTTGAATTCCTCAATAATAATAAATTGCCCTTGATACCTGAATTTCAGTGTCAAGCGTATTTCTAACAGCCAGGCTTATAACAACTTTGGAGTCGTTTTTTACTTCTTCCTTCCTTCATCTAATTAGTTCCAAATCCTGTCAATTCTATACTTTTCATATCTATTCCCCTGCTTTCATCTCCCACTGCAACAGTCTTTGTTCAGGCCCTTATCTCTTCCTACCTACTAACCAGTTATTCTTTTCTAGTTTATCCATCTCCATTTTCCACACCATTGTCCAAGTTATATTCCTGACATTCCAGTCATTTTATTCCTCTACTCTGAAATCTTCAACAGCTTTCCTTTGCCTGTTGAATAAAATAGAATAAAAGACATAAATTGTGAACTTTGACTTGTCAAGGAAAAAAACCTTAATACTAATATTATACTCTGCATTTAGGCACCTATCTGCCAGAACAGATTTATTTAAATTATCATGAATCTGTAAAGTATTTCTAACTTGTAGAGAATGATGTCCACACTGGCAACGTCCCCCGTGCCTTCTGACATGACTCTCTGCCCAAGAAGATTTCAAGTGATATAGAAATTTTGAAGAAGAAAATCATAATATGTAAAAATAGAGTTCTAGGTTAACATTCAGACTCAAATTACCGTCCCATTCTTCTTGGACATCTGCCCTTCTTCCTGGAGTTAAACACAGGAGAACTCTTCCTTTCCATTGACCTTAATCCTTTCTCAGTGGAGAAGAGTGGATCCTAGCAATCCAGTTACTTCTGATCAGCAATTAAAGAGGAGCCTGCCTTTAGTTGGGTCTGTAACCTAATCATCTTCTGGGTCAGAGAAGGCCGAAACTAAGACTAGAGTTACTCTTATTTTAAAGGTTTGATTTCACCCTTCATCCATTTGCCTAGGAGAGCCTTTTTGTCCTCTACCCAAATGACTTTTCCTAGGATTTTTGAAAGGTCTTTAGGAGAAATACTATGTATTATTTTCAGTTTTACTAAAAAGAAGTTTTTTAATATGCTTCCATATTCTTCCTCCCTGTTCTGTATCAAAATTCTATATCATTCCCTATTCTCTCCAACTTCACTCCATTCTCTGACTAGATGGCTTCACATCACCATTTTCCCATTCTCCACTCTGCTGCCAAAGGGTTTGGCACTACGGGTGCCCATGCCCATGTCACCTACTCATTAAGGTCCTGAGACTCCCTCTTACCTTAAGGATCCAATATAAAGTCCTCTGTTGGTTATTTAAAGCCCTTAGGCCTGGCTCCTTCATACCTTTCCATTATTCCCCCTCCATAGAACTCTATGATCCAATGACACTGACTTGCTCTTCCTTCCATTAGACTTTCTATTTCCCCTCTTGGTGGTATTTTTGTATTGACATTTTTGCTCCTCTTTCCCGTAATATTCTCCCTGTACCATCTCTTGGTTTTCCCAGCTTCCTTAAAGATATAGATCAAATCCGACCTACTGTAGGGCGGATCTTCCACCCCCTCCCTTGTCTCCTACTCTGAGATGATATTCCATCTGCTCTGTGTCTTCTATGTACTTAGTTAATTAGGTGGTATCTCCCTCAGTGCTTAGTATAGTTCTTGACACATACATAGCTTAATAAAGGCTTGTTGACTGACCACAGGCTGTTCATTCTCTCTCTCTCTTATTCGTCTCTCCATATCCACTGGCTGTTTCCCTGCTGGTTCTGATGATGTCATTCTCCCTCTCAAAAGTCTTAAAAATGACTCTGTTCTGACCTAAATATCAACAAGCCTATCAATAAACATTTATTAAGCACCTATTATGTGCCAGGCACAGTGCTAAGTACAGGGATACAAATGTATAAAAGAAAGACAATCCCTGCCCACAAGAACCTTATAATGGAGGAACCCCACACACAAAAGGAAGCTGAAAAGAAAGGGGATGGGGGGAGGCAGCCGGGTGAGAAATGAGAAAGAAGATCAATGTCTGAGCTGAACTCTATCCTTAAATGGCAGTTTGGAGTTCCTGGCCCCACCCTTTAATCAGAGATGCAGAGGGTAGTGATGAGATCTTACCAAATGATGAGGTTATCCCAATATTGAGCTTCCTGGGGCATGATGGAGAAGTCAGTCTCCTTAACCTGTCTTCCACCTTTTCAGCCTTTACTTCATTTTCTTTTCTTTCATTCATTCTTTGTCAGTGGGACTGATGAATTCTCCATCCCCTTGATATAAAGTGTATCATCCTTGTTCCCTATGCCTAGAATCCCCTCCCAACCAGTCTTTGTTCAATTCCTACAGTCTTTTTAAACCTAATTCAAATATCACCTCCTCCAAAAATCTTCCCTGAACCCATTGAGTGATAAAGATTTTTTCCCTCCTTGTTACGTAACACTTTGTTTTATATAATTAGTTTGTAATACTGTGCATTGTAGCTATCTTTATTAGTGTCTCCAAGCCTTACTTAACTACAGCCCTTTGAGGGCTGAAACTCTTATCTAAGCTTTTAATCTCTTCCAGTGTCTTACAGTGTTGTGGGCACTGAAGTATTTAATAAATGTTTGTTGATTACCAGCCAGTTAACCAGGATTATGCAAATTAACTGATATAATAATAGAGGCATTTCTACTCTGACCTTAAATGTGACCTAGTTATGGTATTTACTTTCAGCACACATCTTGGCTACTGCCTACAGGCCGACCCTGAACTCTTGCTATCAAGTTTCAAAATGTTTAAATAGCTTCAGAACCTAAAAAGTAAAGCCTGCCTGTCAGGGTTTCTTTTGACCTACTTAAAACCAATCCATACCTATTGGCTTGGCCAGAAGACTACAAAGTAACTAAGGCCAGTAACATCTTGAAATTGTGCTATAAACTTGCCAGCCTTAACGTTTTTACTAAACTAGTTAGCTAATGTGTATAAACAAGAAATAGGTAAGATCTTAATGATCTGAATGACTTAGCAGGTGAAAAGTAATTATCACAGAACATTTACTATTATGTGTTAATATTTTTCATGTTGCTTTTCTGAAGTTGGAAGCAAAGTATCATTTTTTCATCCAGATGATGAAGTAGTAGGTGAGTTTCAGTTTATATTCCTATTTTTCCATTGTACTCCTAAAGTATTTTTCTAATTTTAAAAATTCAGTCTCAATTATTTATGCTATGGCAGGGATTGTAGTTTTTTTTTTAAGAAAAATACTTAAAAATACACATACTCCTGTATACTTAATCCCATCCCTGTCCTGACTAGGCCCTAGAGTGTGCAATGTGAAACCTAGTTGGGTATTGGCCGGCAAGCAAATTCAGATAATCCACTTGAAGATAACTGTGTTTACTATATTTAGAAGATCCATTTTGCAAACTGGAAATTGAGTAGTTTGGAGTTGTTTTTTTTCCCTTAACCCATCCACACAAAGCCTCTCACTGAAAAAATATTTACATAAGAAAATAAAAAATAATTTACATAAAATAAATTTAAATTTTGGTTTCTCATGTGGTAGAAAATGTGAGCACAAGCAATGATTTTTACAAATTTTTGCTGTATAACCTTTGAAGTTGCTATTTCTCAGTCCAAACAAGATGCAAAGTGGCAAGATATATTCCAAGTTCATTTTTTTAACAGCTGAAAAAGGATCATTGAATAAAATCTTACTGATTTTCCTCAAGTTTTTGCAGTATTACTTTTATGTTACCTTTTGTAATAGTGAAGTTTTGCTTTTTCTGTTTCCCAGTTATATTTTTAACTTCATTTTTGATGCTCTGATGTCATATTACTAGTGGCAGATTAGACTTCCAGTAGTGCCTACATTGGTGAAGGGCACAGGAAACCACAGAAAGGAAGAATGTTTTTAGAGCCCAGCTTAGCTACAGCAGAATATACCGTGTACATTGGCCTATTTGTATATTATCCAGGCTGCTGCCATGACATGGAGAAAAATGTCAGTAGATCTATTAGAATATGGCTGAGTTCTATAAAAGAATTATTCCTCTTCCCTTTTTCTTTTATTTCTTTCTTTGTTCTTACCCCATAGAAAGGCTGTACCCAACAGGAGTTTTGGGTTTGTTTTTTTAACCCACATACAAAAAGAAACCAGAAAAAATGAGGTGAAGAGAAATGGGGGGAGAGGAGAGGGCAGTGGCAATTCTAGAAAAGTAAAATAACCATTATTACCTTTTTTTTTTTAAGTAAAGCCTTCCTTGTAAATGATTTATAACCTCAACAGCAATTCTTCAGAACAAACATGAAACGCTTTGGCAGCAATTAATTTCTGCCAAACTTTCGTTTGAAAGAAAAATTATCATAATGAACATTAAATTTAGGTGTACTTTTCTGATTTAACTTTTTTTTTTTAAGGAATTTTGCCTTTGGATTCAGAAGAATCTGGTCTCTGTGAAATTGTTAGAATACATGAGCATTACCTGGGTATGTTACAATCCAGCCTTTTCTATGATCTTATTAATTTTATCTTCTCTCATATGTTATATGTTATTGTTACTCAATTTTTATTATATCTACCCAGTGGGTAGTAAAGAATGAAATATTATAATCCATGAAATGTATGTTGACTAAACTTTGTGAAAAGCCCTCTAAATTTTACTTTCTGGGACTACTGATTATTCATTTTAAATAATAACTTCCACTATTGACTTAAATGGAGCCATTGTGCTGTTGCATAAAGTGTGCTGGCTTTGTAGTCAGAGGATCTTGGGAAAGAGTTGTGTGTTAACCATTAGGTACTAGTGGGGCCCACCAGTTCCAAATTACAGTAAAAAAAGATATACTGGGCTTGGTTGTACGTCACCTTGGCTGCCATTCTCTTAACATTTCTCACCAGGTGGACAATAGATTGACATTTGATGAGGTGGTTGTTGATGTTTTTGGTATTATCTGAAAGAAATCTAAGAGGTTATCTCTTCCAAACCCTTTTTTGCTGCTTAAACCATTTTCTAAAATTAACTATCTTTCCTTTTTGGGCATTTTTTAGAAAAAAGTAACTACAACCCTCCTCAGTAGTTTGCTTGCAATATGCACACATAAATATTTAATATATTTTCACATATGTGCATGTACATTTGTCTGGATTGTAATTTCATTGGGAGGAGATGTGAGGCAGCTAAATGATGTAGTGTAAAGAATGCTGGACTTGGATTCAGGAAGACCTAAGTTCAAATACTGCCTCACATACTTACTACTGATTTATCTTGGTCAGGTCATTTAACCTCTCTCTGTCTTAGTTTCCTTGTTTGTAAAATAAGAGAACCAGATTTGATAGCCACCAAAGTCCTGTCGAGTTCTACATGGATGATTCTGTTAAACACCTTTCATCCATACAGATCAGCACTCATCTTTAATTTACAATCTTAGAAAATTGTCAGGGGCACAGAACTAGTATATATCGGAGGCACGACTAAAGTCTTCTTGACTCCAAGGCCAGCCATCTGTCTGTTCTGCTGCCTTATCTCAGTCTTTTCATGAAGCGTAAACTTTGTCGTAAAGAAACAAATGGTGATTATAATGATATCTTGCACATTGTAATATCAGAAACCTGTAAAGCATCTATCATTTTCCCCATTTTACAGAAGGTAAAACTGAGGTACAGTGAGATTTATATGTTAATCAAATCATAATCTACAATATGGGCCTACACTGCCTACTAAGAAAATTGGCTTGGCTTTGCTTTTTCTCTAAAATATTCAGTAGTAAGATATAATGTCAGACTCTAATAAAAATAACTTTTTTTGCTTTTCTCCTCTATTATTCTCTTCACAAGTACATAAACCAGAAAAGGTCACATGGGCTGAAGCGGCAGGAGTCATCCGTGATGGGATACGTTCCTACACAGCTCTGCATTTTCTTTCTCATCTCTCTCCTGGAAAATCAGTGCTCATAATGGATGGAGCAAGTGTGGGTACAATAATTCTGTTTTAGAATTAAAGTATGATAAAAACAAAGTAAACCAGGGAAACAAAAAACAGACTGCCCGGTATGCTGTCCTGGTCCTTATGCTAATGATGCTTTGTCTCTTCCACTGTCACACTTTGTGTTGGCATTGAGTGGCTTTCATCAGTCTATGAGATATGACCGGAAGCATGTGCTAGCTGTAACTTATTCTGAACCTCCTAAAGAAGTTCAAAAGAAAACAACCTAAATCAATGTGTTATAACTTTGATACTTATCTGTAGGCATAGCCCATGAGTACCTAAGGTTTACACTTGAGAGATTTTAACCTGTTTTCAAAGAAAGGCCAGAAAAAAGGCATCGTCTCCCCCTGCAGCTAAATTAAAAAGATAACTCTTCCATAAGTTTCACAACAGGTTTTCTCAGGTATTAATTTGTGAACTAAACTTCTGTCTTTAGTATTCTTATCTTGTCAGTAATACATCTAAATATACATCTAAAATATTATACCATTTACATTTTTTCTGCAATGTCTATAAAACTTAAGAGGTTATTAAAGGCACTTTAGTCTTAGGGCTAAACACTGGTCTGATAGGAATCCTTCATCACTGACTCACAGTTCTTTAAAACTGCAATAATAAAGTTCGCACTATGTTTATGTCAAGTGTTACTGGAAGGATATTACATCTTAAAATGCTTTGATCTTCAAAGAGAAGGGAGTCTCATAGCTACATATGTGTGTATTTACATATATATGTATATGTATAATAGAATTAGTTTAGAATATATTGCTAATGAGGCCAAAGGTCATAGGTTTATTCCTCTAAAAAGGTTTTTCTCGTTGCCATGGCCATAGACTTTATCCCTATGTCTTGCCAATTGTCTACAAAATATGTCTACTATTTCACTCAATGTCTAGCACAAGACCTGGGACATAAATGCTTACTAAGTTGAGTTGAACAAATACAAGAAAGTGAGAGTGAAAGAGCTTAGGTTTTAGCCACACCAAAAAAACAGCAAAAATATTTGCCATATTTGCCAGGAGTAAGAACATCTTGAATATAGGATACTAAATAATATATACCAGAAAATTGTTCTCTTTTATTATCACCATCTTGAAAGAATATAACTCCCTTTCTTTGTCATAGACTTTAGGAATTCCACAAATCGAATTAGTTGTGCTCTCAGGTACATTCATCATGGTCTTGAATTCATATGTGTATGTAAGTTAATGTAAAAAAGTATATATATATATATATACATATATATGTGTGTGTGTGTGTGTATACACACACACACACATATAAAAAACATACACATGTTTATGTATTTCCTCTGTACACAGGCATTGGGTACAATAGCTATTCAGTTAGCGCACCACAGAGGGGCCAAAGTTATTTCAACAGCATACAATCTTGAAGATAAACAGTACCTTGAAAGACTTAGGCCTGCAATAGGTAAGTTATATTTCTTAATATATTCCTAATGCAAAGTTTTGAAGATAAAGTATATTGTACAGTTTTAATTTTTACTATAAATAAAAAATAAAACATTTCAAACCAAAGTAAATATTTTTAAAATAAAAAAAAATTTCTGTGCTAAATTAGTTTATTTAAATTAATTTTAAGCTGCTTTTTATGTTCCATATCACATTTTTGTCTCTCTGTTCAGGCTTTTCAATGAAGTGAACTTTGAAATATTTAGAAAGGCTTTAAAGCCTTTCTTACTTCATTCAGCTAGTTTGTTTCTACAACACTTGTTTCCTGATTTTTCTTTTTTCTTAAATTTTATTTAAGAATTTTATTCTTAAATTCTGTATGTGATTGCCTGAGATAGGTATATGATCCTCTTCAATTTAGTTTGACAGAGTTTTCTTGTTTGCTGGACAGGGAGAGGTGGGGGGGTGGGGCGGGTAGGGAGCAGATGGTAGAATGGAGATACACTTTTGAAAAGCCTTAACATGCTTGAACAGTCATGAGGATGGAAAGGAGCATCATAAAGGAAAGGGAGATGGAAAGGAAATAGTAAAAGAGGAAAAGGAAAGGTAGAGAAGGCGTGGAAAAGAATAATAGGTACCAAGGGGTTCAGTTTGAAAAAAGAAAAGAAGATGAAGCTGAGAAAGGAGAAAGCATTAAAAAGGAGAAAAGAGAAGATAACAGTTGCCAAGTAGAGCAGCTTCTTGCTACCCCATTTACATTCTTGTCAGGCCACTCTGTAAGTTCTGCATCACTAGGGGAATTGCGTGCCCTTTGTCCACGTTGACTGTGCTGCTGTGTGTTACTGCCACCGCCATAATTGGGCTAGGTTCTTGAGGGGTTACATCATAGTGGTGCAGCTTCTACCTCTGCTACCACTAAGACAAAATAAATAGAAGAAGCAGCAAGAAAAAAGTGAGTAAAAACAAAATAAGAAGAAACATTTCCCTTGGATTTCTTCCCAGTCCACTTCTTTCTCTGGCCAGTACATTCTTCTCTGCACTTAAACCTCTACCTCTATCCCTAAATACACTTCATTTCGAAGAGGCTAGTTACTGTACCTGAAGAGGTGATCTTTCACTGTCCCAGCCTTGCAGAATAAAATTAGTGAAGGACCCTTCCACAATCCTGATAAGTAATCTTTAGGACACAATAGCACTAAAGTGCTTATCTGCCAGTATTGCTTGATATTTGGTATGTTCATAGGGTGTAACAGTTGTGGTCACTTATCTCCTGAGCTCAGTTTGGAAAACATCATAGGCAAGAGTAGGCAAAGTTGGGTTACAAGCCCACCGTTGTATCAATATATTTACGTTTTTGCAGTAGAAAAGGGAAAAACACAAGACAATTCCAAACTATCTCAGTACTACCTACATATAAACATTTGTAAGAATTTCCAATTAGTCAGCAAGCATTTGCTGAGATTCTACTATGTCTCAACCAGGACTAAGCATGAATGATAAAAAGAAAAATAAAATTCATTAAGCACCTACTATGTGCCAGGCACTGTGCTCTAAGCACTGGTACAAAGAAAGGCAAAGGACAGCTCCTGTTCTCAAGGAGCTCATATCGAATGGGAGAAACATCCTGTGAAAAAGCCTGAAGCCGACAGATGGAATTTTTTTTCTGGGGGGAGCAGCAAGAAAAAAAAATTGTTTAACTGAACTGAGGAGTCCATGAAAAGGAGTCATGTATAAATAAGCCTACGTAGGTAGGTTGAAGGCACCTACTATGTAGCTGGGAAAGGCTTTAAATATCAGAGGAGTTCATGATGGATTTTAGCAATAATGGGAAACTGTTGTGACCTATTGAACATGAAGGTAATATGATCAAACCTCTGTTTGAGGAATTGCACTTTGACAGCTTTGTAAGAGAATGGATTCCAGAAGGGAAAGACTTGAGGCAGGAAGAAGAATTAGAAATTCATTCACTTGTACAGTTAAAAGATGAGGAGGGCCTAAACTAGAGTTGTGGCCATGTGAGCAGAAAGAAGGGGAAGGATTTAAGAGATGTTTCAGAAGTAGAACTGATAAGACTTGGCAACTGAATGGGTATGTGGAGTGGAGGGTAAAAAGTCCAAGATGACTCTGAGATTGCAAACCTGGGCAACTGGAAGGACAGTCATGACCTTGAAGAAAGTTAGGGAATTCATCAAGAGCATTGAATTTTAGGGAAAAGATAATGCATTCTCTTTTGAATTTTAGATGACTATAAAAGCACATCTGTTTTGAAGTATAGGTATTTGGTAATGTGGGACTGAAGTTTAGGCAAGACACCAGGGCTGAATATGTAGATATGGAAGTGATAAGACCTAATGAAGTCACCAAGAGAAAAAATAGAGAGGGTTTGGGACTGAGTCTTAGGATAAACACACAATTAGCAGGTGGGATGATGATCAAGTAAATAGAGAGCCAAGAGGAAAAAGTGTCAAAAAACCCAGAGAGAAGAAAATATCTGGGAGGAAACAGTGGTCTTCATTGTCAATTCATTCATTGTCCTGCAGAGGAAATAGAGAGGAATGCTGATTGAAAAAAGGCCATCATGTTTGGCAATTGAGATTGTTGCGAGATGTGATGCATTATTCTACCTCCTTCCTTTTATTGGAGAAGTTCAGAGAAGATGTGGAGAGGCTTTGAGTGGGCAGTGTTGCATGTGCTGTCAGACACAGTCAATGTGTCCATTTGTTTTATGAAATTATGGCTTTTTAGAAAAAAAATCTTTGTTACAAAGGAAGGATTGATGAGCAGAGGCAAGGATATATTTGAAACTTAATGTGATACAAAAACAAAAGGTATCGATAAAACTTCAGATAAGGAGAATTACAATTTCTTCATGTGTTCAGACTGATAATTGAAAGGTTTTTGCCATCTTTGGTAAGAGAGAGTATTGGTACCCTTTTTGTATACTATTGTGAGAAATTTTTAAAAATTCTGTAGTTTTCATTAATACAGTACCTAAAAATAATCATTTGTTGGGTTTGATTTGGTTTAAGTTTTACTACTCGAGTGCTAAAATTATCATGTTCTTTTTCTATATCCTCATTTTGGGGGATGCCTATGTTTGAGAAGGACTAAAACAACCCTTGGTAGGTAAGTACTGTCCTGCCTACATCTGTTTGGTTCTATTAAGGGTAAAAAGTATCCATTATACCTAAACAAATAGTGACCTGAAGCCAAGATTGAAATTTCATAGTCGTCTTTCACATGAATCAAGTGATTTATTTGTGTAGTTTATATTTGTAGATAGATTTGTAGATCCGTCATTTTTAGTAATTCATGCCCAATAAGGACTTGGTCCTTTACATCTATGTTTTCTGAATTTGAGCTGTCAAATTTACCATTTCTTTCTTGAACTAGTTCCTTAAAATTTTGTCCGATTAAAACTATAATTTTGCTTTGTATTTTTTCTTTTTTAATTTATCATTCACTTAACATATTTTGGAGGACAGAATTTTTATTCTCTTTTTTATAGTCTTCCAACCCCAATCTATGGTGAGTATGTTTTGATAGAGAATATTGTGTAATTGTCTAATTTTCTGTCCTTTATAGTTCGAGTGATAGATGTGTCTAATGGAAAAGTTGATGTTGCTGAAAGCTGTTTGGAAGAAACAGGTGGCATAGGAGTAGATATTGTCCTAGATGCTGGAGGTTTGTAATAACGAAGAAATATGCTAAATAAATAGCACTTGTAGTTCTTTCGTTGGTTGAATTTCAAAGATGCCCTTTTTAAAAATATCTGTGATGGTCAAATGTGGGCTCTTAGGATAATGTACAAGAACAAGAAATAATTAAGAAATTCATTAATTGAGGGCATTCTTTTGTCAATTTAAAGAACTCATTTATTTAAACTAATATCTCCTTTGTTACCAGTAAGTCTGCTGGTAAATGTTTAACAACTGTGGCTCTCGGGGGGGGGGGGGGATGTTTATGCATAACACATTTTTATGATTAATCTGCATTACTAACATATTCTCCATCACTTTATTAAGTCTAACAAGTCAGCAAAACAACAAATAAAGCCCTGATGTATAGCATTTTCTGATTTCCAGGTTATTAATGCTCACACTGAAAACTGAGTAATTGGCTCTTGTAAGCTAGTTCAGGCTGGCTCCAGCACATATATCTGTTATTACTTTCATTTGCGAAAGTTAGAGAAACTTGAATCTCACAAATGATTATGAATTACATTGTTTTTTTTTTTCTTATTTCAGAATATGACTGCTCTGGTATTTGTATTTAAATAGACTAATATTTCTCAGGAAGCTAATAAAAGATTACTCTTCACAAGAAAACTCTAAACAGGACCATAATTAATAAACTTACTAAGGTTTGTCCCAGGTTTTATGGACATTAGCCCAAGTTATTAGTTAGACTGTATCACTGTGGTGTCAGACACTTGATAATTCCAAGAAAGGACGGGCTGAGACCTTTTCCTTCCACCCTCTACATACCAGGCTGTAGAGGAATACAGCTGCCTCCATTTCTTGGGCATTTTTATTAGCATCAAGAAATACCCTCAGGTCTGGTGTTGGTCATTACAAACTGGCCAGAGGGTTGTAAAGGAAGGAGCATGAACTTGAGTAGGTTCAGAATGACAGACATTCAGTGAACATATATTAAGTACATTACCAGGTTAAGCACAAAAACTGAAATGAAGCAATCCCTGCAATAATGTAGCTTACATTCTACAAATTTTCTACAAATAGAATATGTACATGACTCAAGGATTATATTTGTTCCTTTTTCACTTATTTGGCTGTAACAAGCAATCATTTATTCAGAAAAATATTTACTGGCCAACCACTTTCATGTAGGTGCTCAAGTTAGTTGTTGTTACACAAAGAATAATTTAGCTATTATACTCTGTCTAAAGAACAACCAGGTAATACTTTTAGTATTTTTACCCATAGCTTAAAAGGTTACTCTTGGTATCATTGAATGAGGAAGACAATGATTTTAAAACTTAGGAAAAATGACTTCATTTTTGTTTATATTCCACCTTTTATGGAAATTATAACTCAGAGCATTTTTGAAAGTTGAAGTATATGTATACATTTTTCCCCTGATCAAGTTAATGAAAAAGAATTCTTTCATTTGGAAACTTAAATGACAGTTTCAGAAAAGGAAATTGGGTTAGAAGTTTTGAGTTCCCGCTACTAAAAGTTTAAGACTCTGTGTTATTATGATTGCTGTGAACATCTGTAGTTTCAGACATGCAGACTGCACCAAACCAAATTAAATATAATTGGGAAATATTTAACAAAATGAATAGGAATACAATTAAATGTTGGTAATGTTACATTTTAAAACTAAGTCCATACATGGCCCACAAGAATCCTTATGTACAACTTAGTGGCCCCATTTCTATTTGAGTTTGACACCACTGCTGTTACAGAATATGGGTTCAGCATTTAAAAGTGCAGCTTTTTTTTTAACTGATTTCTTAAAGCTATCTGTCATGTTAAGCTTTATGGTTAAATTACCACAGTAAATTATTTGTCATTATACCTGGCCTACTTTTCAAATGTGTATAGATTTTCACATTTAAGTTCATTTATGTTTAGAATTAGTTATTCAGTTTACAATTTTAATGTACAGTTTTTATACAGAAAATTTAATTTTAAAGTTTCAGAACACAAAATGCATCATGTCTTTTTTTCTGAATTGAAAATCTTCATTATTGCTATGTGTTAAAAACAGAAATAAAACAATTTTTGAGAAATAAATGATTATGTGCAAATAAATATTGAATGCTTTTTTTTTCCTATTCCCTTGTAAGTGAGATTGTATAGTAAAGATGAGGAGCCTACTTTAAAATTACAACTACTACCACACAAGCATGATATCATCACACTTCTTGGTGTTGGAGGCCACTGGGTAACCACAGAAGAAAATCTTCAGGTAATAAATATCACAAACTCTAGCAATACCTTTATCAGGGATATTTAATTAGTAAAGAACAATATCCTGAGAAGTTCAGATTAATTGCTAGGTCTTAGGAAATGTGTTTTATTTTCTTAAAAAGTCTAAATTCTAGAATATTTTTAAAAGAAATGTAGTTTTATCACTTTCAACTAGATTTGGTACCCAGGACTAAATGAAATGTGACAGTGTTACCTAATAAAAATTTTAAATTACTTGGATAAGAATTTGTAATTAGTATAACAATGATTTGGAAATATTGACTTCTGAAGGAACTGGTTTCTTAAGAATATTTTTTTCTGCTAAGTAATTTAGACATTTTCTCCAGGAAACCTTATTTATACTGTCAGCTTATTTAACTTAATATTTATGCAATACAAAGGCAAACTTTAGCTTTACTCCATTCAATTATCACCAATCCCTAATGCAAATGAAACTAATAAGTGTTTTATACATGTCTATACCAGTCTTTCACACTGAGCAGGTTGATCTTTGAAACTATTCCTATAAGCTAATAAAATTTTGTCAGAGGAGAGTTGGCAACCTTTTTGTAATATTATGCCATTCTAATGTTGTTGTTCAATAGTGTCTGATTCTTTGTGACCTTGGCAAAGATATTGGAGTGCTTTGCCATTTCCTTTTCCAGTGAATTAAGACAGACAGAAGTTAAATGACTTGCCCAGGGTCATACAGCTAGTGAATGTCTGAGGCCAGATTTGAACTCAGGTATTCCTGACTCCAGGCCAGGTGCTCTACACGGAGCCACCTAGTTACTTACCTCTTAATGTAGGAAATGGCAAATTATTTTAATATTCTTGGATTTAATGGTATGGGATGGGGGGAGAACACACACATTTTTTTCCTCTTGTATCTTCCGTTATCAAAAGGTACATGCCAGTTGCTTTTGATTGGGACATTGTTTTGTAACTGTCACAAATACAAAAACATGCAAATTTTAACTTTTTAAATATACTTGATCAAGAAATTAATCAGCTCTCCATTGATCGACTCAGAATGATTTAATTAATATTTCTATGTTTTATTAAAGTTGGATCCTCCAGACAGCCACTGCCTTTTCCTTAAGGGAGCCACAGTTTCTTTCCTCAATGATGAAGTTTGGAATTTGTCAAACATGCAACAAGGAAAGTATCTTTATATCCTTTTTCAATGAATTGAGACTCTAACGTAAAATGTTTTGGGAAAGCTACATTGTGAGAAAAATGATTTTCTTAACAGTACAAGCATATCACATGTAATTTTGCCTCAACCTAGGCTGCCATTCATACACTATAACCAGATTAGGTTGTAATCTCACTTGTCCTATTGCCCATTCACAGCATTGTTTCTGTGGACCAAATTCATTTCCATTCAATATTTACAAATACATAAAAAGCACTGGTACCATAGCCTTTTGTAATGTTGTTCTACCTTCAGGGAACTTAGTTTCTGTAGTTGGACACAACATGGACGTATATGGGGTACAGCACTAGCAGTTGAGGGGAAAGGTGTCAAGAAAGAGCATCTGAACTGAATTTTGAAGGAAATGAGGGACTTTTAAGCACAAGGGAGGAAGGTTTGCATTCCAGACCTAGGGGACAGCATGTATGCAAGCAAGCAGATGGGAAATAAAATGTCTTGTAGGATGAACGACACAGACAGTTTGGGTAGACCAAAGATTGAACGAAAGGGGATAAAGTGTAGTAAGCCTACAGAGATAATTTAGGCTGGGAAGGCCTTTGAATGCTATCTACAGGAGTTTGGATTAGAACATAAAAAATAGAGAAGCACTAGAGTTCATTGATCAGGAAAATGACTTGGTCACACCTTTGCTCTTAAAAATACCACTTTGGCAGTTGGGTGGAGAATGGATGGGAGAAGAGAAAACCTTGTGACAAGAAAACCAATTAGGAAACTATTGCAATATTCTATGTAGGAAGTGAAGAAGGCCAGAATTAGGATGACTGCCCTGTGAGTGAAGGGAAGGGGTTATATTTGAGAGATGTTGTGAAGAAGAATTAACTAGACTTGGCACTTTATTGGTTATGTGAAGGAAAGTAGAGTGTGAAGGAACCTGGGTAACTGGAAGAACAATGGTTCAGTTGATACAGATAGGGATGTTTGGAACAGGGTTTGTGGAAAAGAATGAAAGCAGTGAAACCAGTGAAATTATATATCCTTGAAATATGAAAAAAAGGCTATATATATTCATTTATAACCTATCCTAACTACCTAAGTACAGTGAAAAGCTGATTTCATAACTTAAAAACATTGAAGTTCATTTTAAAATGTTTATATAGAATCTTAGAACGATTAACTAAAGAAAATCTACCTTTGTTGACATAACAGACTCCTCCTGTCTGTTTTTGTAAAATGAAATTAATTTTAAAATATCACTGAGTTCAGAAAATAAATTTTATTAATTTAACTTTTTGAGCTCACCTTTTCAACTCTTCAAAACCTTTATTTTCAGCAACACAATGACGAACAATAGAAGAATGGCTAAATAATAGTATAATTATCAGATGAAATGCTGCTATTGAAATGACAATTACATAGCCTGTATTAACACATGAAAATTTAAAATGACATAATACCAAGTGAAAAAAAAGCAGAAAATGAAAATCTATACAAAGTTATTCCGCTTTGTAAAAATATATACATTATTTATACATTAGGGATTAACAGTAAAAATAAAGCAATGAAAACTGATTAATGTTCACTAGAGTCAGGTTGTTGGGCTTTTTCCCATAAAGTTGCTCAAGATCCTAATCTTTTTTAAGAGCTTTTTTTAAACCATGATTCAAGCTTCTGTCTTTCCACAAGTAGATTATTTTCCTCATACAAGCCTTAAATATACATTTTCCTACTATTTTAGCATTTTACAGTTTACAAAGCATTTTCCTCATCATAATTCTTATAGGTAGATAGAAAAATATTAGTAATATTACAAATAGAGAAACTATTGGTCAGAAAGGTTGTAGAAAGTGATATACAATTACTGAATATCAGTACCAATAATTCAAACAAATACAAAGCATTTTCCTCATCATAATTCTTATAGGTAGATAGAAAAATATTAGTAATATTACAAATAGAGAAACTATTGGTCAGAAAGGTTGTAGAAAGTGATATACAATTACTGAATATCAGTACCAATAATTCAAACTCAGATCCACTATGTCACGATGCTTTTCCTATCAACAGAATTTTCATTCCTCTATTAATACCTGAAAGTAAGTGGTTAGTTGTTGATTTTTTTCTTTAATGTAGACTATTAAAGCTTAAAACTGGAACACCCTATATATCTAATGCCACTTTCTGATCCTCTAAAAGTAATAAATTGTGTGAATCTGAATACAAGCCAGACATTTTCCCCAGCAACTGCTTTGTAAAACACCTCAGTGCGGCTTAACCAGTGCAATTTTGCAATGTGTACCCACATTTTTTTTCTGACAAAGATAAATTTTATGGATGTAGCCTCTATTTAGGGATGAAATAGGTATGGACGGATACATACTGTTTTGTATTATATAACAGAATTGGATTATTTTTTCTTGTTAACTTATAACTTTTAAATGTTGTTTTGGAGCATTACTTTGTTTGCAGAGGGCTACCTCTTCAGCAGGACAACTCAACAAACATTTGTTAATCTCCTATGATCAAAACACTCTGTTGGACACTCAAAATAATGAAGACAAAAATTAAAATGCCATTGAGCCGTTGGAGCTTACATTCTGCTGGGTAGATGTAGCACTTACACAGATAAGTAAATGCTACGTAAACCAAGGAGGCAAAACTGACACATGATTGGACAAAAAAAGCTTTTATCAGTCTATTGTACTATATT
The DNA here is from genome assembly GCF_011100635.1 of Trichosurus vulpecula. NCBI lineage: Eukaryota > Metazoa > Chordata > Mammalia > Diprotodontia > Phalangeridae > Trichosurus > Trichosurus vulpecula. Next base: position 367,864,426 of record NC_050574.1, on the reverse strand, counting down.
TCTCCCTATAAACAGCTAAAAACTATAAAGCAAAACAGAGTGGGGAAGGAGTGTATGTGTGGCGGGGGAGGGGGAGAGCAGGACAGGATCCCTGTCTTGTTGCTTTTACTTCCTCCCAATCCTTGGCCCTTTTCATTCTGTTTCCCACCACATCCACATCACTCTCCAAAGTTCCCAATGATCTCTTAGTTACCAAATCCATTGGCCTTTTCACAATCTTTATCTTTTGACAACTTTGCAGCATTCCTCCTGAATACTTTGTCTTTTGTGGTTTTCATAACTCCTGGTCCTCCTACTTGTCTGACTGCTTATTATCAGTCTCCTTTGCTCGGTTGTCCTCTATATCCCAAGTTTCTGTCTTATATTCTCTTTCTATAGTCTTTCTCTTGATATTTTCCTTAGTGTTCTTGGGTTCATTTCTATGCAGATGGCTTCCATCTATGGATCCATCACTAAACCGTATCCTGGATTCCAGGCCTACATTACTCATTACTCCTTATTGGACATTTTCAACTCTGTGTCCTATGAACATCTCAAATTCAGCATATCCAAAACAGAATCAAATCTTCCAAAACCCAGCTCTCTTCTGAACTTTCTTATTTCTGTCAAAAGTACTACCATCTTTGCAATCTCCCAGGTTCCACAACTACAGTCAACCTTCACCCCTCTTCACATTCAGTTGCTAAGTCTTATTGATTTTAATTAAGTCCACAGTATCTCAATCCATCTCCTTCTTTCCATTCAATCTTAACCGTTTTTGTGTGTATCATGAACCCCTTTGGCATTCTTGTGAAGCCAATGAAACCATTTCCAGAATGATGTTTTAAAATGCATAAAATAAATACTAGGATTAACAAAGAAAACCAATTGTATTTAAATGAAGATGTAGTTTTTTCCAATCCAGGTTCCCTGAAATCTATCTATACACTCCAGGTTACAAATCCCTCTTCTACTCATAACAAAAACTCCTAGTTCAAGCTCTCGTTGTCTGTTGCATGGAGCCTCCTAATTGGTTTCACTGCCTCAAGTCTTTCCTCTCTTCCAGTCCACTCTCCATACTTCTGCCAAAGCAATCTTCCTAAAGCACACTTCTGACCAGATCCCTTCTCTGCTCAAAGGACTCCAATGACAATATATTACATCAGATACAAGCTCTTCTCTTTGGCATTCAGTGACCTTTACTATCTTTCCAGGCTTATAAGATTACTCCCTTTTACAAGCCATCCAGTTGTTATTTACATATAATATTCCATTTCTTATCTCCCTGCCTTTGCACTGGTTATCATCCGTTCCTGGAATATGCTCCTTCCTACCTCTTAGACCTCTTAACTTCTTTATAGGTCAGCTAAAGTACCACATACCACGTGAAATCTTACCTGATGTGACTAGCTTATGGTGCTTCTCCCAACAATTACTTTGTATTTATTTATACATGTTGTTTTCCCTCACAGAATAGGTAGGAACTATTTGATTTTTTGCCTTTGTGTCCTCAGTTGTCTTAAGGTGTTTAATAAAATGTTTGTTGATTGATTGAATGATTGAAATAAAGTTATACATTCCTTATTTTTGTATTGTAGTACAGATTGTAAAATGCTAATGAATCTTTTAATCATTAAATTTTTATTTTTTATTTTTATTTTTGTATCTCTTCATACCTCCCTACCAAGCAAGGCATTCCTCTTATATAGAAGAAGCAGTTCAAGAAAATGAACCAACACCTCAGCTGTATATGCTATGTATGCAACATATGCAACAGTATATATAATGTTTCACACCCATATTTCCCATCCTCTACAAAGAAGAGAAAGAGGTTAATTTTCTCATCTTTTCTCTGGGCCCACCTTGGTCATTCCAATCATAGTGTTTGGTTTCATTCTTGTTTTTTCCAGTTACATTTTTGTAGTAATTCTGTATCTTATTTTACTGTTTATGCTTTCTTTATTGCATCAGTTCATATCAGTATTCCCATGCTTCTCTTAACTCTTCATATTTGTTGATTTTAATGCATAGTTGAATCATTCCCTTGCGTTCAAGCACCATAATTTGTTAGTCATTCCTCAGTTGATGGGCAACTACTTTGTAGCATTTCTTTGCTGCTACCAAAAAGTTGCTATGAATATTTGATGTGTATGGGGCCTTTTTTTTTCCTGTCTTTGACCTCCTTGACCTTTATTCCTAGCTTCTGGGTCGGTCCAAAGGTGTAAACATTTTATACACTTATGAAGCAAAATTCCAAATTCCTTTCCAGCATAGTTGGATCACTGACTGCATAGCTCCACTAACAGACGATTAGTGTGCCTGAACTGCTAAGTTATTTTTATGTTATATATATTACTAAATACTCTTGAGGAAAGTAAAGTTTTGTTATATAATTGTCTGCACACCATGTAACCCAAAATATAACTCTTCACATAAGGAAGAAGTAAGAAATAAGCATTACATTTGATTAAAAGTCTTATAGTCCTTTATCATGAGCAACATGTTATTGCTAAAATTATTCAATACTAATAAATTACAGAGATGTGTTAATGTGCCTTGGAAAACTTCTCTGAATTCTGTGTATTCTGCAGGACTACTTAGAGCCTTGTCCATTGGTAAATTAAACAACTGGTGTCATCCATTCTCCGTCTTAAAATAATTCTAGGGAATCCTGTCTATTGGAGGTTATACATATCTCTATATTGGAAAGTTTTGGAGTCTTGATAAAGAACCTTGTTATCAATGGTTATTGTTGTGTAACCACAGATGCCATTCCTAATACTATAGTCCTTGGCCTACTTGTGCTAAATAAATAGAGTATAGTCTGAGATTTAAACACCATGATGAGACATTCAGCAATCAGCCAACAAGCATTCATCAGGTGTGTGGTATGTGCCAGGCACTGTGCTATCTAATTGAGCTCCAGAAAAAAAAAATGAAATACCCCCTGCCCTTGGGGAGCTTACATTCAATTGAAGGAAAACAACTTTTTATTAAATAAGTAAATGTAAATGATACTAGAAAAATGGGGGAGAGGGAACTAGCAACTGATCCTAAAAGATCAGGAAGGTAATCACATAGAAGGTGACACTTGAACAGAATTTTGAAAGAAAACAGGGTTTTTTAGAGATGGAGATAAGGAAAATGAATATTCCAAGCAGAGAAATAGATGTAGTATCATCTTAAATTCAATTTACTAAACGTTAAATGCCTACTATGTGCCAAGTGCTGGGGATACAAAAAGAAGCAAAAGACAGCCCCTGCCCTCATGGAGTTTACAATTTAATGAGGGAGGCAACACGCAAACAAATATATTACAAAGCAAGCTATATACAGGATAAATGGGAAATAATAGAGGGAAGACAGTGGAATTAAGAGGGGTTGGAAAATGAGGAACAATAGCAAGAATGTCAAGTTTGACTGGAGTCTTATAATCTGTGGGGAGGGGAATAATTTATAAGATTGATAATGTAGGTTTAGGGCAGGTTGTAGGTTGTGAAGGGTTTTAAGTGTCAAACAGAGGAGCTTATATTAGATTTTTAGAATCAATAGAGAGCCATTGGAATTAATATTCAGTTGGGGAGTAATATGGGTCAGACATACACTTCAGAAAAATTATTTTGGTAACAGTGTGAAGGATGGGTGGAAGAGGGAAAAAACTTTAGGCTGCAAGACCAATTAGTCTATGATATTAGTCCAGAGGAAAAGTGTTGAAGACCTATGTCGTCCATATGAGTAAGAAAAGGGAATAGATCTGAGAGATATTGTGGAACTACAAGTTTTGGCAACTGATTTGACATTTGGGGTAAGCTTGAGTGAAGGATAATTCCAAGGTTGCAAACCTGAATGACTAGGAGGATGGAAGTACTCTCAACAACAAATCAACACATTAACCATGAATGTCTCATTTGTCAGCCTCCCTGTTGTCAGTTTTCTGAAGTAATGTAAAGATTCATCACTGTTTTGATCAGAGTTCTGAAGTCTTTAAAAATTGTTTTATTTTATATCATTGTTGTCATAATGTAAATTTATTTTCCTGGTTCTGTTCATTTCCCTCTACATCAGTTCACACAGTTCTTCCAAGGTTTCTCCAAATCCATTTTGCTTCTTATTTCTTAATATTCCATTATGTTATTATATCATAATTTATTTAGCAATATCCCACTGATGAGCATACATTGTTTCCATTATTTGTGAAAACAAAAAGTACTTCTATAAATACCTTTGTGAAAATGAATCCTTTCCCTTTGTCTTTGACTTTTTTGTGTATATGCCTAATAGTGGTATAAATAATTGCCATTTTACTGTTTTGCCATCTTTGATAATATGATAGTTACAAGGTGGAACAATTTGCACATCTTATTAGTGACCAAGAGCATTTTTGCATATTATTGTTGTGAGCATGGCATTCTTCTTTTGAAAACTGCCTTGAAACACATCTTGACCTTATCTCTTTTTATCGCTTTACTATATTAGATCAGACTTTTGTCAGATAAATTCACTGCAAATATTTTTCTCCCAGTTAGCTGTTTTGCATTGAATTCTGAAGCTGAAATAGCATGTTCCTGCCTGTTTCAGATTTTCTAAACATCCATCACTGCTACTTCACAATTATCTCTCAACACTTTGCCATTAAAAGTTTTCTTTCAGGGACATCATTATTTCAGTGTGACTAAATATGTACTTAGAACTTCTCATAGTAGCTCAAGTCATTACACCAGTTGATGAATGGTAAAAGTATATGAACAGACTTTTAGAGGAATCCAAACTATCAGTAGCCATATGAAAAAAATGCTCCCAATCACTAATATTTAGGGAAATGCAAATTTAAGCAACTGTGAGGTTCCACTATTTATCCATCAGATTGACAATGTTGACAAAAAGGGAAAATGACAAATGTTGGAAGGCCTAAGGACAAAAGGCACATTAATTCACTGTTGGTGTAGGTATGAATTGGTCTAGCCATTCTGGAAAGCAATTTAGAACTATACCCAAGAAGTTGATCTAGCAAGGTCAGTAGAATTGATGGGTGAAATCTGTTGTGGTTACCCATCATTTGGGAAGTTACTAAACAGATTATGGCACGTGACTCTAAGGTCATATAAAATTACTAAAAGGAAGGTTTCAGAAAAACCTGACTTGTGTGAATTAATGCAGACTAAAGTAAACAGAACAAGGAGAACAGTTTTTACGGTAATAATCATGTAAAAATAAACAGCTTTGAAAAATTTAAAAATTATGATCACCAGAATGACCAACCATGACTCTGAAGGATAGATGATAATTAAGAGCTAAATATGCAAAGAGAGAGACATTTTTGAACTTGGTCAATATGAGAAATTGTTTTGTTTGTACATATTTGGTACCATGGTTTTGTTTTTCTTTGTTTTCCCCATTAGGGGTAAGCAGTGGAAATTTTACTAAATTAAATGCTTGTTAATTGAATACATTGTATACACACATATATATGTATTTTAAAAGTTGCTCCAAGCTTAAGAAAAAAAGTTTGAGAACAAAGCTAAAAAGACAAGTCAAGCATCTGTTATGTTTTAATTATTGAATGGTTTCTTCTAATATCCTGCCCATCATTTGCATATTGCTAACTTAACAGACCTTTCAGGTACGCATCTTAAAAGATGTAATGGAGAAGCTGTCAACTGGTGTTTTCAGGTAAGATGTGTAAATAAAACATTTGAATACTTCCATTCTTCAGATGATTGCCTTTTGAATAATTTTAAATTTTCATGGGATGTTTTGGGGCTTAACACTGAAATTATTGCTACATAAGCTAAACAGTTCATTTGGTAAATATTGTTTTTTATTCTTTAAAATAATGACTTGTAGTGGTCCGCAAACCAGGGTCTATCTCCACCTTGCTCTCTCAGTTCAAAAATACACAAGGGCAGAGTAAGGCAAAGTGGGAGTGGGGATATCACCCAGTTTGAAGAATTTTTTTTTTAAACATTGGCAGAAGACTGAGCAGATGAAATAGGCTTTTGCCCTCTTGAGATTTGAACCTTGTCACTCTTATCAAAATCTAAAAGTTAAATTTTTGCCCCCATGCAAGTTTGGCTGTATTTCTTAAAATCATGGGTTAAATTGATATCAGTATTAGACTGTAACCTTATTAATGTTCTTTATGTTTGTACTTAAACCAGACACTTCTAATGAATTCATTCTTCTTTAGACCTCTTTTAGATGAACCTGTTCCACCATATGATGCCAAAGTTTCCATGGAAATTGTTCAGAAAAATCAAACAAGAAAAAAACAAGTTATCCAGTTTTGAAGCAGTATTTCCTGCTAAGACAAGAAGCTCAAAGCTATATGGTGTATTCAAAAAGTAAATTATTGTGCAAACATTCTATGCATTTTTAGATGTTATTTAACATTTTTAAGACACCTTCCCACCCTCAGTATATTTTGGAAGGAATATTTTGAAAGCTGTTTTTGGTTGCATTTTTTGTCATTCTACCTCAAGCAGTTGAGTACCTTTAGAATCATTACCAGGAAAACTGCTGTCTTCAGGAAAAGCCACTGAATTAATGGGCCTGTTTTAGTATTTTTCTACAGTTGCTCTTTGGGTTACCTTAAGGAGTTCCCCTCTCAACACTTTCTTTTATGCATATATGCAAAAGCTAGTCCTGTTAACTAGTTTCTAGCAACTTTATGTGGCATCAAAAGATTTTCTCAATTCTTGGAAAGGACAAAGCTCTTCCAGAGCCAGCTCCACCTTATTCCTCTCCATGCAGACATGTGCCTCCCGGCCTACGTGCCCTGTGCACCACCGACAAGATTGAACCGGGGTCCTGGATCCATGCAGCCTTAATTCTCAGTACGGCCTTAACGAGGGCTGCTTTGCTATAACTGGGTGGCAGCCTCCTTGTGATTTTATTCGGTAATTCCTGACGCAGAACTGTACCCCTCTAGGGAAGGCTACATCTTGCTTCTGAGCCTCCTTAAATACACAACGTGGCTGAAGGGTGACATCCCTGCGGTTTCGGGGTGGAGATGAGGGGCGCCTGCTAGTTCCTGCGTGAGGGGACTGGATAAAACTCTATCTGGAGAAGAGCTGGAGTCAACGACTAGGGGTGAGAGGCTGGCTGGCAGATCCATGCTCCAAAGCCCGGTGGGGTTTGGATTTGGTACCTTAAGTGACCGCGTCAAGGCAGCGAATCCGGGCCCTCGTGCGTCCCTAGTTTCCTATCAAGCGTTAATTTCTCGCGAGAGGCGGGGCGGGGCATGCGGCGCGCGCCTTGCTGTCAATCAGGTGCCGGCGCACTTTCCCGCGTTCGCTGGCTCTGGGGGCCGGGTGGAGTCCCAGCAGGCGCGGGCGCGGGAGATTCCGAAATCCGCCGCCATGTCGGTGACGGTCCCCGGCTACTCGCCCAGCTTCAAAAAGCCCCCAGAGACACTGCGACTCCGGCGGAAACGGGCCCGAAACCCTGCGGACCCTGGAGCAGGAGCCGCCGTCTCCCCGGCGGGTCCGACCGACCTCGGGCCCCGCCGAGCCGCGCTGGCGGCCGGCCTCCGCCTTCGCCCTTTCCCCTCCGCGGGGAGCAGGAGCGGAGGAGTCGCCACGGCTTCCCTTCGGAGGAACCCCTTTGCCCGCTTGGACAATAGCCCGCGGCCGACCGTGGGGCCAGGGCCCGTCGCCGACCCTACGTGGCCGCCGGCCAGCCCCCTGCAAGACACGGGGGAGCCAGTGAGTGACCCTTCTTCGCCAGTTGTCCCCTCAGAGGTGAATGTCTCTCCGTATCAGTCCCCTCCCCCCCTCCCCGCGGCCATTAACCTGGCCCGGTCGTGGGAAAGTGACCCTGACCAGAGTCACAAGATCCTTGAGTGGGATCTTCACTGACAATGAAACTGACTTGCCCAGAGTCACGCAGCTTTTTGTGCCCCGGGTCACCCAGCTGTTTGAACCTGGCGCAGTGACGTCTGCCCACCAAGCCACGCTGCCCCCCAAACATCTATTTCTCTTGGGCATATTTTACTTTGTTTTGGATTGATGGCTGTTACTGTGATGTAAACAAGTTACAGCACAGCAGTTTTAAAGAAACCCCCTTTCACGCTCATCCATCCCCACGAATGGGAGGTTATCCCGGGAAAGGTCCGATCTGCTTCATTGTTATTGAAGCGTATTTTCGTGGATTATCAGGGACGAGTTAAACATGCTTTATGCCCGTTTATTTATGATCGATGGTTTATGGACCAGACAACGCGGCTAGTCGGAGTTACCCCTCTCTAAAAAAAAGATCAGCCATACCAGAAAAACTAAACCACTTGAGATTTGTCTCTGGCAAAGAAAATTACCAACTTCCAACTTTATTAATCCCCAAATTTTTGGCCAGCAGCTCCCAGTACGACTTTCCTGACTAGCCTGGAGATAGTAAGATGGGACTAAAGAAACTGGCCTCAATAAATTCAAACCCACTCTCCTATGTAAGAACCAGTATATTTTCTGGATCTCTTTGGAATGGGTTCAATATACGCCATGCTTTGACATGTGTGCGTTTTGAAATTCCAGTAAACAGCTACCGTATCTTTTGGTATAAATAGCTAATCCTTTGAATATGGATTAAATTATAATGGTAAAGGGGGCAAATACTTAGAGCAGCGTAAGTCTAAATTCAAGTTTAAGCAATATGTTAAAACTTTTTCCTTTTCAGGTTTTAGATTTTCATCAAGAAAATAATATGATCTGGAAAGAAGAGTTTTCCGAAAGAACAACAGTTAAGCAGTTATCCATGGTAATGATTTATAAATTGTTATGAAGTGACATTGAATGTTTTGCCATACACTTATGCTTCTTAATAGCATTTTGCTTTTACAGATCTGTAATTTTCTTTACTCTATAATGCGTCCTCTACACACCTGCCAAGGGCCAGGTCTAATTATGTCACTCTCCTGCTCAGAAACCTTCCTTGATACCCTCTTGGCCTCTAGAATAGAACAGCAGGTTCCAACCAGGTGATAATTTTGTAAATTACCTTTCAGGCCCTCTTTCACATTACTTCTTTTCATGAACATTACATTCGAGCCATGCTGGACTATTCTCTCTGTCATCCAAACTTGACCTTTGATCTCTGCATTTTGCACAAGATATCTCCTATGGCCAGATTGTACTACCTCAATGTCTGTCTCTCAGAGTCCTTATCCATGAAGGCTCAGCTCAGATACCACCTCCTGAAAGCCTCCCCTGATCCTTCCAGTTTCCTTTGTTCTTAGTGGACAGCACCTAGGCCTTAGAGTCAAGAATATCTTGGGTTCAGGTACTGCCTCTGATGGACACTAGCTGTGCCAAACGTGGGCTTGTTGTTTAACTTTGCTCCCAGTAATTCTTTAAATTATAGGTAACAGTCAATTGTGGAAGTTCCCTATACCAGTGAAATCATATGTCCAGACTGATTCCTCTACACCCAAAATTGCATTTCTCTTTTCTGGAGCCAAGATTGGTCATTTTGGCTTTACACCATGTTTTAACTGCATCTCTGTTGTTGTCATTTTGTGTATCATCTTAATTTCTGCTTATTTCACTCATCAGTTCATGTAAGTTTTCCCATATGTTTTCTGGAAACAGTAATTTCTAGGCTTTACATTCTTCCCATGCTGTTATATCATGCAGAAGTGTGACTAATGGAAAATAGAAAGAAATTTAGACCACATAAAGAAGAGAGGGTAGTATGTCAGATCGATGGAAGTGATAGATGTTTTTAGTTTATTGGTTCTCTGTGGATCACTCTATAGAGGTATCTACTCATTTTATCTTTTCATGTGGTTCGTTTTGGTTTCAGGGTCTAGAAATAATACCACAGTGGGGGGAGGCACTTATTTTGTGTTTAATTGGAATAGCAATTGATTGGTAAAAGGCTTTAAGTAGTCTACTAAGGGTAATTTTGAAATTAGCTAATCTTTAGATTGAAGATGTTTTTCTCGTTCTAATACTGTGTTCTTTATTTTTGAAAGACTCCTCATCACCAGCACTCCAAATACGATATTCCATCCTCAGAAAGTGTTGAGTTTCCTGTGGATTGGAGTATTAAAACTCGCCTCCTCTTTACCTCTTCCCAATCTTTTACCTGGGCAGATCATTTGAAAGCTCAGGAAGAAGCGCAAGGCCTTGTCCAACACTGCAAGGCAACAGAAGTTCATCTACCTGACAATATGCAGGTACTTGATTTTGAAAAAATGAGTCAATGTAATATCTATACAGTTTTTTGAGCTGCGTAAATATGCTAATTATTTTTCTTCTATAGATGTCATTCTCCCTGTTTTTAAGACAAAGAATTGAGAGTTTAGTTTCTCTTATATTTCTGCCAGTCACCTTTTTTTTTTTTACTTTGAAATTAACCATTAAATGATTAAATAAAGCTAAACTGCAACTTATCTCTTGCATAATTAGCCTCAAATTCTGAATTGGTGAAGTTTTTCTATAAATAGGAAAAGGAGTATAATGAGTAGAGAGTATAGTATAATGGAGTATAAAGGAGTATAGTATAATGAGTAGAGAAAAGTGGCCTCAGATCCCACCTCTGGCCTTGTGACCTTGGGCAAGTTATTTAATCTCCTGTTACCACAGACAACTCTCTTAAGAGGCTAAGTTGTAGAGAAGGTGCCAGTCTTGGATTAATAGAGGAAGTTTCTCACCAGGAACTTCTTACACAAATGAAACAATACTTTTGGTAAAATCATCATCCTCATCAGGGAGAGTAGTATTGAATTGTGTGGTTTGAAAATATCCCTTTTGTGAAACCTTTGTACCTAAAGGAGTTGAAAGTTTTTAATTTTCCACCACATTTTAGGAACCAAGCAATAATCCTTACGTCTTTCAGGATCCACGACTCTCCACTGAGCTTCGATGTGCATTCCAACAGAGCCTTATTTATTGGCTTCATCCCTCCCTGCCATGGTTACAACTTTTTCCACGTATTGGAGCTGACAGAAGAATAGCTGGGAAAACGAGCCCATGGTCAAATGATGAGGGGCTACAACAAATTTTAATGAGTGAATGGTAAGATCAGTGAAATAATTTCTAAATTAAATCATTACTTCTTTTTTGTTATTCTGTTGTATTTAGTACATGGAAATATATAATAACCAAATCACCTTATTCATGGTTAAGAGTTACCATATTTCACCGCATAATCACCCCCACTGCATAATCATCACACTGTGGGGTTTTGTTTTTTGTTTTTTGGTTTTTTTTTTCAGTCCAAAAATTGGCTTGTAACCTTTCATCAAGTAATTGTTGCATGGTAGAATTCTGCTCATCATGCCATTTAAGAGGTAAGCAGACCAACAATGTATTCACCAGTGGCATATGGATACACTTTTATCTCTGTTGCATTGTGAGCCCAGAGCCTAGAATTCTCAGCACACACTCACTGTTGGTATATTTCAGAAAGTCGACTGGCATGGTTTGTTTAGAACACTGCAGTACTGACAGTATTGTCACTTAACCCAGTGAAAAGCTATAGGTACAAGGGGAGTGGCAGGTGGGCGGGCAAAGCTTTGGTGAGTAGGTCACATGATATGATAAGACTTGTATCTTCCCTTGTTCACTAGCTAGGTTGTACAGCCAAAGTTAATGCGGGAAGCTTTTCTTTCTGATCATGGGTAAAGATAAAAACTTCTTTGGGCTTTAAGCTGAAAGTGATTGTGTTTGCTGGACAGTGTGGAAACAGCTGCAGAAAGATAATTTTCAGTGAGTGAAAAGTTGGTTCGAGACTGGTGAAAACTAAAATACAAGTAATACTGGCACACTTTTTTAAAGCTTCACATAATGGTTGCTCCTTTTTTGTAAAAAAAAAAAAAATTGGCATAAGATCTGCAGTGATTATGTGGTGAAATACAGTATTACAAACATTATGGATTTTTTGGTTAATTTAATAATGATGATAATTATAATCTCTGAAATTGTTAAAGTGCCTTAAGATTTGAAAATTGTTTTTCACTTAATTAAGTTTTGATTTGTTTTTACTCGTTAACTTATTTAAGCCCCACAACTATATGACATAGATATTATAGGTATTATTCTTACCATATTATAGATTACAGAACTAAAGCTCAACGATTAAGTGACTTGCCTCTGCTCAAATACCTGATAATTGTCAGAACAAGTCCTTCTCGCATCCAGTAAGGCTCCAGTATGCTGTGCTGCCTCTCTAAAAATCTGACATTCAACAAGATCTTAAAAGAGCCTGAATTTATTTAGCAGTTTTTTTGAGCGTGAGCCAAGCATAGGGGGCAAAGACTAATGGACCTGAAGTCAGAGGGCATGGGTTTCAAATACTGCCTCATCTGCAAAACAGATTCCCTACCTTGGCCATGTCCAAAAATGTACACTTAATTCTGCATGCCCCTTGACTTCACTCTCTGTCAGGAGGTGGGAGCATGTTTTGTCTCTACTCCTTTGTAATCATGTTTGGTCGTCGCATTAAATAAGTCTTTCATGGACTTTAAAATGTTGTTTTGATATACAAATTGTTGTGGTTCTTCTCATTTCACCATTATCATTCCTACTCTTCCAGGTTTCTCTGAAATTGTCCTTTTCCTCAATTCTTATGCCACAAAAATAATCCATCAATTTTATATGTCATAATTGGTTCAACCATTCCTTAGCTAAGGGACACCCCACTTTTTTGCATTTCTTTGCCACCATAAAAAGAACTAATTTAAATGTTTTGTACATATGGGTCTTTTTTTTCCTCCTTTGATCTCTTTGTAATATACCCTTAGTAATGGCAATGCTGGTCTAAGAATGTGCAAAGTTTAGTTTCTTTTTTGGGTTTAGTTTCAAATTGTTTCTAGAATACATAATACCAATTCACTGCTCCACTGTGTTCCCACAGTCACTCTAACAATTGTCGTTTTGCTTTCTTTGTGATTTTTGCATTTCTCTAATCATTAGTCATTTGGAACATTATTTTATATGACCTAATAGCTTGTTTTTCTTCTTTTGAGAACTTAGGTCTTATGTTTTCATAACTCTTATCACCAGAGACTAATACAGTATTCTGTTCATAGAATGAGAAGGATAGTGCAGCATATCATTTTCGAAACTGTCTTGTTTTTCTAGGTTTCCTGCTGACCTTTCTTTTATGTCCTTTGACAATTTATCTGTTGGGAAATGACTCATACATTTGATTCAGTTCCTAATGTGTCTTGGGTAATAGATTTTTGTCAGGGAAACATGCTGCAAAGATTTTTTTCCCATTTAGCTGTTTGCCTTCTAACTCTATGTGCATCCATTTTGTTTGCGAAAAAAAAAATTTCAATTTTATGTAATCAAAATTGGCTTTTTTATTATCTGCAATCCTCCCTTTGGTCAAGAACTCTTCCTTTATTCATAGTTACAGCTGATATTTCTTCCCTTGCTTCTCTGAATTGCTTATGAACTTCAATATCTGGATCATGTATCCATGAAGCTGATTATAGTATTTTGTGTGAGATGTTAGTCTAGACCTAATTTCTAACAGCCTATTTTCCAGTTTTCCCAGGAGTCTGGGTCATATAGTGAGTCTTTGCCGTAAAAGCTTGGGTCTGTGCAACTATATTCTCTTTTTTTTCTATATATTCTGTACCTAAGATTTTAAGCTGATTGATCACAATTTTTAACTAGTAGTTTAACCAATAGTTTTGAAAATTATTACTCAAAAGTATACTTTGAGGTCTGGTACTGCTGACCTCCTTTCCCTTATTTTCGTCATTTCTGTTGATATCCATTTCAAAGCACATCTTAACATGGTGAGTGGAGTTGCTCAAAAAATTGGCAATCCTATTGGCTAATAAAGCATTGGTGAAACGTTTGGCTTTAAAAGTGCTGGCACTACAAGCTACAATCTGTGAGGATTAGCTAGGACCTTCTTTCGTCACATGACAGAGTAGCTTTGTTTAACTAACTTTGAATTATTTAATCACTTCTTCCCTAAACTTTCCATTAGCAAAATTCACAGATGAACTAGATAGAGAGAAAACCAACTATCTCTCTGTGAAATGTTTTTAAGACCAGTGATTCCATCCCAGAGATGATTTTATGTCTCCTTAGAGTTACCTAACATTTCCAGGCATCCATTTCCTGACCTATGAAATTAATCGTGCTAGAAGATCTCTCCCAGCTCTAAAATAATGTGACTTTTCCTTAGGTACAGGTATTTCAAACCTTCTCTTCTCCCTTCAAATGTTTAATAAATGTTTATTGAACTCAGGTTCTTTTAAGTTGGGGTTGACTTTTCAGTATAAGTAATTCAAACAGAAAAAACTTTTAGTTTTTTGTGACAAGGGTGGATTGCAACAGCTCACAGGCTTTAAAATGGTTTTTAAGTTCTTAACTGGGTGGTTTAAAATAAACATTGGGGTTTTTGTGATTTTAAAATTTCAAAGTTAAAGTTGTTTCTTTAATTCGTAGGTCCATCAGCTTCACTTCTCTGTATAATCTACTGAAGACAAAACTTTGTCCCTATTTCTATGTTTGTACCTATCAATTTACTGTGCTGTTTCGTGCAGCAGGGCTAGCAGGAAATGATGTAATTACAGCTGTCTTGTCACCCACAACCAGAGGTTTAAGAGAAGCTATGAAAAATGAAGGTAAATATACCTTTTTTCATTCGATTCAGAAGCACTATATAGTAGTATCTCACTTTGTGTAGATGTTTCCCTAAAAAAAAAAGATGTAAATGGACATATTTGCCATATTTCTAGGAGGGCTTTTCTTCTTTTACTTTTTCAAACTGTTGTTTATGAACTTTAAGATTATCTTCTCACCTTCCCAGGTTTTATGTAAAATGGATGATAATCTGTACATTAATGGGGCAGCTAGGTGGCACAGTGAGTAGAGCATCGGCCCTAGAGTGAGGAGGACCTGAGTTCAAATGCGGCCTCAGACACTTGACACACTTATTAGCTGTGACCTTGGGCAAGTCATTTAACCCCAATTGCCCTGTCTTCCCCCCTGCAAAAAGAAGAAAAGAAAAATAATCTGTACACTAGCTTGCAGAAGGTGCATTCTGTTTTAATGCCAATCATTGCAACACACTACAGTAGAAATGTTGAGTGTTTGGGGTTTCCTTAAAGTAGAATGAGGCAAGATAGATTTATAAAAATCAAATGAAATAAAAATTGGTTGTTACTCTTGCTGTTTTTGCCCAGGTATTGAATTTTCTTTGCCTTTAATAAAAGAAAATGGCCAACGGAAACAAAAAGTATCTGAGACAAGTCTGCATGTAGCAGAGAGTGAATATAAGACAGAACCAGAGGAGTATGTAATTAAAATAATTTTCATAAATCATAAACCCAATATTATAATTTTGTGGAATTTTGTGAGGTGTATAAAACAAGAACCTCAAACCAAATATATTTCTAGGGAACAACTTATCAGTGATGAGGATGAAGAGGAAAGTTTTTCCTGGCTGGAAGAGATGGGTGTACAGGATAAGATAAAAAAACCAGACATCTCTATCTCTCTCAAGCTGTATCCTTTTAATTGCTGCTATTCATATGATGGGTATTTACTTTTTTTTCATTCAGTTCAGAAATTAATTAACTTTAATCCAGTTTTGCTTTAGTATAAATGTAGTGCTTTAAAACCTATTCATTTCCATGAAAAAAATTCTTTGTTGAACCTTGAAGTAAAAGTCTAATTAAACTAAACTGACAAAGACAACATCTAGGTTTTGGTTCTATTTAATTTCTAGTGCAAATGATTCATAAGTGGAGAAGTAATTAAACCAAAAGTTAAGATACTCTCTTGCAGGGTATTGTAGTTGTAATTAAAATACTCCAGAAAGACTTTTCTCAAGGAGAATATCAGATTAAGAGTTTGGGAGAAAGCCTGGGTCCTTGTGCTATCCCTCAAAATTGCAGTAGATATACCAAAAATAAATAAAATGATTTTAAAGTCTTCTGATGAATGAAACTCAACAAAAAGAACATTCAGTGAGTAACAGAGTTACTGAAAAAAATTCTGGAAGAACTAGAATTGGCCCCCAGAAATAACCAGGAGATTTAAAAGAACTAAATGCTAAAAATTATCAGAAGATGATGACAACATGAAAGAAAATGGAAAATAGCCAAATGTTCAAAATAGACTGGTAGAAAAACAACAAAATTGGGGGGGAGGGGCACGGAATTTTAGAAAATAACTGGAAAGCTAAAAGATATAGCTTGTTTTCAAAAAAAGCTTTATTAATGACCACATGAAAACATACTCTAGACGAATAAAATTAAAAGAAATAAAAATTAAAACAACTGAGTTTTTAGCTTACATAAAAATCGAGATTTTATTTTGCACTCTGAAATGAAGATTATGTGTCCTAGTCTTTCTACAACCTCTTCAAAATTGATTGTTTCAATCTTTTGTTATCTTTGTCGGTTTGCTGGGTTCTTTGAGGTTATTTTGATTTGCAATTCTCTCATAATTAGTGGTTTGGAGTATTCTTTGCCATCCTTGGTAACAGTTTGACATTCTTTCAAAATCTCTTCGACCCGTGCAAGATTCTTACGTGTTATGTTTCAAAAAAAAAAAAAAAGGAACTGACCCAAGGAAATTGAAACATAAAGTATTTAGAATAACATTTTAAAAGGATAGGCTTTTGATACTACAGTCAGATTCCAAGCAAAATTAGAAGAAATAGAAAATAAAGTGCTAAGGACTATAGATTCTTTTCAGTATTGATTAACTAGTTATTACTTAGCAAGATTATTGTGAGAAATCGCTATATAAATAAAAATTGTATTTTTTATTTTACCACTATAAGTAGTAACTATTATTATGATAATTGGTTAAATTACTGAATGATGCAGTTGGTCATACCCGGTGCCATTTCTACTTTATCGTGCAGATCATGGAATATAATAGATCCGAGTATGGTGGCTCCCTGTCTTTGTTGCAGAAATTAGTTTGCAGTAGAAATCTTGGTTCATCTTGATTATTTTTCATACTTTTGCTGTCCTTCCAGTTTCCTCCCTAAATGCCCTTGGGATGATCTGGCTTTAGTGGCACATAAAGATTTTATGAATTTTTTTTCTTTTTACCACCTCTCACTTTTATACTATGTGATAATCTTCTACCTGTAAAATTTGTTGTTGTTGTTGTAACTCTTGATAACCCCATTTGGGGTTTTCTTGGCAAAGATACTGGAATGACTTGCCACTTCCTTCTGCAGCTCATTTTACAGAGGAGGAAACTGAGACAAACAGGGTTGACTGACTTGACCAGAGTCACACAGCTAGTAAATGTCTGAGGCCAAAATTGAACCCAGGTACTGTTGACTTCCATAAAGGACAGTATGAGTGATCTCAATGCGTAATTAACCAACCTATGTCTTTCATAGACATTACTTCTTACATTAAGTCTTAATTGGTAATAGACTATAACCTATATACACATATGTTGTATCTCTCCATTGTCCTTTGGAGTTTTTATTCTTCAGAAATTGTGTGGTATGTTCTAAGATTTGCAGATTTTTATCATTTGTAGCATAAAGCAGTAAAATGCTGATGTTAAAGAGTTGAGTTTTCATGTTAGGGAACCTCATGAAAAAGGTGAATGAAAATGCTGCTTCTTCGCAAATGCAGTACCATCTTGTCTGAACCTGTCTCAGTATCAAACTGAAGCACCTGCCTAAGATTAATGAACTAGCAAAATGAGGTGCCCATCAAACTGAATGTCATAGTCTGATCAATGTTGTTTTTTTCCATGTAGATTATGGTGATCTCTTTTGAGTGATACTATATACCATTAACAGCAACCAACACAAATACTAAAAACATTGCCTAAAAACAAGTGTAAGCAAGATTGTCCACTTTAATTGAATATAATTTTTAAAAGTTTTTAGAATAATAGATATGAACAGTAAGTTAAGGAAATAAGCATAAGTCAATGAAAGGTTAAAATAAATCTGTTTTCAGGTGATGTGTCCATAGGATCCAAGAGGATCAACCAAAAAAATTGAGGTGATATAAATTAAGGGAAAAGATTTTTGCCTTTGGTATCATAAAAATCTGGGGGAATGATAAATAACATAGGAATTTCAATATAGCAAGTATTTTCACATTAAATTAAGAAGTTGCACTTAAAACCTAAATAAAGACATTGAAACAATTTTAACAAGAACTGAACAGTTGGAGGGCTATCTACTCAGTGTAATTAGGTCAAGTCAATACAACAAAAATGAATAGTTCACAATTTTTTTTTAATTTGGTATAAAGTAATTAATGGACTATTAAGTGGAATTAAATAACAACTGTATATATGTATGTGTGGAGCTAGAGATATAAGCAAGTATATTAAGAGGAAAGGTTATGATGGAGATCAAAGAAAGCAAAATTAGCATAACAAATGTAACTGAAGCACAAATTAAGGACAAATAAAACACCTTTTGGGGATCATAGAACAAGTAACTTTTTAAGCATATTTTTCTCTTAATCAAAATTGAATTGTATAGTTGGGGGGGTTCATTTAAGTGATTGAGTTTTTTCATATTTAAGATACTTAGAATCGTTTTTAAAAGCTTTTATAACTACTTAAAAGAAGTAAGATTGTGACAAAAGAAACTACAGATCACCATGGACACTTTATGAGGGGCTTACTTTACTGAAAAAATCAAGCCTTTCTCCATCAGTTTCATGGTGTTGTGGTGCTGGGCTTGAAATCAGAAAAATCTGAGTTCAGCCTTGGCCTCAGACACTTAGTAACTGTGTGATCTTTGGCAAATCATGTAATCTCTGCTTCAGCAGTAAAGTAGGGATAATAATAGTAGCCACCTCCCACAAGTGAAGTATTTGTAATTTGTGGCACAATTCCTGACACAAAAACATGTAGCAGTCTTGTTCTCTTCCCTCTTCCCCTACTCTGTTCTCAGAAGCTGTTGGAATCATCCCCCAATCTCTTGACAAAGTAACCTGAAAAGCAAAGCCCAACTCCTCTGTTTGTACCCTTGATCCTGTCCTCTCCCTGAAGATTTCCAGGAGGGCTGTGCAAGGTCATCATCTTCACTTTCTCCTCTGGAGCCATTTGGGTCCAATGACAAGATAGAGATCAGAATGACTGGAGATGCCACTCCCCCCCCCCTGCCCCCGCTCCATTGGATCTTCTACCTGTTCTTTTATCTCATTCTCTTCATCCCCAGATTCATCATTCATACATTTCCCATAACTGGCTATACACAAAAGCTTTTCATCTTTTCTCTTTCAGGGAACGTTTTGTTCCCAAGGAGTCAGTTATCCTTTCCATGTAAATAATTCTCAGATCTATATATCCAGCCTGTGGTTCTCTTCTGACTTCATTCCCCCATCACCACTGGACATATTTGGACTTCATGTCTTAGAGGCATCGCAGACTTTCCAAGTAAGGCTACCAGTGTCCTAGCCACCTAGGTTTCCAAACTTGAAATTTTCCCTCTTCCTTAATCTCCATATAGTCAGTTGCCAGAGGTTGTTAATTATTCCTCCACACCATCTCTTCCATCCTTTACCTTTTCTGTACTCTAGACCACAATCACAGTAGTTCAGTCATTCACCGTAAGCTTGTACTATTGTAATAGCCTCGGTGGTCTTTCTTCATGCAGTCTTTCTTCTCTAATGCATTCTGTACCGCTTAAAGAAAAGTTACATTCCCAGATTCATGCCATTGCCCTGCGTTTCAAAAGCTCCCATTGTTGAGCATCTTCACAGTCTGCCTCCAACTCTCCTTTCTACATAATAGTGCCCATTTACGTACACACTTCAGCCAAACTGACCTACTTGACGTTCGAATAGAGAACATCTGTCTACAGGTTGTCCCCTGTTTGTGGAGTATATTCTTTACTCATCCATCTCAGAATTCCATGCTTTCTTCAAGCACCACGCAGTTATTGCTTTGTTCTATTCCTTGTCCATGTTTCCTCAGTGCTTAGTGGTGCTTGGCATTATTAAGTGCGTGTTGATTGCATGTCTCCTCTTAGCACCAGAGTTTTTGTCTCTGCCCCCAGTGTCTAGCATGGTGCCTGCTAGTAGTACAGGATGAAGAAGCCCGTGGATTAAAAAGCAAACCTTTATTCCTAATGGAAGAGTGAAGTTAGTGGTTCAGCGTTGAATTCTTTGCATTGATGTTTAAAATATTTCAACAATTTCCTTGACTGATGACATTAGTCGTAAAGAAAGAAATGAAGTGCAAATGGATCATAGACCTGAGTCTATTGTACTAGTAAAAGGACTTAACACCTTTACACTACTAAACTTCTTGATAAATTGCAAGAGTTTAGTTGCCACCTCAGGTCCTCAGGCAGGACTTCCACCAACACTGTTGTCCCCAATAGCTTTCCGAGGTGCCACAATGCAAATGCTCAAGGTAAAAAGAACTTTACAAACTTATGCCTACATTCTGGAAGGCTGAAAGCACTCTATTTTCTGTTATTATAGTCCTTTACTCTTTAGGTTTTTGTAATCCTTCATTCTGTTTTTGAGAAATTTCTCAAAAAAATTTTATTGAACTTTATTGAAATCCTGTTCCGAAGAGGGTTGAAAATTCTCCTGTAAAATACTCTTAACTAATAGGTGTTATCACATTGTCAGTCACTTTAGGAAAATTAATTTCACTTTTCCTCTTTATTTCTTATCTGTAAAGTTTAATCAAGGAAACTTTGTAGAAAGACCAAAAACGGAATCGACTTCATTCCATTTGTTTGCGGGAGGTAGGGAAGAGGGTGTTTAAAAGAGATGCTAACATTTTACTTAAATCAGTCGTCCCCACAGGAACTATACTTGGTTTCTCCTCTTCAGTATTAGAGGAACATTAAAAAAGGAAAGGCTAATATGCACATATTTTTTAAAAAAAAGAGGAAAGGCACAATCATGAATTATAAGTCATCATTTTCCTCTTTTTCAACCTCTTCTCAGGCACGAACAGTAAATGTGAAGACACCAGTTTATTCTGGTTATAAAGATCAATTTAGTTTGGAGATTACAGGCCCTGTCATGCCTCATTCTCTGCATTCATTGACTATGCTGCTCAAATCTGCACAAAAGGGATCTTTTTCTGCAGGATTATATACTCATGAACCAACATCTATATTTAACACATGTACTCAAATGGAAAAATTACCAAACAAGGCAAGTAGACTATTTGGTTGTTAAGAAACTCAAGTTATTCCAAACTGAAAAAAACTTGCAATGTGAAATTGTGAAGCTG
The DNA here is from genome assembly GCF_011100635.1 of Trichosurus vulpecula. Taxonomy (NCBI): domain Eukaryota; kingdom Metazoa; phylum Chordata; class Mammalia; order Diprotodontia; family Phalangeridae; genus Trichosurus; species Trichosurus vulpecula. The sequence continues at coordinate 367,843,283 of NC_050574.1, read as the reverse complement.
GCTTGTGGAATTAAGCAATGTCATATAATGTGAATCTGATTAATTGAGCATTGGATCCTCCAATTTAGTCACCTAGAATTGTCCCTTGTACATTTCTGATTGAGACTAGAGAATATGTTAAGTATAAATGTTTAAAAAAAAAAAAAAGCCTGCTGACCATTTAGCTTGTTGGCTCTTCTTGCTGTTTTAACCACTTGAATTCCCAGAATTCCACTGAATTGAATTTAAAATTGAATCCTATACCTTCCAAATGTCTAGACTAGAAGAGTCATTAGTGGTTCAAAGACTACTTCCTTCCAAAAGAATGTAATTCTTGGACTTAACCTTTCAACTCTTATGAAACCTTTTACCCTAAGTATGATTATCCTGTTCTAAATATGTGATTATGTTGTTAGGAAGAGTTCCCAATTTAAAATTTCTGTAGTACCCAAAGCAGATGTATTATTTTTTTTTAAATATGTTGATTTTTACAGGAAGGCCTTGAAAAGGAGCTTGCTAATTGTGGACTGCATCTTAAAACTCTAAGTCAACTTACCCAGTTACCAATACTAGGAAAATCATCTTTACGATACATGGAAATGGATAATTACATTTGTAATTGGAGGTCTTGAAACAAGTGGAACAAGATTAACTGCCAACTCTTAAGAAACATCTTCCCAAAAGAAACCTGTTTCAAAGTGCTTATCTCAGGTTTTGTAAGAAAGGAATTAAGGTATTAAGGAACCAATGTAAGAGACACTTCACTCCCTAGTCTGATCATACCTCCAAATGTGAAGAAATGTTTTGTTTGTCCATAATAGATGTAGTTTGAAAATACTTTGATGTGATGACGTTCTGAGAAAACTACCTCATGATGGATTTTGATGAGGACTGTACACTCAAAATCATTTCAAAGTTGTTTTTATTAACACTAATGGTTCCTACATTTCTATTTTTATCCTAGAAAATTTAAGTAGGAATTTTTCTATAACTTTTGCCAAAATATCTGCTTGAGATGAATTTCATGTAGTGTGTGTATGTTTTTATGAAATAAAGTTATTTCCTCTTCAGTGGGTACAAGTGATAATGTAATCTGTTATTGCAGCTGAAAAAATTAAGAAAAACACCACATTTATTCCAGAAGTTTGTATTTGGGCCTTAAGCATTTTGTAAAATAAAGTTTAAAGACAGCATATGAGTACCACTATAATGCACATATGAAATGAAATTTTCTATTAGACCCTAAATTAACATGAACTTATTTTTGCAGTCAACAAAATAGTGGCCTGGTGCTGATTTTATTAGATAAGTTGGTTACAGCATTTGCATTATCATCTTGAGTCTATCATCTAGTTGTAGCTGAAATTCAAAATGCACATTAAAGTAAAACTACATCACAACTCAATGCCATTAAATTTTCTTGGCGTCTGCATTGGAATTCTAGTGGGTCTTCATTTTGGACTTCTTCCTTATGGCATCAGTCTGGCTTAATCCTTTATTTTAGAATATAGGACATAAAGCTGACTGTAACACAGCATACCATATGTTAAACCCTAATAAAATTTAAAGGGAAAAACGGTAGCATTAGCCCTGTGGAACAGAACTCCGATTATCCAATAACACTGGCCCAATATCTGTCCAGCAGAACCTTCATGAAATAGTCTAAGGTGCACAGCCCTTCACTGATTATAGGCAAGTGTTACAGCAGCCTAGCCATAAGGGGAAAGAATTACATCATAGTACAAAATACAGTATAAAAGCGTTATTTAACATTCCACACTTAGGATTACTGATGCCTTCAAACAACTGTTTTGATGTTGAGCCACTTAAACAAATACATCACTAAGGTAAACAATATAAACATACCAAAACCCTGTATGGTTAAATACAATTTTCATGGTACAAAACCAAAGCTTGGAGATGTTTGTACAGATTGCTTTTTACACAATGTCTAAGTTGCCAAATTATTTACAACATTAAAGAAGAAATACATTTCTGATGCAGAGTAAAATTATCTGAAATGATTAATATAAAACCTCAATCTCTATCTACGTGAGGCACTCCTGAAGCAAGTGGCATTAGCCATGAGGTCCTTTGGTACAAGGCCCATTGCTTGAAGAACCACAGTAGCTGCTGTGGCTTTAGCATGCTTCTTATTAGGGCTGGCAAAGCTGGGCTGGTAAGCGCTTCCATTTATCAATACCTATTCAAGAAAAACATACAATTGGGCTGGTAAGGGCTTCCATTTCTCAATACCTATTCAAGAAAAACATACAATAAGAACAGCATCAAACTTTAATATCTATAATCTTTGTATTTTTCACTAATATCTAGGAGATTATAAAATGCAAAACCCATACCTTCAAAACCCTGTCAAATTAATCTCAAGTCAGCACTTGGAAAGGGGGGACTCAAAATTGAAAATTGGTTTCTTATATATAAATGCCAAATTTAAAAACACCTGTCCAGTAGCTGATCATTCTCATATCCACTTCCTCCCTTTTTAAAAAAATTTTTTTGATGAAACTCCCATCTTTTAAGCAATGTCAGACTGACATACATTTAGAAGCGTCAGCCCAACTAACTTCAGGGAATCAAAGACCTACAATCCAAGTGCTGACCCCACCCAAAATCTGTTTTCTAATTCTGACCATCACCAAGGAAGGATAAGTTCCCCCAACCCCCTTCCCAACTAAGCCAATTTAGTCACAGCTACAAAAAAGTTGGCAAATTAAGAGATACCCCTAGCTATTTTTAGAGTCTTAGAACTATATGCTTACCCTAAAAAGAAAGTGTTTGCGGTGATCAGGGCCACTATCATGAACCAAGAGAAATTCAGGTGGTTGCCACCTTCTTTTATTACAGATCTCCATTAATGCAGATACAGGATGTTTACCTAAGACCCAAAAGTTAACTGATCAAAAACTAATTTCACCAATTTTAATGAATAAATTATGAAAATTTAATGAAAACAGAAAAAAATTAAAAGCAACGTACTCTCACCTGACAGATCCTTCATCGCAGCAGAGAAGTTTCCAGATCTTTTTTGTGCTCTCTCCCCCACAGCAACAAGACCTGAACAAGACATGAAAATGGCCATAAATCTCAAGTATTTCTTATCTGTAGTAGACATTTTTGCATCAAAACAAATCTACTATAGGGTGGTCATATAATTTAAACTACATGCCAAGTTACCTTAATACAATGATTAATATCAGTCTTACAACATTTTCCCAGTTGGTTCAATTGGCCATTTCTGAGATGCCTTATCTATATAATCCTCCTACTAATCTACTCACCCTAGAGTACACTAAATTATGACATCAAAAAATCTGAGAATGCCGGAAGTGTCTAACCTTTACTAAAACTGTTTAGGTAATAGTTTTCAAGACAAGAACTAAATTGTTAACTTCACATACTACCGTATACAAAAGTGCTACTAACAACAAAACCTAACCTTTTCCTCCTCTGTCAAATGGGGACATGAAAGGAACATAGTGCATGCATTGCTTAGTCTTAAGACTTAATTGAAGAGAGTGGGTACCAATCCACATTGGTAGAGGCTGCTTCTCACCCACAGCTCCCTATACTGATGAAACCTCAGGAATGATTTTTTAAAAATGTTTAATTCCAAAGAAATAAGCATTTATAAATATCTGGGAACTTTAAAACACTGGTATTAGCTATGTATGTTTGGAAGAGAAAGAAACAAGAGAAGTTGAAAAATAACATTCTTGGAAATATCCACAGGCCCTTCCTTCGATACATACATATTGAATACTTTCACCAAGCAATGTGTAATCAAAAAGAACTACAAGCCACCTTAAAAGATTGTTTAGCCCAACCCTCTAATTTTACCAGAGATGAGGAAACTAACCCAGAGAAATGAAGTTGACTTACGCAAAAATCACGCAAGGAAGCAGATGAGCTAGGATTCAAACTTACATCCTCCACAATAAATCTACACATACCTTCTTTTTTCTCCTGGTCTCCTTCCCAAATAACCAAACACTGCTAATGCAACCATCTTAGGACAATGACAACCTATCACAAAATTCTTGGCATTTCAAAAATCCACCACAATTTTTCTAGCTTCCTACAAACCAACATCAACTAAAATCCCAAGGATCTTTGCTTCCAATGAATTACCTCTCATAAAGTAATATGCCAGACTTCCATCTAACACATCATGTACATGAAAATTTTAATAATAGGCTTTTTCTAATTCACCAATATCATCCAGATGGGTCCATTAGTTGTATAACTTCAGTCATTTTAAACTTAGCTTCCTCTCCTGTAAAAACTTGGAGGGCTGAGGTAGGGTGAAGTTAACTAGATTATTTGTAAATTCCCTTCCAAAATCAGGTTGTATGTGAAAAATCCAGTGCAAAACGTTAACTCTGTATAATTTTCAAGACTGATTTTATGACATGTATTATACTTAATTCAGAGGATATTTATTATACTAAATTTCATATCCCAGTTAAAGAGAACTATCAAGAACTCAATAAATATTAGCTCATTACAGATCAGAGTAATTTGACGTTCATCAGATCTTTCGTACAAAGTTAGGGGTCACCCCAAGTTAATCATACATTTACTGAGAGTAGACAATTAGACACAAAATTCAGCCTAATTTTGGGCCAATTTTAACTAAACAGGTAAGTCACATTTCTAAAAGTCAACTCCAATATTTTGTCATAATGTGGAAGTGACCCTAGGTTCCTAAATCAGCACACTTGTTAAGTTCTACTTAAAATTAAGGAATTCAACTGCTGAAGGAACTGAACCAACATAGTAAGAGCAGAAAAAGCTCTGGTTTTGGAAGCAGAGGCCCAGTTCTTCCACTTCCCTCTGCGTGTGTGCCAACTGAGGTATGTTACTTATCCACTCTGTTCTCATTTTCCTCATCTGTATAATGATAGGGCTGGTCTTTAATCTCTATCCCTACTCCCTTCATATTATTTTGAACCTAAGACCTAGATGTGTGTAAGTTACAGATTTCTCTCATAGACATTTTGATTTTAAATTATTTCAGAAGACATGGGAACAGTAAAAGATAGCTCACCCATTTTCCACAAAGATGGGAAACAAATCTGGAAGAATCTGTTCCCTTGGGCACCCAAGGGGATTAATATATAATTTCATGGGACATCAGATCAGTCATGTCATTGTGCACTGCTCACAGTGAGTATAAGCAAAGAAACTATCATAAAGATAATTGTGAGCTTATGGACAGACATCTGGGGCAAAGGATGAAGTAAAGAAATTCTGTGAGGAACTTGACAAGGTACTCTAAATCAAGTCAATAAACACCTTGATACTCAATAACTTCAATGTGAAGGATGGCACAGAAGAGTATTGCAAAAAAAAAATGATAGAAAACTACAGACTGGAATTAAGAAATGAAAGTGGGTTTGTGAGCATGAATATTTTCTTTAGAAAAGAGTCAGAAGGGAGCAGCTAGGTGGCACAGTGAGTAGAGCACCGGTCCTGGAGTCAGGAGGACCTGACTTCAAATACGGTCTCAGACACTTGACACGTGTACTAGCTGTGTAACCTTGGGGAAGTCACTTAACCCCAATTGCCCTGACAAAAAACCAAAAAAAAAAAAAAAAAAAAAAAAGAGTCAGAAGACTGCATGGTAAGCAGAGAACAAAATCACACATGCAAAATGAGATGTCTACAGCTGAACAGGAAATAACTGGTGATAGGGAAGTCATTTCAGAATCTTATGTCTGTATCATTACCATCAGAGAAAAGGTCAAAATTAACACCAGTTTAGAACAATAAAAATGAGCAGACATTACATATAATTACAATTGCAATGTGAAATGGATATGAGTAAATATACTCATTATCTCCACTTCTTAGAGAAATTTAACAGATGGCAAAAAAAACCACAAGAGCCCAGAAACTACATTAGTCAATAAAGAACCTGAACTCCTTGCCAAGCAGAGACTTGGAAGTCAAGGACAACAATGACTTAAGACACAGGCTCAAATGCTGAAGATTTTGGAAAACCGTGATAGAAAATTACAAATAGCATCCTACAAGCAGTTGTCTCATGAAAAGAAGCTGGCCTTCAACAAATATATACCAAGAAAATTTATGCTGCAGATCACAATTTTAAAGAGATTCAGGAACAAATTTTGAAGATACCTCAAAGGAGGAAACAAACACCAAGAGAATAGAAATGATCCTGGCTCATATTACCCTAAAAGTGTGACTAAAAAGTTATCAACTAGCAACCAATATGCCTACTTATTCATCAACCAAAACATTTATCCATGTAAACAGGGTAGCTGTAATGAAAAGGGGCCACAGAGGCTTTCTGAAGATGGTTTTCTAGATTAGAGCAAATATTCAGTCATCCAACTGAATGAAAGGGATCGAGAATACATGATCCCACTGTGTTTAGTTTAATTTTAAAAATCAATGTGATTCACTAAAGCAAAATTAAGTAATCTCCCATGCATATTTTAAGTTCACACAAAAAACACTGACAACTACAGAGTTAACTTTGTGCAACAAGCATCTATCACCAGGCAGTCCGTGAATTACTTTTGATAGGCCATGCACATGGATGATGGCACCTAACTCTGGAAAGACGTATGTTGGGACACAGACAGGCGGCAGCAGCAGCATATTACAAAGAATGACTTCCTCCCACAAAATGGCATAAGTCATGAAAGACAAATCTGACTGGAAAAGGGGGATCAGTCAGACAGTGAGAAATAACAGATGGACAATCCAAGTTTCATTGTTATTCATGAAACATCAAAAACAAAACAAAACCAAAAACTCAGAGAAGGCCTGCTACTGGCTGAAAAGAGCCTCTACAAAGGATTTATGGAAGGGCAAAGATAAACTGTGATGATCTGGACCAGGGAAGGAATATCCATAGAGAGGCAATGAAATAAGGATAATTTAGCTGAAAGTAAATTTTAATTTAAAATTTCTTATAAGGTTTGATTATTAAGACACCATTGTACTTGCTCTACTCTTCTCTGTACCTTATCTGTAACTATTCTGACGTTGTTGAATTCAATAGAACGTTGCTATAGAGATACTTCCCCATTAGGCAGTATCGGTTCATTAAAGATATAGTCTTCTACTCTACAGCCCCAACCCAAGGAAAAGTACCCATTATTACTCATACCTAGGCTACTTTTAACAAAGCAGGAAATTAGGAACAGGGTGCCATAATAAAAATGACATTTCTGAAGGAATCATGATATCGTATGGCAGAAAGTTTTGAAGCATTTAAGACCAGTCTATAAGAAAATAAGGGCAGCGGAAGAAAAGAATTCATGCTGAAGGAAGGGAAAAGAAAAAGAATGTTATTATTATTATTATTACTGTTAAAGCCTGGAAATAAGTAAAACTGAATATGCCCTAATCATTCAGAATAAGATAACCCTGTTGCTTTTAAACAAATAACTATAATCTAAAATTTGAAACATCATAGAGTCAGTTATGTTTATTCATAACCCTAATGCCTTACATTCAATAAATACTTGCTAACTGACTGAACCTGTAAACTCAGTTTGTCAAATAAATAAATTTCAAAATTGCTGACGAAACTGATGTAGTTCAAACTAAGGTTATAAAGACAATGTCCCCCAAATTCTGAAAAGGTACTTATAAAACTGAAGATGTAGTAGCTATTTTCAAACATCTATACAAATTAGAAAAACCAGGTTTAACTGTTGCCATACTTTCAAAGAGCATAATACTGTAAGTTAAAAATAGAGATAACATCTTAGGTTGTACAGAGCTTCAAAAAGTCAAAGAATTACCTTTTCGGTCTGTCTTAAAGTCAACTAGAATAGGCTCTTTATTTCCTTCTTTGTTTTTTCCTAATCCCTCTCCTTCTCTCCAGCCCATTTTTCTCATCAGAACGGCTCCCATTCCACCGGTTACAGGGGCTGCTCTTAAGAATTGATCCTATCCAAAGAAAGAGAGGTAAAATGTCCCAATTCTAAAGTTAGAATCTGATTATGAACTCACAGGCAACTCTAAAATTATCTTACTTTACTTCTAGATGTTATATAGAATGAAGCAATAAATGAATATTTCCATGATTTACCCATACTGGAGTTTCTATTTTCTAATTTTTTAAAGTATTAAATAGTAGGGGTTTTTTGAAAGTTGATTACGATGATTTAAACTAAAATGGCAATTTTAAAACAATGGCCCATATGTCCAAAAAAATCAGAACATTCCTTTTTCATCCACTATTTACGTTCACTGGTATCTCTTCTTAGCTTGCAAAATAAAAAAAAGGCAGTGTTAAAATATTTGACAACATTAACTCTCCCAGGTGTACCTAGTTAATGAACAAAAAAACTCAGAAAATATTTAGAAATAAAGTTCAGACAAATGTTGAAGCATATTTTTGTCCAAAATTCTTCCAAATTCTACCACAGAACAAGTATAAAGGTTTTACTTAAGACAATCCAAATCAATATTAAAATTATTCTTACATGTTTACATGTCTATCAATAGTAATGACAATCACAGACACACTGTAAGTATACCAAACTGAATTCTTTTAAAACCTGAGGTTAAAAGACTTTAAAAAACTTCCTTAAATGTTTACATACCTAGGCCTCGGTGGCCGCAGTGTTGTGAATAGTAGGGCTGGCACTGACCGGGGCAAGAAGGCAGCTACAAGCATTTGGCCCTGAAACAAGTTTCCATATAGAGGGGTGAAAGTTCACAGGTTATTCTGTGAACTATCATCTCTCCTGTATCCAACCCACTGAACCATAATTTCCATCAAAGCAGCAAACTGCTTAATGTCTTAAAATACACAATACACTGGCATTTTCAACACAGTCAGGTATTTTCATACAGTAAGAAATATATTAAAGGGCATCTAGATATACCCAAAATGAAGATACAAGAGTTGACTTCTACTGAAGCAATTGTTTCAAATGCTTAATGTGCTTTTTTCCTTCTCTCTTTTTAAAAACTTTATTTTTAACTGATCTAGCAAGTATGTTATTAAGAATTATTAACTTATCAAAACAGGAAATGACAACATACAACAACAATGAATTACCATAAAATTTACACTTCCTGTTATTGCTAAGCTAATACTAAAAAATGGCCCCAAACTACACTGAAGCTGTGTGATCTTGTTTCCCTCAGGTATTTAGCTACTGGGGGAACATATGCCAAAAAGTCACCAATGGACATTAAGTTTATCATATGTGCTCTGATGGAAGGAGGTAGCTGTGGAGATTAAAAAAAAAATGTGTATATACATATATATGTGTGTGTACATATATACACACATATATATAGCCCTGGTTCAGTTCCTCAGGCTCATAAAACCATAGATTTAAAGCTAGAAAATTCCTCAATTGGTGCAGGCCATTGAGAGTGTGTGTATGAAAAGAAAAGTTAATCAATGCTGATATATTAAACTGCCTTGATGCTACACACCTAAAATGACTTTTTTTTTTTTTTTACTTACTTCCAGGTTCATCCTCCCCGTTTTCCACCAACCTCTCCCTAAAGAGAGCACTGTACAGAGTACAATTCAAAAGCAAACTCCAGAGCAACCTAGGCTTCTGATTCTTCTTCTGAATTTTTTACCATGTGTTACTTCCTATATAAAGTTGACAACATGGCTGATTCATCTCACAAGTTCGTATCACAGAAATTTCAAAATTCCCAAACTAGTTTTGGAAAATATACCAACCAGTACAACACCACATTTACTTATGACCAAAGCAAATATTTTCTAATGCTTCCTTTTTCTCTAGCAAAGAAAGACTTTAGATCTTAAATCCAATTTTTACAATTGGGTAAATGGAAAATGGAAATATTCATGAAGATATTAACATTTAAGACTATTTTACAGCAAGCAGAAAAAACATAATGATTATCACAAATCCCTATAGTGATCAATTAAATGTTAGTTTTTATGGTATAATATGATTAAGTAAAATTTATTGGTCCTTTTAATAATTAATCCTCAAATGTAACTCAAAATAAATGAACAAAGAATATTTTCCTTGTCAAGGAAGATGCTGCACTTTCAAAATAACCTTGCATCATCACAACAGGACTTCTTTGATGTGGGTATGGCCTTTTATATGGAAAATGTTCCTTTTCAGTTCATGAGTATTTTAGTAATATAAATATAAAATTTTACTGATGAAAAAACATTATTACAGCTTTTGCCTATGACAACAAAATTTTAAATGGCTTTGATCAGGGGACTAGCTAAAGAGTTACATGAGCTAACTGAATATTTGAACATTAAAAAAAATTATTCTTCAGGGATATTCTAGGCAGAATTTCTCATATTAGGGTCTGAATTTTAGATGTTTTACATAAAGGATATTTTAAATACCTACAAGCAACCTATTACACTGAAGATAAAAATGGAAAAAATTTTGGAGGGAAAATCCGAAGAAGCCAACTACTGCATCAACATAGTACCAGACTTTTAAAAAATTATTAATCTTAGAAATATACTCTATTCCAAGATCAGTCACAATCACCATTTCATTATCAAAATCAAAATGGAAATCTTTCAAGTGAAAGTTTCTCAGATATTTCTACCCAACAATGTTCAGAGCTGTGGCATGGTAATATACCTAAAGGTTCAATAAGTGTATCCTCTAATTCTAATTTCCTGAAAAGAACCATTCAATCTTCAAAGATATAAAGTCTCGTAAGAAAAATTTACAGAAATAGATCAAGTGGACAAACTTCAAAAAGAAAAAAAGAATGCCGTTTTTCGATTGCTATAAGAAAGTAGTTTTTATCCTATTATCATGATTTAAAGTGTATCTCAATACAGTGCTATGTGTTTTAAAACTTCAAATAATAATGTCAGTTTCTAATCCAAACTCTTCAACAACTGTCTCCAGAGCATTAAATACACAGTAATTCCACTAAAGAGTCACACAGGATATTAATCTTGCCAGTTACTCATTGTACACATTGTCATGCAGCTATTTTCAAAAATAGCAAGCAGAGAACATCCAAAATTCAATATTGGCTCTGTGAAAATGATGATCTATAAAAACTAATATTTCAGAGGGGAACAATCAAGTTATTTATTAGGTACATGTGCCTGGAGCAACTAGCAAATAATAGCAATATCTTCAAATTTAGCACCTTAGCTTAGTATATATGCACTATATATCTCATTATGCCTCACAATCCTGTGAGGCAGTAAATAAATGTTATTGTCTCCACTTGGAGATTCTAGAGTGCCAAGAAGTTACTTGCCCAAGATCACACAAGGAGTCAGAGGTAGAGCCGGACATAGAACCCTTCCCAGGCCTTTAGACCACGCTGCCTCCCAGTTTCAGCACTGGTATGATGCCAATACTCCTGAAACAAATTCCCATAACCCTCCCACCAAGCCAATTTTCCTCCATCATCATGCCGAAAAATTCATTTCTTCAGGAAGCCCTTCCTTAACCACCTAAGGCTCCCCCAACAATGAGGTAGCTGTAGGTGGAGTCCGCAGATTTTATTGCAGAAATCTGAAAACAGATGCACCTATGTCTTCGCCGCACGAGTCGTCCATCCACTCCCTTTGTTTTTAGGTCTTAAATATCCTGTTGTTCTCCTGAGATCAGTGGTTCTCAATCTGAGGTCTGTGGACCACCAGCGGCCATGAGGGCCTGATTGGTGGTCCATAGCATTCCCCATTCCAACCCTTCACCCCCAATTCCCACCCCATCACCACTGCCAATCCCACCACTGCCAATCTCCAGCCATCCTCCCCGCAACCCTCCAGTCCCATGGCAAAATCGCCACATGCAATTGTTCTAGAACTGGGAATCTCCCCACTACTGCTGCCTAAAACCAACTAACTAAGAACCAATGGGAAATAGGAGAGGGGCTGGAGGTCATGAAAGGGGTGAGGAACTGGGGCTGAGGGATTCTGTGGGAGGGTGCAGGCACTAGGGTAGGGGCAGGGAATTCAGGGAAAAAACAGTGGGTGGAAAATAGGAGGTGGTAAAGGGATCCTAGGGGTAGTGATCCACCAAAGATAAACCTTTCACGCGTCCCATGATGAGGAAAAATTTGAGAACCACCGCTTTAAGTTATTAGATTAGTAGCCCAACAGGAACTGTGGAATATTCTTTACAGCACCTGGCACACAGTTAGCACTCAAAAAATGGTTAACAAAAATACCACCACCAAAAGCAACAACAATAATAAATTTTAAAATGACCTAAGGATATAAACTGGGTGGATCATGAGCCAGTTTTAAACATTTGCCATTTTTCCATGGATCAGGTCCATCTTCAATGTCCATCCTAGAGTATATATACATAGCAGATTTACTTATGAATTTCAGTTACAGCCAGACAATAGGTTTCTCACTCATGCACTTTAAAATTTTTTAAATGTTTTAGGATTCTATTTGGATGCATGTGTCTATCTGCATAATGAGTACCTTTTTTATCCAGGCTTGAGCACCAGTATTTGCCAACTGTTCCTGTGTCAGAACTTGTACTCCTGTACTTCCTGTGAACTGGCCTGGTATTGAGTTTAGCTGAGCCCAGGCATCAATCTAAAGAAAGCAAGTAATCGCATTTGAACAAATGAAGTAAAATTAATAAATTTCCATTATTACAATCTCGTTTACCTTGTAAAAATTTGAGTTCTGCTTAAGATAAATAGGAATGAATTTTTAAATAATGACATTATCAATTGGATTATGATCATAGATGGCAATCTAGTCCAACTCCTTTGTTTTACAGAAGAGGAAATTAAAAGTCCAAAAGGGGTCCTCAGTAACACAGTAGCTTCAAACCCATGTCAGAGGATCACAGATTTAGGACTAAAAGGAACTTCAAAGGGCACAAAATCCAATTCCTTCATTTTACAGATTAAGAAATTGAAGGGCAGGAAACCTGACTTCCCCAACATCACACAGGTAATAAGACTAAGAAGCATGTTACGAACCCAGGTCTTCTGCCCATGTCCAGTGTTCTTTTCCCTGAATTATGCTACTTCCCTAAATGTCTGTGTTTTTTAAATTACTAAAAGTTTAAATCACCACTTCGGGTGAATTTTGCTGGTTTTAGAAAATGAAGGAAATTGAATGATCTCCAACTTTGACCAGATTTGTGAACAAAGTTTCTCCAAAAGTGAAACAAGGAAAACGACTTGAAACCATTCTTCCTATTTTGGCATAGGGGCAAGAAGAATTTAAAGGAAAAAATACAAAGCAAGGTTTCTTTTGCTCCCCAAGAAATGTTCAAAACTAAAAAACAGATGACACTCAGCTAACTTATTTTGAAACAAGATCTCTCCCTCTTGCATTTATCACCTAAATGTATTTTAAAACATTAATTTTTCTATTTTAAAAAACAGGCACCTTGTACCTGATCAATCTGGAAAAATATAGAAATAAAAATTAAAAAGCAAAGAGAGCTAATGCTTAAAACAGTTATAAATTTAAGTAAGTTTCCATTCCTAATATTTCACTAAATAACAAAATTAAAAAAAAAAAAAGAAAAGTTTGGGTTCTAAAAATTTCTGTCCCCAAATGCAAACATTAGACTAAGTATGACTTGCTTACAAGGAGATTCACACATTTACAGCCTAATCAAGTCTCTTCTCTTCAAATCCTTGAACAAGTACTTGCTCCAAAATAATATTTTTATCTATTTCTACAATGAAAAGGCAAGGGAACCACTGCTGTAGTCATCAGGATGATTAGATTCAAAAATTGTTTCACCTAAAATAGCTAGCTCGTTAAGATAAATGAATTATTCCACTTTCTAGATAACCAAGTCACTCTATTTCAACTGTATATCCTAAATATAACATAGGTTAAAACATGTCCCCTATGACTAGAAATTTGAATTACTTTAGACTGCTACATACCCGTTCTTGTGCTCGATTTAACATGCTCATGGCTTCAAGGTCAAATGCATTTTCACTAAGTCTCTTCTGAGCAAGTGCTCGCTCACTCATTGCTGTAGAGATGTCCACAGGCTAAGGAAGAAAAAAAAAGATTTCAAATTATCATGACCAAAAAAAGGGTATGTTACATACCAACTTATGCCCTTAGTTGTTATAAACCAAAATTTTAAAAACACAGGAAGGAAAGCATTACTAATACCTTATATTTGCACAGTGCTTGACAGTTTCCAAAGTGTTTCTGCATACAATATTCTCATTAGCTCTTACAATAAACCAGTGAAGTAAACAGGGAAGGTATTATGAACTACTTTCCTTTTTTATAAAAAACAAGAAAAATTGAAACATGGTGTTCCTCAAGTGACAGAATTACACTGCTAATAAAGTGGTGGGACTAGAATATAGGTCTTCTATCTCCCACTCTAGTGTAATTCCCACTGTATCATATTGCCTCCATGAAGAACTGCTACAAAATTTAAATATCAATTCATCCCTTTAAACAAATAAAATTTTTTTCTTGTATTCAATTTACTTTTATTCAAATTTATTTTTATTTTGTAATGAGATACCTTGACTAACAATTGCCTTAAAAAGGCCAAAAGTTTGAAAAGTAAAAGACAAAAGATATTACGACTTTAATCTTCCTTTCAATCAATCATTAACCCAAATCTTTTCACCTTGTTTCAAGGTGACCTGGTAAACTCAGTTTCTCAAAAAATTGCTTCTTAACCCCATTATAATCCAATAGCTACAATTGAATATGACCTCAAAACACTATGGTATAATGGGAATAACAGATTTGAAAATGGGGGTGCTGGGATCAATTCTTGGCTCTGCAATGAATAGCTAGGAAACCATATTCATATCAATTAACCTCCCTGAGCCTCAGTTTACTCATTTGTAAAATTAAAGCAATGGATTACATATTTATCTAAGTTTTATTCCAGCTTTAAACCTGATGAATACATTTAATTCCAATTTATATGAATTTGTTCATATAAAATGAAACCTTTGGAAAGATCCAGCATTTTAAAAGTCCTTATGACATGTATAAATGATGTATTAAAGAATTTATGCAAATGGGGACAGATTCTTTAAGCTAATGAAGAGTAAGTAAGTTTTTGTTTTAGAGGGCCAAGCATCTGAAAACACTCTGAAATAGCAAGAAGAAAATAATTTAGGACATGTACATATAAAAACTAAATGAACCAAATTACTATTTATTAAATGTGCCAATTTATGGCAATCCACCTAATTCTCAGGATTTTCTTTTCTTAGGGGGTGGGGTAAAAAAATTACCACCTACATGCTCTACATATATATAATATATGTATATATAATATATATATGTATATATAATCTCATACTGTCTTATAATTTCTTAAAAATCCTAACCTGATTTGAGTTGAAATGCATATATCATAAAGAAACAATTACCAAATTACATTGACTAGAGGTGTTATAATTCAATTTCATACCAAGTGTAGATTTCTCCTATTCAAGATCTTTGATCTTATAAGATTTCATATTCAAGCATCAATTTGAACACCTCCACTTTTAGCAACAACAAAAAAAATTTGGGGGTATTCCAAAATAGTTACTTCTTAGGTCATTTTGTGTGTATGTGTGACCTTGGCCAAATTACTTCCTATCCCTAGGTCTGGTTCTTAACCTGTAAAACGAGAGGACTGGGTTCCAAGGCCTTTAAGATCCCTTGCAGCTAAGATCCTATAATCCCACATTTCCCTACAGGACCTTAAGAACCAAAACAACCTAAGTGAATATGCACAAGCATTGTTTGAAGTGATTTTGGCAGGTAAGAACTTGGACCATTTCAAGTTTCTGATGGTTATTAATTTGCAGTTTAATCTTTTCTAGTCAATTCTAGTTAAGTTTCCAGTCTCTAACATTTCTTTTTATTCTGTAAAGCATATGCTAAAAAGAACCTCATTGCTGGGAGTTGTTTGTCAACTGTATTTCCTTAAAGATATGACAAAATTAATAAAACTAGCCAGTAATGTTGCTATGAAGAAATGTTATCGACAAATGAGGCAGATACCATTTCTACCCAAAATTAGGCAGAAGCAAAGTTGGATAGAGAAGCATGTTACATTGTGGTCTAGTAAATGAATTCATCTTGTGTTTAAGTCATCTTGTTCCTCTCTCTCTGTATACATACGTATATGTATTTCTTTTTCCAATTTTCACTACTTTGTACCTCTTTTTCATTTTTTGATGCAGGGATGTTAACATATTTCAGTAATAAAGAGTCCAAATGTTTCTTTCATCGTAATATTAAGTCACCTCCAAAAATCATTAAACATGTATTTGAGAGACCCCATTTTAAAAGCAAGTTCACTGTTAGTAGGATTTGTGTGAATTTGTTAAGACAGATCTTAAAATCATACAATTTTATTTAGTTTCTTCTTGATGCAACCCTAATAACATCTAGTGCTGTTTAACTTCAGCTTCATTACAAAACAGCATGTTGACTATTAACTCAGTACTCACCATTTTAGAGATTACAAGGAGACATCTTTAAAATAACATGAATCAGTACCACCTTGTAACCCTTTAGAGATATTGAAAGTTTGCCTCAAAAGCCCACTTCTCCTGCTTTTCAGGCTAGCTGGGACTACAAACAACAATGCACAAAAAAGCTTATTCAAATCTTTTTAGATGAGAGTACTGAATCACTTTAAGTGCCCACCCCAAATATCACAATGTTGATTCTAAAAAAAAATACAACTAAAAAACTTTATATCCTATATAAACTTAACATTTTAAAGGCAGCTCAGAAGCTAAAAAGTAATGTAAATATTCCAAATAATGCAAAAACCTACTCTCCAAAAAAAAAATTGATAGGAAATATAATTAACATCAACATTTTAATAAATATACTAAATCCTGAGGGATATAATTATTCCTATAAATCTTAAGTGTAACTTTGCTTAGTTTTCACAGTCAATTTTCTGAATTAGGACAACTCTAAAACTATTTAATATCATTATTATTATGAAGTGCCCATTCGTATACAATCATGTGCCAGACAGCAAAATAGCTCAAAATTCCAATTATACTCTCTAAGCACTTCTAAAAGCCCTGATATATGAATTTAGGGTACAGAATTTCAACTCCAGTTTTACCATAATCAATAACCACTGTCCATTAGGTAATCTCTTCATTTCATCAATAAAGGAGATTACTTCTAAACAAATGGCATGGAGGTTATTAATCTTAATTTGTATTACAGGCTCCATATTCATGACCTGAATTATTAACATTTGTTTACTTTTTCCCTGAAGAAATATATTTCTTTTTTAACTGAGCTACTGCTCAGTCAATTTATTCTATTTAATGTCAGTATAAGAAACTGTTCTATAATAGAGTAGAATAAAAATGAACCACTTTTCAAAGTCAGAAATAAGTTACTTTGATTAATATCTAATAGGGCACGAGGTAAAGGAAATTTTTAAAAATAAAAAAATTTATTATAGATACTAGAACACTAAGTGACATCTGCAATAAGAAACAGAAAATGAGGTCAGGAGCCAAAGAAATTATATCATGTTATAAAGAATTTTTGACTATCTTTCCTATGTTAATATGTGTAGATATATCCAGGAGGGAGGGGTTATTTGGAGTAGAAAATTCAGAATCTGCCCATAAGCCAAGTTCAAGTCACATCTGATACATACAAGAAGTTTTGTTTTTGTTTGTATACCCAGTACTTAGTACAGTGCCTGGCACATAGTACACGCTCAAAACTTTTTAACCTGATTTGTGTGATCATGGGCAAGTTACATTAACTTCTCAGTATTTTCACTGAGAAGTTTTAAAACTTATTATATAGCCATAAGAATATGTAAGTAATAAGACTATCTCATAAAAATCTAAGAATAATTTCTGATTTGCTCTGGGAGAGGGAGTTTGATCAGTTGGAATTGCTTTCATCAAGGAAATTATAAATTCAGACAAAAAAGTATCAAGAAAAGTAAAAATTTGGTGTTTAAATATTTGGTTATTAAATATTTGAGCCTCACATTAGTAATGTATACATCAAGGGAAACCTTGCTTATATGTAAAAATTAATTTCAACTATATAAAGTAACAGGAAAGGGGGAGAGAGATATTATAAAACTTTTATATTAATCTACATCTCACTTTTGTGTAAGATGTGTAAAGATGTAAGAGAACTAGAAAAGGTAAAGAAGAAATTAAGGTGAGATTTGCACACGCACACGCACACACACACACGCACGCACACACACACCCATCTGCCTCGAATAGAAGTGACTGCTAATCTTTAAATATTACAAAGTTCTAAGATTTGGCTCTACTGGAACATTTAGTTATTCTTGACTGCATAGGTGGTGGGGATGGGGAAGGGAACAAAGGAAACCCAAATTCAAGTGTATTTATGAAATATATTTGGCTAACACATTATAATTCTTTTAAGTTAACTTAAAAACTAGTCTCCTTGATTAGACACTTCTGTACCACAATATTTACAAATGTCAAGAAATAAATTACTCCTGGCTAAATATTGCATTATTACTGATTTAAGAAACTTTTCTTTTAAGCCTCTGAAGTAGTTTTTATTTGTTTTACCAAAAAACAAACCCCTTATTCTACAGTAATACATTTCTCAAACATTTATGACAATATGACCAAAATTATACAGTCCTCTGCTTCAGGTTCTTCATTTATAAAGATGATATTATTGACCCACTGTCAATAGATTATGGTTATTTTTTATAATAGTAGCGATGGTTTTATGTTGATCCATCCACATCTTTGTGCAGCCCCAACCAGGAGCAACAGTAGTACTCATTTGCAAAATAATTGGCTGGAGTGAGGGAATGCAGTTTGTGGCTACAGCACAGCAAAGCTACTTGGCTTATATGGAGAATGTATCTTTAACCTTCACGTAATACAACTGTATTTGGTATGTACAAAGTTCATTTCCTTTATTAAAATGAAAAGCTTCTTGACAAGTAATTTCTACTACCAAAAAAGATTTTGCTGCATTAACTCACTGAATTTTATTTCTGCCAAGTCATTTCAACTCCAAAAATGTAGCATTTAAAGAGTATTTCTCCCATAAATTTATCACTAGCTCCGCAATAAATGCAGTTCCCCTCAAAAATTCACAGGCTACTTCACAAATTTGATCATACTTAGTAGAATGAGCTATTGTTATTTCCATTTCTAAAATTTTCTTCTAGATGTTTAAAAAGACTATGTAACATATGTATTATGTGAATAACAGGTGAAAATTAAAAGAATTGATAAGTAAATCTTCACCCTTTCTCAAACTGTATACATTTTGGAATCATTTAATCTAAATTAACACCTAACCAACATTTTTGAGGTATTCTAAGTAGGTTATTCAAATATACAGGAGAACAGTTTCACATAGTCAGTCAACCAGATAATAGCTGAATTTCATGAAAAATATTTGTCATATATTTATCTAATCCTCCTAATAGGAAGCTAAAGGATTCAAAGGTAAATGACTTAAGTACCCTCACTTAAACAGCCTACTTTGCGGGTGGCAAACCCAAAGGAATAAGGGCTATGTTGCTCAGATCTGTTACTTCAAAAGAGGTGAAGGGTTGGGTAAGCGTGATCAGATTAGACTTTTGGTTTAAATTAATACACTTTCCTTTCAGTTGAATTAAGATTCACTAATTCACCAATGTTTTCTTCTGTCCGCTGTTAATGCTTGCAATCACATTAAAATATTCCATGGCAATTTAGGATCTTAGGAAACATCATTTGGAAAAACGTATTAATAGTTCTTCATTCAGCAGCAACACTTCCCACGTTAAAAAGTTTCCTGGCTATTCACATTAATTTTGAATGTGTTCCCCCATACATGTAAATGCCTAATTATATGCATTAAATTAATTTAATACAAGTGTTATGTTATCAGGAAACCTAAGTAAGTCTGAGGCTGTTCAGAATTCCCTATCTAGTTTTTTACATAATAAAGGAAGTCACTAGCAAATGTTAATCATGTCCCTTCTGAGAAATTTAAAACCTTCAGGTAACTTGATCTGGGTATTAAATGTTGCCATTAATTCATTAGCAGTTTCCAAACAAGGTAGAAAACAAAAAAAAAAAAGCTAATATGAAATAAGATGACAAGTTCCCAATTTTTTTTCTCTACTGGGGACATTCAGCATGTTTCAACTCTGTGGAACCACGAGCAGATGAGAATCCCCAAAGCAATTGTCAGCTGGTAAATAGAACTTTCAATGGCTAGTTATCATGCTTCCAGCTTCAATGCCTACAGCTTGCTGCATGTCAAAATGCAGGACTAAAAGTGCACAGTGAAAACGTTGCCTGTGAATTGACAGGCTAAAGGGAAAAAAATACTGCTATCAAAATGTTATTATGTTTCTGATTTGGGTTCTGTTCACTTTACAGTTTTAAAAATTGGATTTGTTTACTTATGACATTAAAGGTGTGGAGTGATAGAAGGTGGTCTCCGAAGGGGTATGGATCTATATAAAGGACAGGTCTCTCTGACCTATAGACGCCCAGACTGCAGGGACAGGAGGATGTGGGGAAACCAGCCCACCATTTTTACAGGGCATTGGAGAGCTAGTCCAGTCCACGGAGGTGTGTCCGGGCAATGGGGATAATGGGCAGAAGAAAGAAAAGGTGGTTGAGGGATCATCTGGGAGGTTCCCACCCCCCTACTGAATCTCCACCCTCCCCGATCCCCCAAGCGTGATTTTGCACAACAAGTTAAATAAAAGTAAACTGTTTATTAAAAGATACAGCAAAGGTACAGATACAGAGATACATACAAAGATACAGATATATATATATTTACATATATATACAGTCTTGCTGTTCTGATGTGCACTATAATGAGTAGCACATTATTTAGTCAGGCAGCATTTTAATGGGGGTTGTTTGGCATTATCACCGCATCATTTTGACAAGATACTACTAGAGCCACACAAGTATTTCCAAGTGTGGATTCCACTTCTCCAACTTTTAATAGTAGCAGAGAGGGGGAGAAGGGAATGGAGAAAGAGGCTGAGCATTAGGTTAAACACAAGAATAAAAAAGGGCCAGGGTGGTGCAGGGGAAGGGAAAATGAGGAAAAATAGAAGGGTATCTGACAAATAATCTGGAGGTACAATTAGGAACTTCATTTTTGGAAAATGGACTGTGTACCCAAGTTGCTTGTCAGCCTGCAAGGACCATTTCAAGTTTGATTCAAGTGTTCAACCTGAAGCTCAGCCTATCTCCCTTATTCCTTTACCCACTAAACTTGCTACCACCAAAATCTAGAGCTATAAAGCCTGGAAGCAAAACGGGAAGCTAAAGAAAAGTTGTACCGTGGGCTACCTCCCCATAAATGCAAGGAGGGCCCAATGTTGGGTAAGGACGTGACAACACTGTTCTCTGCAATTCGATGCTGTTCACTTTGTGGCGTGGTTCCACAAAGTGAATTGCATCGAGTTACTGTGAAATGAGTAGCTGCGGGTTGTCTCATCTGTCGTCTAACCCGGCCCTGCCGTTTAACCCGACCCTAAGAAGAGTGAAACAGAATCCAAATCAGATATAAAATAACAATAAAATGGCAGTTTTAGGTATTTTAAGAAAAAAAAGGGCAAAACGTTACTTTTACTTACCTCAGTAGGCAAATTGCTACTGAAGACATTATCATCGTCTTTGTTTTCTTCACCATTTTTCTCTACAGGAACCCATTCTCCATAAACACTATCTGCTTCCTTTTTTCTGTGTTGAGAGCCAGATGATACAGGAAATTCTTTTGTCAATGTTACCTGATTTTTCGGTGGAGTTGGTTTTGCAGCAGCGATCTAAGGAACAAAAAGAATGTTTCACAAATTAAGGTTTGATGTAACACCAAATTTGAATAACTGCCACATAATCTCTAGTGATATTCACTTAACATACATTCTCAGGCTTAAATTTTTTTTTTATTTCTCCTCAGCTAAATTTAAAAATACAATTTCTAAAATGGAATTGAACGCCAAATTATTTCAATATAAACTTCAAGTTACCAGCTTTTGACTTCTTATATCAATTGCAGTACTCACATTTAAGTTGAAAAAAATGGGTTTAGGTTCATTGAGTTTAAAGGGATGATGATAGAAAGGACGTTCTTCCTCCTCTTCATCCGAAACATGGGGCTTGTTCACTATAACATCATCATCTTCTTTACTTTGTGCAATCTGTTTGCATTTCTTAAAAAGTAAAAAAAAAACAAACAAAAGATAATCTTACACACCCTGTATACACAGACAACACATCCACTTCTTAATGGGACCAAAACCATGTAAAATAACTTTTAAAAGTACAAGTTTACATTTACAGACAGATGAGTTAGCTACTTAGCAGACTCTGGCCAGTCAGTCAGTCAACAACATTTATTGAGCACCTACTGTGTGCAGAGCACTGTACTGGGTACTGTCAGGGAGATACAAAAAGTAAAAGACATGGTCCCTGCCCTCAAGGAGCTTACAATCTAGATCAAAAGACAGAATACATACACATGAAATAACTGAAGAACGCTTTTACAGAGCAACACATTAACAAGTGCAAACTGATATAATACAAACTGAGTACATAAGTGCTGAGGGAATGCAGGCTAGAGTGAACAGAGTCGGGTGGGGTTAAATTACCAAGGAAGATCCCCTTAAAGGGGCTTAAAGCCAGATTGTGAAGGTGAGGGACACTGATCCAAGAGAAGAAGGAAAGGTAATTCTTAGGGGGTGGTTAGAACAAGATTCATAACACAGGAAAAATAAAGATGTCTGTTCATAACTGTAGAATAGGACTAGAAGGGGAGAAGGGAAAGTACTGACATTTTTTTCTCTGTGAATGTTTTATAGATCAAAGACTGAATGGGTTCCACCTTGCATACAAGTAGAGTTCAATTTTTTTTTTTAAAAAGGTAAAAAGGGCAGGGAGTTAGTGACAAGGTCTGATATATGAAGCAGACAAAGTCAATTCCTTCCTGAGAAGTTAGGTAAAGGCTCTGTTGCCTGGCTTAAAAAATGACAATGAAAATTTGGATGGACCTGTCTCTGTTTTCTCTATACAAGCACTAGAATTCTTCACATCCATTATCAATTTGAAAATATCACAAAAGGGGGCTCATTTAGCCAAAAGAACAAATTATATAAGGCTTGTGACCAAAAGAAACAGAAAGTATTGACAGTGGAGGGCTGGCATAAGGCTAGCCAATAACAAGTTTCAACATATGAAACAATGTGGTATTTTCTGGATCCTAGCAGCAATATTTCAGCGTTCTTAAAAAAAAAAAAACCCCACAAAACAAGCCTCAACTGAAAAGACCAAAGGAAAACAGTAAATATGCTTAATATATGTTACTGCCAAAACCCGAACCGCAGGAAGAACTGATAATGGCCGGCCATTATCGACAACGGCTGGTACCGAGCGGCCAAAACCCGAAATGTTGATGCGAAAGAAGTTCCTTTCAGGCAATGGCCGGCTATTCTCATTAATTTCCAAGCTCCGGTGGCAAAAGATCATTTCTGAAGATTGTCTGTGTCTTTGCGTATGTGTAGTACACTCGTGGCGGTCAGTGAACACGTCGTGAATGGAAACGAAACGGTAGGCGCGCTTCTGCGTGTTGCTCACTCAACACCTCCTCCATTCAAACGAAACGTCCCGCGCCTCAGTCAGTTTGGCTTCTAAAACTGGAAAGCAAAAGTAATGGGAAGTAACTTTTAGCTAGCGGAGCTTAGCCATCCCGGATAATGGCCTGCTAAACGGAGCTTCTGCCGCTGCCATGTCTGTATTTCGGGTTTTGGCTGCTCAGTGCCAGCCATTATCAGTTCAGCCCGCAATTTGGGTTTTGGCACGCTCCAGAGTCAACATCACTGAAATAATCAATTTTAAAAATTGGAGGCAAATTTTGAACTAGCTTACCTCAGTGAGCTCTTCTATTGTGGCTCCTCCTGACTTTTTAGCAACTTTCTCTTCTACTGTTGGTGGAGGTGCAGGTTTTAGGTTTGGCGGTAAAGGAACACCAGCCTTAGCACACATGGCAGCTGCATTAGCTTTGGCTATTTCAAGTAGTTGAGCCTTATCTGTAAGGACAGTAAAAATTTACAAGTAGTGTACTTTTCATATTATACAGTCAAAACAGTTGTAACTCTTCTAAAGATTAACAAGCAACAAGATTCTTGAACTTGGTTCTATGGAAATCTCTTTTCTAAAGGGGAAAATTATATCTATATTTCATTCACCTATTTTCTTCTATCCTAGTTTCCTTCCTCTACCAAACCAATTTAGAGATCCACAATCTACTGAAATGGAAAAAGGAGCTACACTTGCACGCTAGAATGACACATTATCAGTCAATGTTAAATACCATTGTGTTCCCTGTCTAAAACTGGAGATAGGATTTTAGCTCTTGTAGTGAATGCTCAAAGCAGGCCTGGTCCTCTTAATCCGAATTTACCAATGATATATAACCTTACTAACACCACCTACTAAAATGGTCCCACAAAAAATTAATTAATAATAGTTGCTGAACCTATAGTTTACATAGTACTTGTTAGGTAAATGATAAAGAATAGAATTTTAAATGGCATTCCAGGTTGCCTTGTGACAATATAAATTTGGAATATAAGAAGCTGGAAAAAGAGTCTGAGATTTGTATGTCTGTTTTGAAGCATTAAGGCCAACTCATCCCAACCCTTCCACTCCCCAAGGTTTAAATCTTTAGTCTCCAAGTTACCTTTTTCCTAATGCATTCCAAAAGCATATCAGGATGTTCGGTCCATGAATAAATTCATTTGCTACAGTACTAGGAACAGAAAGGTAGTAGAATAGGCTCTGCTACCCAGGAGCAAATACACTTAAAAGACTATGGCACAGTGGATAGAGGGACAGCCAGCCTTGGAGTCAAGATGGCCTGGGTTCAGGTCCTGACTAGCTGTCACTGAACCTCTGTGTACCCAAACTCTGAAACTCAGGTATGCTATTTACAACAGTGCTGAAGGCAGCTATCATGTCATATTCAATGACCTAAGACTACAGACCAGCTGACAGTTTTCCTAAGTGGAAAGAATTTCCATACCAGGAATTCCCCACACAGGTCCAGACTACCCCAACTCCCAAAAACTAAGCTACATAAAAAAAAAAGATAAAGCCATTATAAAATAACAAGTTGATGGACTAAAAAGCAATCACTCAAGTTGATTTTCAGTTTTCTACAATTCCAATCTTTTTTTTTTTTAATTAGAGACCCACTTACCCAAATCCGTGAGACGTTTAGGTGGTGACCTGCCTCTTTCAGATGATCTGGATCTTTTTCGGCGAATAGGAGATCTACTAAAACGCCTCCTCAAGGGTGTCCGTGATCGCCTTAGTCGAACCGGTGATATACTAAAGCTTCTCCGTCTTACCACAGATCTAGATCTTCTTCGACGGCTGGGGGTGCGGCTCCTACGGCTGGGGGTGCGGCTGCGGCGGCTAGGGGTACGGCTGCGGCGGCTTGGAGTACGGCTGCGGCGAACAGGAGAAATGCTAAAGCTCCTTCTTCTGACCACAGACCTAGACCTTCTTCGTCGACTAGGAGTATGACTTCTACTGCGACGACTAGGTGTACGACTTCGAGCTCTGGCTACTTTGCGATTATCTCTAGAACTAGATCTTTTCCTTTTTCTTTCCCTAGACTTGGACCTGTGTTTTGGAGACCTTTTACGTTTCTCTTTTGATAAAGAACGCCTTCCTCTTGATTTTGATCTTGACCTGCTGCTTCTCCTCCTACGCCTTGAACGTGATCGTGAACGCGTTTGGGATCGATGAGACTTAGACTTAGATGATCTCTTTCTTGCTCTTGAACGGGATTCACTTGTGCGTCTACGTGATTTGTGTTCTGAAGATTTAGACCGCTTACTTCGAGATCTTAATGAGGAATCTCTTTTCCTCTCTTTTTCACCTTTATCACGGCTTTTATTTTTTTTGCTCTTGTCATGTGTGTCCTTAACTTTAACAAAGATTTCATAATCATCCTTTTCTTCCGATGAAGACTCTGAAGCTCGTTCAGGTATGCTAATAACAACAGGGCTGGCAGTAGTTACTATGTCACGTTCAACTCCACTTACAGACAAAGGTCCCTCTATATCAGTCCTAAGGTTTGTGACACGTTCCATATCCTTGGGAAGTAAAGGTCGCACTAGATCAGCATCATTAAGATCACAAATGTTGGCAGCAAATACAGACTCATGTTCAGTATTTTTAGCAGAGAGTGGTGTCTCTTTCTCTGCTTCACTACTACCATCTTTATGGCTGATAGCAATTACTGCATCGTGTTCGCTTTCTTTCATAGGTAATGCTTCTGGATCACTCTTACCAGGTAGATTAGCAGACAATACATCACGGTGAATGTCATTAGCAGGCAAAGGTCCCTCAATATCAGCTTCACTACCACCACTAGGACTAGTTGAAATTACCATGTCATGTTCAATCTCTTGAGTAGGTAAAGGTCCCTCAATATCAGCCTTACTTACTGAGCTCGTAACAGATGCTGCATAAAGTTCAATCTCCTTAGTAGTTCCCTTTACATCAAGTTCATGAATATGGGAACTGGTGGTAGATACAGTTCCAACTATATTAGCTTCACTAGGGCAGGTGGTCAACCCTGTGTTATGATCAGTCTCACTGCCAGGCAAAAATTTCTCCATAACAACTTCACTAACAACAGGGCTAGCGGCAGAAACAGTGTTATGTTCTGTCTCTTTTGCAATTAAAGGACTATTTACATCCAAGAGTATATTTACATGGTGTATGCTTTCATAAGAATAACTCTCCAGTTGCCTTTTTTCACTATTTGCCTCTTCACTTGACTGAATAGCAATTTCCTGTGTGGTGGTCTGTTGACAAAGATTAGACTCAACAGATGAGGCTACATCTGTTCTTTTAATAACAGGCTCTGAAGTCATGATTGTAGACTCCATCATTGGTGTAGGCTCTGGAACCACTACAGTACCATCAGGCACTGTTGCAGTTGGCTCTAGGACTGTGGGTTCTGGCGTGGCCACCTCTATCACGGTTGGCTCCGGGAGTCCTGCAGTCAGCTCTGGGACCAGCATGGCAGACTCCTGAACCACCACTGTGGCTGGCTCCTGGAAAATCACCTCTGCTGGCCCCTGGACCATCACTTCTGTCAGCCCCTGGTCCACTACCTCTGTGGGACCCTGGCCTGCCACCTCTGCCGGCCCCTGGACTGCCACCTCTGCCGGCCCCTGGACTGCCACCTCTGCCGGCCCCTGGACTGCCACCTCTGCCGGCCCCTGGAAAGCCACCTCAGCCAGCCCCTGGAAAGTCACTTCTTCTGGCCCCTGGACTGCCACCTCAGCTGTCCCCTGGACCGCCATGTCCTCTGTCCCCTGGACCGCCACCTCAATTGACCCCTGGACCGCCACCTCAGTTGGCCCCTGGACCGCCACCTCAGCCAACCCTGTTACTGTCACCTCTGCCAGCTCTGGAATCACCGTCTCTGTTGGCTCTGGGACCATCACCTCTGTGGGCTCTGGGACTGCCACCTCTGAGGGCTCTGGGACTGCCACCTCAGTCAGATACATAATCTGTTCTGAGATAGGCCCAGATGTTAAAATAGGCTCAAAAGTTTCCACTGACTCCGTCACAACAGTAGGTTCAGTGGGTTCTGCAGTTAGTATAGCAGTCTCTGACACTGCACTGGGCCCAGAAGGTAGGACAGCTGCCTGTGGCCCTATAATAGCATGTTCTTGTATCATATGAGACTCTAAAGATGTTGATGTCATGGAAGATTCTGGCTCTGGTGGTGGCTCTGAAACAGCTACAGCAGGCTCTGATGTTAATACTGACGGCTCTGGAGCTCCCACAGAATAATCACTCATTGTAGACTCTGGAATCTCTGTCTGCATCACAGGAGGCTCAGGGGGCAAAGGTGGTTCTTCAGAGAGTAATGCTGTTCCAGCAGTAGCCCAGGTATTCTCAACAGGTAATGCTGACTGCTCAACAGGTAATGATGGTCCCTCAGGGGGCTCCTCAGGAGGTAACGGTGGTGTCATGGGGGGCTCCTCTGGTGGCAAAGGCGGCATGGTAGGGGGCTCCTCAGGAGGCAAGGGTGGTACCATATAAGCCTCAGTATATGAATCTGTATAGGAATCTGCATAGGAATCAGCAGTCATAGACATCATTGAGCGGTCAGCAGTATAAGATGACATCATCGACCGGTCAGAATAGGATGACATCATGGAACGGTCAGAATAGGACGACATCATGGAACGGTCAGCACCCATGGACATCATTGACCTCTCAGCCATTGGAGACATCATGGAGCGCTCATAAGCCATCATAGAACGCTCATAGGCTGACATCATAGAGCGCTCAGCCATGGGAGACATCATAGAGCGCTCGTAAGCTGACATCATAGAGCGCTCATAGGCTGACATCATAGAGCGCTCAGCCATTGGTGACATCATAGAACGTTCATAAGACATCATAGAGCGCTCGGCAGCATAGGATGACATCATAGAGCGTTCAGCAGCATATGACATCATCATAGAGCGCCTGGATGCTAACATTAGTGGCCTAGGTGCTAATCTATAGGGCCTGGGTGCTATTCTATATGGCCTGGGTGCTATCCTATATGGCCTGGGTGACATTCTATAAGGGTCAGGAGCTAACCTATAGGGATCATGGCCTAACCTATAGGGGTCCTGTCCTAATCTGTAAGGGTCATGACCTAATCTGTAAGGGTCATGACCTAACCTGTAAGGATCCTGGGCTAACCTGTATGGATCTTGAGCTAACCTATAGGGATCAGGTGACTTGGGACCCAGCATAGAGGACTCTGGTGTACTAGATGCCAACATCTGGGCATCCATGGTGCTGGAGGCTAACATCTGGGAGTCCATGGTGCTAGTCGCTAACATCTGGGAGTCCATGGTACTGGAGGCTAACATCTGGGAGTCCATGGTGCTAGTCGCTAACATCTGGGAGTCCATGCTGCTAGTCGCTAACATCTGGGAGTCCATGGTGCTAGTCGCTAACATCTGGGAGTCCATGGTGCTAGTCGCTAACATCTGGGAGTCCATGGTGCTAGTCGCTAACATCTGGGAGTCCATGGTGCTAGTCGCTAACATCTGGGAGTCCATGGTGCTAGTCGCTAACATCTGGGAGTCCATGGTGCTAGTCGCTAACATCTGGGAGTCCATGCTGTTGGAAGCTAACATCTGGGATTCCATGCTGTTGGAAGCTAACATCTGGGATTCCATGCTGTTGGAGGCTAACATCTGGGAGTCCATGCTGTTGGAGGCTAACATCTGGGTGTCCATGGTGTTGGAGGCTAACATCTGGGAGTCCATGGTGTTGGAGGCTAACATCTGGGAGTCCATGGTGTTGGAAGCTAACATCTGGGAGTCCATGGTATTGGAAGTTAACATATGGGACTCAGGGGCCATCAGGGGATCCACTGATACTGTTACAGATGTCTCCCCCACTAATGTAGTAGGTAGCTCCTGTGCTACTGTACTGTATGATTCCAGCGCTGTCGTTGAAGGCACCTCCAGGGATTGTGAAACGGTCATCGTTGGCAGATCCGATGTTGTCATCACAGAATGACCTGACATTTCTAGCGCTACAGTTGCCACAGGCTGCCCTGGCAACTCTAGCGCTGCAGCTACTGTGGGTTGCCCTGATAGCTCTGATGCTACAGGCTGCCCCAGCAACTCCAGTGCCACAGTTGCCACAGGCTGCCCTAGTGCCCCAGACTGCCCCGGCAACTCCTGTGCCACAGTTGCTGAGGGCTGCCCTGGCAACTCTGACACCCCAGTCACCGAAGGCAGCCCCCGCAACTCTGGCACCTCAGGCTGCCCAGGCAACTCTGGTGCTGTTGTAGCCACAGGCTGCCCAGGCAACCCTGCTGCTGTTGTCACCTCAGGCTGCCCCGGCAACTCCAGCGCTGGCATCACTGTAGGCTGCTCCGGTTCTGCTGTCATCACAGGTTGTTCTGCCAATTCCAAAGCCACAGTCGCCACAGGCTGCCCAGGCAACTCCAATGCTGTTGTCACCACAGGCAGCCCAGGCAACTCTTGTGGCATTTCCAGCGCCATCGTGGGTTGCCTTGGCACCTCCTGAGGCAACTCCGTCACCATCGATGGTGCTGGAAGCCCAGGCAAATCCTGTGACAACTCAAGCACTGGGGTTGCTGAGGGCCCCGGCAACTCTGGTACACGTACCAGTGTCACAGGGGGCCCTGGCAACTCTGACACCAGTGACCCGGGGGGCCCCAGCAACTCCGGAACCTGCACCGGTGTTGCAGGGGGCCCCCGAAACTCCAGGACTGATGCCACAGGGGACCCTGGCACCTCCGGAACCGGTACCTCTGGCACCGGAATCACAGGGGGGCCCGGCACCTCTGGCACAGATGTCATGGAGGACCCTGGCAGCTCCGGCACTGATGTCACAGGGGGCCCCGGCAGCTCCAGCACCGATGTCACGGGGGGCCCTGGCAGCTCCGGTACCGACGTCGTGGAGGTTCTCGGCAGCTCCGGCATCGATGTCACGGCAGGCCCTGGGAACTCTGGCACTGGCGTCGTGGGGGGTCCTGGCAGCTCCGGCACTGGTGTTGTGGGGGGCCCAGGCATCTCTGGTAACGAGACTAAAGGTGGTTTGGGCAACTCCAATACCGTAGTTGTAGGAGGCTCCCCAGATAAGAATGGTATTGTTGTAGATTGCTCAGGCAACCTCAGAACTTCAGTTACAGATGACTCTGGCAACTCCAAAGCTGTCAGTGAGCTTGACCTATGATGGACCTCTGCAGGAGTCTCTGATGCTGTCACCACACAAGTTTCTGATAACTCTAGCAGTTTGGATGCTGGAGGCTCAAGCAAGGGGATCTTTGACTGCTCTGAAGATGGAATCTCCAAATGCTTCGACATAGATCTTGCATTGTATTCCGATGACACTGTCACATGTGCCTCAGATGACTTCAGCACTACTGTTGTAGTAGGCACTGGCATCACTGCAGGAGATTCCAACGTCTGTTTCACAGATGATTCCAGTGTTACAGCCACAGATGACTCTGGTCGTTCTAACGTGAAGGGTTCTGGGACTAATGCTGCCTGTAGTTCTGATAGTTCCCCAACTGAAGTTGGCTTCAGTGCTACTAAAGTATGTGGTTCTGATACCTCTACTGCCATTGTAGGAGGTTCCAGAGCTACTGCAGGGGATTCATTCAGTCCCAATGTCATTGTTGGTGACTTCAGCATTACTGCAGGGGGCTTAGGCAGCCCAAGTGCTCTGACAGGGTGTTCCAGCCCCATCACTGAGGGCTCTGAATCAAATTTCAAATAGGAATCAGACTCCAACCCTACATTCCCACCATGATGAGATTTCAGCTTTGACTCAGATTCTTCTGACTGTCTCTTGTATTTTTTCTCTTTCTCTTTTTCTTTCTTCTTTTTCTTCTTTT